>NC_086452.1:335770095-336079023 GCF_028390025.1 Pseudophryne corroboree | reverse complement strand
ATGCTGGACTGTAACTGTATGTTTTAACTGCTTACTGTGTGAGTTGTAACCATGTAACTATAGGTATACTGTACATTGTAATATATTGAATCTATATCCTTTTAATAACAAATGTATACATCAATGAGCTTTGGAACTCAGATAATGTGTGGGTGTATTGTTTTCTCTTATGGGATGCAGTGTTTTGCTATGTACAGCGCACTTTTATCGTATATGGTAATAAGATGCGCCTGGCGTCTGCAGTATATATTAGAGTGGGCATTTTAAATATTTTTAAGGAAACAATTTTTAAGGAAACAATTTGGCATTCACACCACCCACATCCTGTCAATCACCTTGCGATCGGCTGTGCGAATTGATTCGTCACTAAAAGCACAACAACAATGCTTTTTGAACACGTACGATGCGCGTGCGCATTGCGGCGCATACACATGCGCAGTTTTGCCATTTTTTTACCTGATCGCAGCGCTGTGAAAATCGGCAGCGAGCGATCAACTCGGAATGACCCCCTTTATGCATATGCTGCTACAATACCCTTCTCTGATGCACATCTGTACGTCTGAATATACAAGGACTGATATGCCCACTTTCAGTGTCTACTGACACTGCAGTCATGCCTTCTGATTTTATTGACTTTTCATTCTACAAACCCCTTTTCTTAACCTTATATGTTTCAAAGTACAGGGAGGAGGAGCACACACTACATACAGCACAGTACAGGGAGGGAGTACACACAAGTAGTGAAACACAGACACAGGGGACCAGCGCAGCAGAATCTGTCCCAGTGACCAATCCGCCCCTGATTACATACATAGCCACCATATTACATACATAACCACCACATTATTACATGAATAGCACCATATTATACAAATAGCACTGCATTACACGTATAGCACCGCATTACATGTATAGCACTACACGTATAGCACTGCATTACACAAATAGCGCCACACAACACCAATAGCACAATATTACAGGTATAGCACCACACTACACGTATAGCACCACATTATGGGGGTCATTCCGAGTTGATCGCTAGCTGAAAATGTTCGCTGCGCAGCGATGAAGCAAAAAATCGGCACTTCTGCGTATACGGTGCAATGCGCACGCATGACGTACTTTCACAACGCCCGATGTAGTTTCACACAAGGTCTAGCGTTGCTTTTCAGTCGCACTGCTGGCCGCAGAGTGATTAACATGAAGTGGGCGTTTCTGGGTGTCAACTGACCGTTTTCTGGGAGTGTTCAAAAAACGCAGGTGTGGCTGGGCGAACGCAGGGCGTGTTTGTGACGTCAAATCCGGAACTGAACAGTCTGAAGTCATCGCAAGCGCTGAGTAGGTCTGAAGCTACTCTGAAACTGCACAAAAATTTTTTGCAGACGCTCTGCGATCCTTTCTTTCGCACTTGTGCTAAGCTAAAATACACTCCCAGTGGGAGGCGACATAGCGTTTGCACGGCTGCTAAAAACAGCTAGCGAGCGATCAACTCGGAATGACCCCCTATATGACTAGCACCACATTACATACATAGCCACCGCATTACATACGTAGCCACCGCATTACATTTGTAGACACCGCATAAATAGGCCCATCGTCATGGACAGACATTGGGCAGCTACAGGGCTGAAGGACGTTGCATTAGAGATTGTCCCAGGGCTGGCTGTGAGTGCTGCCTGGTCAGCTGGCATCCTGAGAACAAAGTACATCCTGCTCCTGTCCAGTCCCCAAACCATACACTGTGACCGGGGACACCCTATCCTTTACACCATCATGATAATGCAAATAATGTAATTAAAAATAACCTCTCTGCTGGGTCCTTTTCAGTGCTCAGTCGCCGCTCTGGCCAGTTCAGTGAGACTGCGGGAGCTGGGGTGGTAGCGGGTGTAGTGAACCCGGCTCCGACCATCGCTTTGCTGCTGCTTCTGGGCCGGGCTTGTTGAAGAGACCTTTGGCCAGGGAGAGGATGCTGCTGGGCTAATTAACTTTATCAAGGTCCCCCATTGGTAGAAAAGTTTCACCACTTTTCACGGCTAGCGGCACCTGGAAGTGCCCGCTAGCCTAACTTCCGGATTACATTTAAATGAACCACAAGTAATGGAAGCAGTGTGAGCCAGCCCAGCCTGAGTGTGAATTGGCCTGGCTGAGGGGGATATGGGACCAGCCCATCAGAATCTGTCCTGGTGGCCCAATCTGCCCCTGAGCAGACACAAGAAACACAAGGCGGAGTCCTTCTGTTTAAGCCCTGAGAATGAATTGCAGCTGTACCCTCTAGGAATAGCAGATCAGCTTATCTGCAGCTTAAAATAGTATAAAAAAAACAAAACCTCGAGGTCTACACAGCACTGTCCTTAGTAAGTTTCACACCATCCAAGCAGTGGCGTAACTAGAAATTTTTCTCCCCCAAGCCAAAAAATTCTTCGGCGCCCCCCCCCCCCCTCATGCTCCATAATTGGGAGCAAGAAAGGGATAAATATGCGCGCGCCTTCGACGTGCGCGGCAAAAAAGGGGTGTGGTTTCGTTGGAATGGGCGTGGTTTCGCATAAAGGGGCGTGGCATTGCAGGAAAAGACTACCTTATACCCCAGTTTTGCAACCTGCACGCCCATACGTTGGCCACCACAGGAAAAAAAAATAATCCTGATTCATGCCCCTTACATTATTTGTAATTTTTCCTCCTTATAGTAATGCCCAGTATACATTATGCCACATACTGCAATGGCCCTTAGACATTATGCCGCACACAATAATGCACATGACACAATATGCACACACTGTAATGCCCCCGACACATTATGCCACACACCGTAATGCCTGTGACACATTATGCCACACACCGTAATGCCTGTGACACATTATGACAGGAATCGCAATGCCCGTTATACATTATGCTACACACTGCAATGCCCCTGATACATTATAGCACATACAATGTCTGTGACACATTATGACACACACCGCAATGTCCGTGATACATTATGCCACACACTGCAATGCCCGATACATTATAGCACATACAATGCCTGTGACACATTATGCCACACACTGCAATGACCTTGAGACATTATACCACAATGCCCGTGATATAGTATACCATACACCGTAATGCCTGTGACACATACCGCAATGCCCTGCCCGTTATACCCTATGCCACACACCGCAATGCCAGTTATGTATTATGCCACACTGCAATGACCCTGAGACATTATACCACATACCACAATGCCCGTGATATAGTATACCACACACCGTAATGCCTGACACATTATGACACACACCGCAATGTCCGTGATACATTATGCCACACACTGCAATGATCCTGAGACATTATACCACATATCACAATGCCCGCGATTTAGTATACCATACACCGTAATGCCTGTGACACATTATGACACACACCGCAATGTCCGTGATACATTATGCCACACACCGTAATGCCCATTACACATTAAGTCCTACAGTAAGGCTTCTAATTACTTTTCAATTACCTGCTCGTTGTCAGGGGTTTCATGCACTGGGTGTCATGCTCGTTGCCAGGGGTTTCATGCTCTTGGTTCCATGCACGGTGCCAGGGGTTTTCATGCTCAGAGTGTCATGCTCGTTGCCAGGGGTTTCATGCACTGGGTGTCATGCTCGTTGCCAGGTGTTTCATGCACTGGGTGTCATGCTCGTTGCCAGGTGTTTCATGCACTGAGTGTCATGCTCGTTGCTAGGAGGTAGTCCTTGTTGCTAGGGCTGTGCTCCCAGTGCCACATATGTCCCCAGTGCCAGATATTCCCCCCCAGTGCCAGATATTCCCCCCCAGTGCCATATATGCCCCCAGTGCCAGATATTCCCCCCCAGTGCCATATATGCCCCCAGTGCCAGATATTCCCCCCCAGTGCCATACATGCCCCCAGTGCCAGATATTCCCCCCCAGTGCCATATATGCCCCAGTGCCAGATATCCCCCCCCAGTGCCATATATGCCCCCAGTGCCAGATATTCCCCCCCAGTGCCATATATGCCCCAGTGCCAGATATTCCCCCCCAGTGCCATATATGCCCCCAGTGCCAGATATTCCCCCCCCCAGTGCCAGATATTCCCCCAGTGCCAGATATTCCCCCCCAGTGCCATATATGCCCCCAGTGCCACATATGCCCCCAGTGCCATATATTCCCCCCCAGTGCCATATATGCCCCCAGTGCCAGATATTCCCGCCCCCAGTGCCATATATGCCCCAGTGCCAGATATTCCCCCCCAGTGTCATATATGCCCCCAGTGCCAGATATTCCCCCAGTGCCATATATGCCCCCAGTGCCAGATATCCCCCCCCCCCAGTGCCATATATGCCCCAGTGCCAGATATTCCCCCAGTGCCATATATGCCCCCAGTGCCAGATATTCCCCCCCCCCCAGTGCCATATATGCCCCCAGTGCCAGATATTCCCCCAGTGCCATATATGCCCCCAGTGCCAGATATCCCCCCCCCAGTGCCATATATGCCCCAGTGCCAGATATCCCCCCCCAGCTCGCCTCTCCTGTGTCCCTCCTGCTGCATCATCTCCAGCGGCCGCGGGTCTAATAGGGGGAAGTGCCGGTTCGTGAGCCAATTAGAGCTCACGGACGGCACTTCCCCCTATTAGACCCGCGGCCGCCGGAGATGATGCAGGAGGGACACAGGGAGGCGAGCTGTGCCCTCCGTGTCCCTCCAACAAGCGGCGGAGGGAAGGAGACCGCAGACTGACATGCGGACGCTCGTCCGCATGTCAGTCTGCTGTAAATCAGTGGCGCCCCTCGCCCCCAAGCCACCGCGAGGGCTGCGGGGGCAGTAGTTACGCCATCCAAGAGGTATCTTCATACCACATTTATAGCCATAGATTATTTCCAAACCGAAATAAAGAGAAAATCTCTCACCACTTCACTTCAATTCAGCAGCAAAATGTCCACGAGAATAATATATACAGTCCAGCCGTAAATAAATCACTCTCAAACACATAAAAAATAATAAAAAAATGCGTGGAAAATCATTGCCTGTCAGCACACTGCAAAGAGTTTCACAAATGCTCCGTCAATAGCGTCATAAACTTTAAGATTATAGAACAGGTTGAGGGTCATTGGAGAAGAAATTATGTGGCAGCAACTCTAGCTAGAACTGAGATGTGCTGGATTTACGAATTGAAAACCTTCCAGCCAAAAGGGTTAAATGGTGACTTTGACATGAAGTGGTTCTTGTGAGGTCACATAAGAGTAAGGTGTCTAGTTAATGAAAAATTACTCTTAGCTCTGTCTAGTTGGGGAATAGCACTGTTACATACCTATGCTAAATGAAAAAAAACATGTTTTGCTAATGGGATATTATTTTTCAGCTTTGTCCAGTCGTAAAATAGGATTACTAAATGTCATAATTATGCTAAATGAAACAATCACGTTTTTTAGTTCAGCAGTAAAATAGTATTGCTATAACCATGTCTCTTAATTGTGTTGATAAAATAACATTGAAATGATATATAATTGAAGGGTGAAAATTAAGACTGTTTGAATTAATGATAATATGTTTTTAAGATACCCAGGAATGTGGATGCCAGAACCCGGAACATGGATATTTGTATATGGGAAGTAACACACCGGACTCCCAGTATAAATGAGTGACCAGACCAAGCCCACCTGTGCCTTGATAAAGATCCATACCGGGTAGAAACGCATCGTCGGCAACAGGTGGATTTGGTCACTGTATGAGAACAAAGCCGGGAGATGTTTGTATCAGATAGAGTCAGAGTGGGAGGATCGGAGGTGGAGAGGGAATACCGTAAGAACATCAGGCATACAGGGAGTGCGGTGAGGTAATTCCCCATTATTGATATCAAAGCCAAAGTGCGGGACCGCTAAACTCTACACGGATTATAATGGGAAGGAAGATTTTTTTTTTATATATTTTTTTTAAATAAATGCATTGAGAGTGATTTTTATCTACAGCTGGATTGTATATATTATTCTCATGGACATTTTGCTGCTAAGTTGAAGTGAAGTGGTGAGAGATTTTGGGCTAGATGCATCATCACATGTTTAAAAAATGGCAGATAGGAGCTGATTGGCTGGTACGTTTTCACTCTCCATTTTATCACTTTCCAAGCGATGATGCATCTGGCCCTTTCTCTTTTTTTCGGTTTGCAAATAATGTGCATGGATATAAATGTGGTAGTATGGGTTGTTAGTTCCGCACCAATTAGTCATATATACACATGATCACATGAATAATAAACATCAGAAATGTAAATACTGCTGTTGAATCAATTTGTAGCAGTCACTTATTGGTGGTTCTCCCAAACACTTTTTGTAGATCAGGCTACAATATTAGATTAGAGAAAGAAAAGACAAAAATAACTCTTTATCAGAGCACTCTTCAAAATAAATTTCAACAAATATAGGTCAGAATAGAAATGTCCTGGTGAATTGCCTAAAACTTAACATTTATTCTGTTTATGGGTTTAAAATAAAGACTTATTGTCCAACATTGCTTAAACATCTTGATTTTAACCAGTAATTTATAAGGTTCAAGATAAAAGGTGGTGAAAATGTATTTCAGGATGCTGTATCCAAACTGAGCACTATATTATTATGATCACTGTGTACAGGCCACGGGTGCCTAAGGCTCCCATGAACAAGCCAAGCGGTGAAACGTACATTGGGATCGACATCACTTGATGACGTAATTGCGGACACGCTCCTTCCAGAATGGGCGGCTACACTGCTGAGGCCGGGGACAGAAAAGGAGAACGAGGAAACGCTGGGGAGACGCTGGGGTGCAATCAACGCAGTCTGTATACAGTGCGGATGCACACAGGCGATCAGCTCTACTGACATCCAGAATTGGTAACTCTCACCCCCACAGCCATGCTCCAATTCGCTCCATACTACCCATTTCTCCTCCCCCCTCTTTAATGTGTCCTAGTTAGGAACTAATAGGTAGTGACAGAGGACTATGCTGCATGCTGCCATTCAGTGACGTGCGGTGGGGTGAGGCAGGTGAGGCAGACCCTTTCCTGTCATACTAACGTTTGTGCCAGAATTTTGACTTGATAAAGTATATGAAAAATACAAATAATATGTTAAAAATATCTTCTTTCTATTATTCTGATCAATTTTATAGTCAGATCTCTGGAGTAAAAAGTCTAAAGCCCAGTACCCACGGGCCGATGCAGGAGAGATGTGTGCTGAGCGAACCGCTCAGCACACATCTCTCCTGCCGCTCAGCACAGCGCGATCTGTGCTAAGCGTGCGGGGGGAGACGGGGGGCCGCTCATTTCACCCAGCAGGTGAAGTGAGCGACCCGCTAGATTGGCCTGCATGCAGGCCAATCTAGCAGCAGCGATAGCGATGTGCGGGGCCGTGCATCGCTATCGCTGAGGGGGCTACACACGGAGCGATCATGCTGATATTCTAAGCAATCTAGTCAGATTGCTTAGAATATCGCTCCGTGAGTACCCCCCTTAAGGCACCTGCTTATCTTTTCCACCCATCTCTGATCAAAACTCACCACATTTCCAGGAGTTTATACTGCTGCACCTGTGTATAATGCCCACATGAACCATTTGGCTCATATATTGTGTGTAAATCTGGCTCTGGAACTGAACAATGCCTCCTGAGAAATTTACCTCACTGCACGTCCCTGGCTGCCAATGTTTGTATATTAACAAGTACTGAATATGCATGAATACGCAGTGATACTTTGACTCTGATACAATGTTCACTTTCCTTGGTTCCTTGGTAATTGACACACATTGATCAGGATGCTCATATTCATTTATTAATAATTAATTGATTTATTCACTGTCTGACAATATGGTGGCATAACATATGACACTTTAATATCGCATGATACTTTGTTTATTTTCAACAGTAACTTTAATTGCGATTTGAAGTCATTTGTTACACCTACATCAGCATAATAACTTTGATACAACCTATACATCATTGGGATATTTATCCCTTAGGTTTTATTGCTAACGTAAGTGCTGATTTCTTGCTGAAACTCAAATTTATGAGGGGCTATTCTGTATACCATGTGATGTTTCTATACTTTCACTTATAGCATTTATATTTTTATGCATTCTATGGGAATTTATCCTATATGCAGTACAGCAAAATAATGTCTTTTTCACAATAGTGGTATTTGACTGACATTCCATACAACATTTGGACACGGGCCCTCATTCCGAGTTGTTCGCTCGCAAGCTGCTTTTAGCAGCTTTGCACACGCTAAGCCGCCGCCTACTGGGAGTGAATCTTAGCATAGTAGATTTGCGAACGAAATATTAGCAGATTTGCGAATAGACAGTTCTTAGCAGTTTCTGAGTAGCTCGAGACTTACTCTGCCACTGCGATCAGTTCAGTCAGTTTCGTTCCTGGTTTGACGTCACAAACACACCCAGCGTTCACCCAGACACTCCCCCGTTTCTTCAGACACTCCCGCGTTTTTCCCAGAAACTGCAGCGTTTTTTCGCACACACCCATAAAACGGCCAGTTTCCGCCCAGAAACACCCACTTCCTGTCAATCACACTACGATCACCAGAACGAAGAAAAAACCTTGTAATGCCGTGAGTAAAATACCTAACTTAATAGCAAATTTACTTGGCGCAGTCGCACTGTGGACATTGCGCATTAGCGACTAATCGCTCCGTTGCGAGAAAAAAAAATAACGAGCGAACAACTCGGAATGACCACCACTGTCTGCTCTTTGGGAGGTTTATTTTCCCATGTATTTGAGTATCATAGAGTGTTATTAACAGTCAATCTTTGAATACTTATTAATTAACAGATATGGTGTACAGTGGCACAGATAAAATGTGTCCACACCAGATTATGGTAGATACATCTCATTCCTGTTATATTATTGCTCAATATGAGTGAAGTTTTGATTCATTAAGAGACCTCTCTTACGCCATTGACAGACATATTGCTTATATATATATTCATTTATGAATACTCAGTATTATTGTTGTCAATAATTGAGAATGAGCTCTATTTTGTGGTACATTTGCATTATCACCATTCAAAAAAGTCCAATAGTGATCATCTGTAAAAAAATCAACCAGTATTCTATAACTCTCTCATCTGGCTGACAGCAGTACTGACGTGAGCCTTGCTCTCTTCAGTGAACATTTTGCAGTCACAACAGATAGCAGAAGTCTCTTTTCTTCCTTCAGGCCTGGGGACAGGATAAAACAACCAGAGCATTTACTGATACCTCTGAATTATCTCTGGTAAATCACCTGTTTTTTCCAACACTCTCTCATCTGGAATAGCCTTGGGACCAGTATGACAATGCTTTGGACCCAGGCACAGTACAGACAGCAGAAGTGGGTTCTCTTATTTTTTCTATCATCCTGGTATAACTGCCCATGGCCATACTATCCTAAATACGCCTGATCCTGTTCAATTTTGGGAGCTATGCAGGATAGGCCTGGCCAGTACTTGGATGGGAGACCACCTAGCAATACTGGGTACTGTCGGCTCTTATTATCATTTGGATGAATATTATACTTACTTTACATCTCCTATCACAGGTTGATTATAATAATATAGAGCTCAGTTTGGATACAGCATCCTGAAATACATTTTCACCACCTTTTATCTTGAACCTTATAAATAACCGGTTAACTCAAGATTTTAAATAATGTTTGACAATAAGTCTTTATTTTAAACCCATAAACAGAATAAATGTTAAGTTTTAGGCAATTCACCAGGACATTTCTATTCTGACCTATATTTGTTGAAATGTATTTTGAAGAGTGCTCCGATAAAGCGTTATTTTTGTCTTTTCTTTCTCTAATCTAATATTGTATATAAATGTGGTAAAAAGATACCTCTGAGATGGTGTGAAACTAAGGACAGCGCAGTGTAGACCTCGAGGTTTTGGTTTCTTTATACAGCAGACAGGTCACCCCTGGACTTATACAGCAGACAGGGCACCCCAGGACTTATACAGCAGACAGGGTACCCCAGGACTTATATGGCAGACTGGGCACCCCTGGACTGATATGGCAGACTGGGCACCCCTGGATTGATATGGCAGACTGGGCACCCCTGGATTGATATGGCAGACTGGGCACCCCTGGATTGATATGGCAGACTGGGCACCCCTGGATTGATATGGCAGACTGGGCACCCCTGGACTGATATGGCAGACAGGGCACCCCTGGACTGATAAAGCACACAGGGCACCCTAGGACTTATACAGCAGACAAAGTACCCCTTTGAATTACAGCAGAAAGAGCACCCCTTTTAGATACAGCAGACAGAACACCAGCACCACACCATGCCAGGATACCTGTCCCATGTCACGCCAGGCAGACACAGTACTGAAATGGACACGTCCTTCCAGTACACTCTCCAATGCCAGAGTGAAGATGGCGCCAGTCTCCGGGGACTTATAGGGAATCCAAAACCCGTGAGAATCCGACAGTGGGATGATGACGTTTTGCCTTGATGAGTCATCGAGGCGGGAGGGAAAACCCGAGCCCGGATAGCAAATTTAAGAGGGGTTCGGTTCTCAGGGAACCAAACCCGCTCATATCTAATTAAAACACACATTTACTATCAGATGATTTTTTCTAGATTCATTTTTTAATGTTAGTAAATATATGTTTTAACCCTGGAAGCCCAACATCGATCTAAAATCAAACAAAATCGACCTTCAGTAAATAAACCCCCAGCTTTGAGGATATACCTAATTGTGCACAAATGGTTAAATGAAAATAACTGAGTTTCTACTAATTAAGTCACCTGTGCTCCAGAATAGCTATCCTTAAAACCTGGACTGTTAGGGCCTTGAGTAATGAGGTTGGGAAACACTGCTGTAATGGTGAAATTCTGGTGTGCTGTGTATCTACTCCATTATACTATCTGCATCACTTTATTTTTATATTGTCAACAGCAATACATATCCCCTAAACGTCAACTAGAATACAAATAACATAATGAATAAATTAAAATTCTTACAAACATGTATGTTAAGTAATGTTGTATAATAATATTCAACTGAAAATATTTGAAAAAATAATATAAATATAAATAGGCATGATCTGAGGATATAATAGTCAGGCCAAGATGGTACTTGGGCAGAACAAAATGCAAATAGCAATGCAGCACTACTGCCATCTAGTGGTTTTTCTAAGGAAGCATTTACCTTAGTGTTTATTTATACTATAATGTGGTTTTGAAAGTAAAATAATCAGCAAAGAGAAATACATTTGGTAAATTCTGCAGTATTTTATCATATATAAAACTGTACTGTATGCAGGGCCTGTGTTGATAAGTAGGAACCTATCACTGTCCCCACCCCACGCTTAATGATACATATACTAAGAAGCATTTTATTTCAGTTCTGCAAGCTGGATTTAACATGACAATAATATTAAATGCAAAAACGCCATGTTTTGCAATAGATATTATTGCCATTTTCAACCAGACAAGTAGAACTGCTATCAGAGCTCTGAAAAACTATCAGAGGCTTTGAAAATATTCTGTTTAGTAAATATACCACTAATCACCACATGACCTCCAAAGTAGGCCTGACTGAGTACTTTGTGTCCATCTCTACTCAGTATCAGCAGCACTGATTGTATGTGACTAGTAATAAGCTTGCAAAACCTGCAAATGATGACCTATTACAGTATTGCATGATATAACTGCAAATTGTACAATAATCAGAGTCGTAACCAGTGCCATGAATGTCTTCATGGGCCTGGAGCTGAAATTTCTGCAGGGTCTATTGCATACCTCCCAACATTTGTGGATCCAAAAGCGAGACTCCTGCACGCATGTAGCGCGCGTGTCCGAAAAAGGGTATGACCTAAATGAAAGGGGGCGTGGGTCACGCCCCCCATTTGTCATCACTAAAGGGGATACAGCCAGCGCTCAGTGAGCAGCTGGCATTCCCCCTCTCCCTTCACTGAATAGCGTCTATTCACCACTGCATTGCAAAGTAGGGCAGCGATGACAGGAGCCTCCCAACTGATACCGTCCCCCCCCACACACACACACCATGGGGCACTGCCAGAAAAACGGGACTGTCGCGCGGAGATCGGGACAGTTGGGAGGTATGCTAGTATGTGCCACTGCAGTCTGTGTACCAGCATGGCAGCTATGTGGATAGTGCCTCCTGAGCTATATAGCTCACCGCACGTCCCTAGTGGAAACTGATATGGGGGGGTGATCAGTGATGTATAAATATTTTGTGAATGATTCTGGCAGATAGGAGGAGGTGGTTGGGGAACAGATGGGATGGGAATAAAGATACGATAATGTGGTATAGAGGAAGAAATAAAGTGATAGAGAAGAGGCATACATGTGGAGTGAAGATGGGACAGAGACACATGTGGGAAGTGGAGGAAAGGCAGAGACACACATGGGATGCAGTAGCGGATCTTGCCACGGGCAAGCAGGACTTTGCCTGGGGCGCCGCTTTCCGGAGGGCGCCGCACTATGGCAAGATCCACCACTGTGCCCCCCCGCTGCCGCTGTGTCCCCCGCTGGTCCCCCCGCAGTGAAGGGAACTAGATGCTATCCGTCTAGTTTCCCTTCGTGGAGAGGACCTTTGCTGTGCGGTGTGCGATGACATCATCACAGCATTGTAGGACTGGCACAGACGCTAGGGGTCATGATTGACCTCTAGTGTCTATGCTGTGCTATGGGAGAGACGTCATGACGTCTCTCCCATAGATCCGAGGAGAGGAGCGGCGGCGGCGGCGGCGGCGGAGGTCTGCAACGGCTGGGTCTCAGGAGCGGGGATTGTAAGTATACTTTTTTTTTTTTAAGCGGCGCTACTGGGGGCACAAATGGCGCTACTGGGGGCACAAATGGCGCTACTGGGGGCACAAATGGGGGCACAACTCTACAGGGGGCGTAACTGACCACGCCCCTGTATGAAGCCACGCCCCTATTTTCCGCCCGGGCCGCCACAAGGGCTAGAACCGGCCCTGATGGGATGTGGAGTGTGAGGCAGAGGCACATACTGTATACTAAACTACATAGTGTAGAGACAAAGACAAAGGGACAGGGACACAGAGTCGTAGGGAGGAAATATATAGTCCTTTCACACCGCCAATGCCGGATACCACCCGGGAATTGGAAACGGGTCCTTCCCGGGTGGGATATGGCATTGGATGCTGCTGCTGGCTTCCCCGACCCGGCAATATGCCGGTTGGGTTGCCATAGCAGCGGGGGTGGGCGGATCCGGCAGCGGGGGCAGAGGTGGCGCTGGGAGATGAGATCATCTCCGCGGCGCTTCTCCCTGTTGTAATAAACGGGTCCCGGGTTGCATCGACCCAGGAGCCCGTTTACGCTGCCATTGACCCGGTATTCAACCCAGGTATAACACTGCTTTATTCCCGGGTTGAATTGCCGAGTCAGGCGACCCGGGATTTCCGACATGGCGCTTTCATACCGCAGGCTGACCCGTGTTGACCCGGCAATATGCCGTGTCGATACTGGGTTATTTGTGCGGTGTGAAAGGGGTAATAGAGATGCAGGGTGGTAGGGAAGAAATATTATGATGCAAGGCTGTAGGCAGGGAATATAGAGATACAGGGAGGTAGGCAGGGAACATAGATATGCAGGAAGGAGGTGGGACAGGAATATAAAGATGCAGGGGGTAGTGAGAAAATAAAGAGATGTAGGGAGGGCAGTCGGGAGGGCATAGAGAGAAGCAGGGCGGTATGGAGGGCATAGAGAGAAGCAGGGTGGTAGGGAGGGTATAGAGAGACGCGGGGCGATAGGGAAGGGATAGAGAGATGCAGGGTGGTAGGGAGGGCATGGAGAGATGCAGGGCAGTAGGAAGGGGAAAGAGAGAATGCAGGGCAGTAGGGAGGGCATAGAGAGAATGCAGGGTGGTAGGGAAGGCATAGAGAGATGCAGGGCAGTAGGGAAGGGATAGAGAGATGCAGGGTGGTAGAGAGGGCATAGAGAGAAGCAGGGCGGTAGATAGGGCATAGAGAGATGCAGGGTGGTAGAGAGGGCATAGACAGATGCAGGGCGGTAGAGAGGGCATAGAGAGAAGCAGGGCGGTAGGGAAGGGATAGAGAGATGCAGGGTGGTAGGGAAGGCATAGAGAGACACAGGGAGGTAGGGAAGGGATAGAGAGATGCAGGGTGGTAGAGAGGGCATAGAGAGAAGCAGGGCGGTAGAGAGGGCATAGAGAGATGCAGGGTGGTAGAGAGGGCATAGAGAGATGCAGGGCGGTAGAGAGGGCATAGAGAGAAGCAGGGCGGTAGGGAGGGCATAGAGAGATGCAGGGTGGTAGAGAGGGCATAGAGAGAAGCAGGGCAGTAGGGAAGGGATAGAGAGATGCAGGGTGGTAGAGAGGGCATAGAGAGAAGCAGGGCGGTAGAGAGGGCATAGAGAAATGCAGGGTGGTAGAGAGGGCATAGAGAGATGCAGGGCGGTAGAGAGGGCATAGAGAGAAGCAGGGCGGTAGGGAAGGGATAGAGAGACGCAGGGCCGTAGGGAAGGGATAGAGAGATGCAGGGTGGTAGAGAGGGCATAGAGAGAAGCAGGGCGATAGGGAAGGGATAGAGAGACGCAGGGCCGTAGGGAAGGGATAGAGAGACGCAGGGCGGTAGGGAGGGCATAGAGAGATGCAGGGCGGTAGAGAAAGCATAGAGAGATGCAGTTGGTAGGGAGGGCATAGGGAGACGTAGGGCAGTATGGAGGGCACAGAGGGAAGCCGGATGGTACGGAGGGCATAGAGAGACGCAGGGCGGTAGGGAGGGCATAGAGAGACGCATGGTGGTAGGGAGGGCATAGAGAGACGCAGGGCGGTAGGGAGGGCATAAAGAGACGCAGGGCGGTAGGGAGGGCATAGAGGGACGCAGGGCGGTAGGGAAGGGATAGAGAGACACAGGGCGGTAGGGAGGGCATAGAGAGATGCAGGGCAGTACGGAGGGCATAGAGAGATGCAGGGTGGTATGGAGGGCATAGAGAGATGCAGGGTGGTATGGAGGGCATAGAGAGACACAGGTTGGTAGGGAGGGCATAGAGAGACACTGGGCGGTAGGGAGGGCCAGAGAGACGCAGGGTGGTAGGGGGGGCATAGAGTCACAGGGCAGTAGGGCATAGAGAGATGCAGGGTGGTAGAGCATAGAGAGATGCAAGGCAGTACAGAGGGCATAGAGAGATGCAGGGCAGTAGGGAGGGCATAGAGAGGACAGGGTGGTAGGGAGGGCATAGAGAGGCACAGGGTGGTAGGGAGGGCAAAGGGAGATGCAGGCTGGTAGGATGGGAATATAGAGATTTAGAGATACAGTGTGTTTCTTGGGCTGTGTGCTGAGGGTGGAGAAAAGGGTAAGTAATGGAGGTTGTGGACTTCGGGAGCGGAGACCTAGTAAACAGAGAAGAGGAACTGATACTGCCCTGCCTACATAGGACAGTGTGCTGAGCCTGCTCCTGGTCCTGCCGGGAACCCTTAAACTATGGGGGACCTGGTGGTTGTGACAAATGGCAGAAGTGGGGACACCTTGAGTGTGCCCACAGCAGCGTTGTTTCCTGGTCCCCCACCTCGCACCTGACACTGCACAGTGGCACACTCTAACCTTTGAAATCGGTGCAGCATCTAGACATCAACCTCAAAGTGTCACAAACCACGTCTGGGATTGTTAACATCACAGAGAGACAATTATCCTCAGCGGAAAGCTCCCTATTAGAGAAGGGTCTAAAATTCGCACCAGACCTACATGTGAACAAATTTAATCTCTTTATTGATCTCAACAAGTATATTTGCAAATTAATGATACAAAGACACTTCCTAAAAAATCTGCCATCATTGTCTACCCCTGCTAATGTGAAAACTCCTTTGGTGAAACCTCCTTCCAAATTCTATCTGGTTGAGTCCAGAGGGAGTAACCTGGATATCTTCTATGAGTCTGTGAAAGATGATTTTAAGAAAATGAAGTTTAAAAGCAATATATATGGTACCAATCAAAACCCACAAGAAAATGGAGCCATGAAATCCCTAATAAAAGATACCAATTTAGTGATAAAAGGATCAGATAAGGGAGGGGCAGTTGTCCTCCAAACGAAAATTGCTTACATGACTAAGGCCTCCAAAATCCTTTTGGATGGACAGATTTATATCGAGTTACCTGGGAATCCCACGGTAATGTACCAAGAGGAGCTAGTAAGCTTACTCCTGAAAGCCCAAAAAGAAAATTTGATCTGTAAGGATGAATTTGATTATCTGTGTGTTAAACACCCATTGGTTCCTAATTTCTATCACATCCCCAAGATTCATAAGAACAAGACTGCTCCACCAGGAAGGCCCATAGTTGCCGGAATTAATTATTTGACTTCAAACTTATCCCATTACTTGGACTTAAGACTGCAACCATATGTGAATGAAATGAGATCCTATTTGAAAGACACTACTAGTGTGTTACAAAAATTGGAAACGTTTGTTTGGTCCGATCAATACTATTGGCTTACCATAGACGTACAACCTTTATATTCTTCTATTCCTCACTCCAAAGGATTGGAGGCAATCAAGCTGGTATTATCAAATGATCCTAATTTACCTCAAAACTAAATACTGTTCCTGCTAGAGAGCATTACATTCATATTGAACCATAACTTCTTTGAGTTTGACAATAAGTTTTATTTACAACAACAGGGTACAGCAATGGGAACAAAGTTTGCTCCTTCATATGCAAACTTGTTCATGAAAGTTTGGGAAGACATTCACATGTATGGTTCAGAGTTCCGAGTCAATTTACTGGTCTATCAAAGATATATAGATAACCTCCTTTTGGTCTGGGAAGGTAATGAAAGCAGCATAGAAAGATTTATGACATCTATACAGTCCAATGATTTTAATTTAAAATGTACATTTCAAAAAGATCCCAAAATGATCGATTATCTTGATTTGACCTTAATGGGTACACCAGGGGAAAAGATCAATACTAAAACCTATTATTTTTTTTTCAACATAAATTTTTTATTGAAGCAATACATATTATACATATATAGATGTTCAAATATGTTACAAATCTTTGATAGAAGGGTATTATAAGAAAACAGAACAAGAAGAGTACAGTTGAGTCCTTAATCAAGGGATAAATCTGTTATAAGCAATCAACAACATCACAATTGTAAGTAACAAGACTTCTGAAGATCATCTGTCTTACGGATCTGAAATTCAACTCAGTCGACTGACCTATATTTGTACTTTCGAACATAATAAAAGAAAGAAATTAAAATAAGAAAAAATAAAGAAAATATACACATACACATATATACACATATGTGCAATACCCGTGCCGTACCCGATTTCTCCCCCAACCCGCCCACAGCGCCCTGTTCGTCAGTTAACTTTTAAAGCACAATTGGCGGATCCCCCGCAGCCATTCTAGTTAGAAACCATTCTGTGTTGGACAACGAGTCGTGGAGCTGTTTCCTAACCGTCGTTGACAGGGTCATTATATAACTCTACCAAACCTCAAAGAAATTGTGTATCTTGGTGTCTTTTTCCAGCAGGGCACTTATCCATTCCATCCTAAAGAGGTAGAATAATTTGGCTTTAAATAATGGTAGAGTTGGTGGATCCTTCGCTATCCACACCTGCAGGATGGCTTTTCTAGCCGCCAAACTAACTGCCAGCAACAGTTTTTTACTGCCCAAAGAGAGGCGCTGATTCGGTGGTATAATACCAAAGAGCGCCCACTCCGGAGACAACCTCCAATAATTTACCAGATTGGCCGTCAAGTAGTTTCGTATCTGAATCCAAAACTGTCTGATTAAAGGACATGTCCACAGGCAGTGAAACATATCTGCCTGAGGAGTGCCACATTTCCAACATGCATGTGTGTCAGCAAGTCCTATCAAGTGTCGTCTATGGGGCGATAGATAAGTCCTATGCAAAATATTGAGAGACATTTCTTTATATCTAGAAGAGGGAAATAATTTGCAGGTTTTAACATGTGCGGCCAGTAGGTCTGTAATTTCAACGTTCGGGAGACACTCTCTCCAAGATATAACCCCTCCCGGACCCCTCGAGTAGTCTAGGACGTTCCGAAAGTACCCATATGCATTCGAGATTGCTTTCTTAACCCTAGGGGTTTGTTTCAACATTCTATCCATCGGATTATCCCAATCCCCAGGTGAAAAACATCTGATAGTGGATGAAATATAGTGTTGAGCCAAAAGAAAGGCCACAGGAAAGGCCCTCAGAGTTGGGTATTTAGTAGTGGCCTCCTGGAACGTGAGCGGCCTCGAGCCCCGCATGTCCACTAAATCACCGATCTTGGACACCCCCCCCATCCTCCATATATTAAACGGGTAGTGTGCCTGACCCTCTTGGAAGTCAGGATTAGCCACGAATGGAAGGTGTAATGATTTGTGGGCATTTAGATTTAGTTTATGTCGCATTTCTTTCCATAGTTTTTTTATGTTCCACAGTAAGGGGTTTCCCCTCAGCTCCTCGGACACCTCCCGATTATGCAGATGTAGAAATGTAGTGAGATCCCCCTCCTGTATAAATTCTCTATCTATGTCTGTATTTGTGTATGTGTTATCGTTTTGCATCCAGTCATGTAGGTAACGCAGTTGGGCCGCCTGGGAGTACCAGAGGATATTAGGGAAGTTAATTCCCCCATTCCCTACAGTTTGCTGTAGTTTGATTAGCGCTATACGCGGTCTCCCTCCCTGCCAGATGAATTTCCTAAAGAGAAAATTGAGACGTTGAACGTCTTTGGGTAGAAGTGTGTGTGGCATGGCTTGAATGAAGTACATCAGACGGGGGAATGATATCATTTTGATCAAGCTAGCCCTCCCCAAGTATGATAAAGGCTTGGATTTCCAAGTCTCAAGTTCTGTTTCAATTGTTCGGATGGCCGAGGTAAAATTTAGGGCGTATAATCGCTCAGGCTTTCTCGATATTCGAATCCCTAAATATGTTATGTGATCCGAACTCCATTGTAATGGTAGATTCATCGCCCCCTGCCTCAAAAATGAACCATTTCCCAGTCTGAGTGCCACCGATTTTGCCCAGTTAACGTTAAAGCCTGAAACTTGACCATAAGCCTGTAGTAGATTAAATATATGTGTCGATGAAGCCTCCGGATCAGAGATATATAGCAGAAGATCATCGGCAAAAGCAGTAAGTTTTAGTTTTCTGCGACCAATCTGGATTCCTTGAAACTGATTATCATTTAACAACAAGCGATGTAAGGGATCTATGGCCAGGTTGAACAGGAGGGGAGATAAGGGGCAACCCTGCCGCGTGCCACGATGCATCACCACCGGGTTGCTCATATAGCCATTAAGTAAAAGGGAAGTCGAGGGAGAATCATATAGGTAGCGAATAGTTTCAATAAAGTCTTGATGGAACAGTCTACGTTCCAGGACCTAGAATAGATGGGGCCAGAGTACTGTGTCGAAGGCCTTGGTGGTGTCTAAACTGAGGAGTATATTTCTGGATTGGGGCGATTGAGCAGAAGCTACAACTGCCGCGATCGCCGCCCTAATTCCTTTAACCGAATGAGTATTGCGAACAAAGCCAAGTTGGTGGTTAGTTAAAGTGTGGGGGAGAATAACTTGCAGCCGGTCTGCTAGAATCTTAGTAAATAGTTTTATGTCGGTATTTAGCAACGTAATAGGCCTATAAGAGGACACCAATTGTGGGTTATGCGCAGGTTTAGGGATTAAAATAGTATGTGCTGTCGTGAAAGGGGGAACGATGTTGTAAGAGACTGTTGAACACTTCCAGCAGAGTCGGAACCACATGGGGCTGGAGGATTTTGTAAAATTCATTAGAGAGGCCGTCAGGGCCTGGAGATTTGTGTAACTTGAGTTTGGACATTGCCGAGATCAATTCTTCTTCTGTAATAGTTCTCACTAGTAGATCCGACTGTGCAGTCGTGATCGGCGGTAATAGAGTGTCTGGTAGGAGTGTGGCGTGGGTGGATTCGTTGAAGGGGAGATCAGAGTATAGGTCAGCAAAGTAAGATTCAAAATTATCTAATATGTCTGGGGAATTGGTAATGAGTTGTCCCGAGGCTCGATGTTTAACAGCTGTTATGAATTTGCGTTTCGTTTTTTTCCTAGCCATGGTTGCCAGTAGTCTATCGGATTTATTACCCCATCTGTAGTATTTGTGGGAAGAAAATACCACATCACGTTTTGCTTGCGCTAGTAAGTGGTCGTTTAAGAGCTGTTTAGCCTGTAAATAAAGCCGCAAGGACTCCTCAGTTTGTAGGGTAAGGTGGCGTTGCATTGCATCAGTTAATTCTGAGTGTAAGGTGGTATAAATCGCTAAGTTTTTCTTTTTCAATCTGTGAACATACTCAATAATTTGACCCCTTAAGACTGCTTTTGCCGCCCCCCAAAAAATGTTTGGGCGGTCCCAATGTTCTAAGTTATCGTCTAAATAATTGGCCCAACTTGTTATCAAAAATTTTCTAAAATCATCACAGTTATAGAGATAGCTTGGAAATCTCCAAATCCTAGAGCCCCCTGAATGAAGAGTTCTTTGCAGCGTCAATGTCACAGGAGCATGGTCTGATATCAGAATGTTGTGTATATCAGCCTTCATGACTCGCGTCACTAGGGAATCTGCAACCAATATGGAGTCAATCCTGGACCAGGAGCTATGAACCCCGGAAAAGAAAGTAAATGATCTGTCAGAGGGATTGAGGAGACGCCAAATATCAGTAAGCTGAAGGGAGGTTTTCAGTGTTTGGAGATGTGTCCAAGAAGGGGAACCGGAAGTGCGCGGGATAGGGCGTTTATCAATAGTGGGATCATCAACTGTGTTCCAGTCACCTCCCAGGATAAGCTGAGAATTATCGCGTTGAAGCAGTTGAGAGCTAATTTCTTGGAAAAAAGCAGCTGTCTCGCCATTCGGTGCGTATACGTTAACCAGTGTGTATTTGTTACCCCAAATTTCTACGTCCAAAATTAAATAACGTCCCCCCGGGTCAGCTACAGAGTTTAAAACAGTATAGTGTAGGTGTTTGCTAAATAGAATCGCCACCCCCCTAGTCTTCCTCGTGTTATCTGCAGAGACACATCTATCCAACCACGGTGCCCGAAGAGCAGAGGAGGCTCCCACCATCCAGTGGGTTTCCTGGAGAAATATAATTTGAGGTCTAAACCGCTTCAGGTGTGTGACAACCCGCTTACGTTTTATCGGAGAGTTAAGGCCGCCCACGTTCCAGGATAAAATTTTAAAACAAGAATCTGCGTTAGAGGTCCCTATCCTAGGATCTGTCATTGTCCATCAACCCACACCCACCCTAGGGTGACACTCCAACGGGAATATCATGTCACATCGCCGTCCCCCTCCTTCCCAGCGAGCGGAGAGGAACGAACGAGACCACACAATGTCATTGAGCCCAGGAGCAGATCGGGCGAGGAAGGCACGGCACGGGCAGAACAACAAAAAAAAAAGTAAATAAAAAAAACACACATTGCTTCACATAACATTTTCCATTTTTTCCAAACCAAACTAAAGACCACGCAAGTGCTAAACCCTCCGGTAGCACTGGCGAGAAGCCTATCAGAAATATATATAACATTAGAATTTAAGCTGAGTAGCATGTAAAGAGACCCAATGTCTCTCTCGAATAGAATTTATACCGACTCTGACACAAAGTACTTAACCACATAATATTTAGTCTTGTTGTGGTGGATTCACCGGGTTCAACATGTGTGTAACATGGGAGTGTGCAGTGGCGGGATCAACAAAAATCAATGTGTGACCATTGTCATGGATGCGTAATTTGGCGGGATACATCAATGCGAATCTGGTATTACTCTCATGTAGTATTTTACAAACATCCGAGAACTCCCTCCTCTTCTGTGCAACCGAGGCCGAGAAATCTTGAAAAATTAAAATACGTTTTCCCTGCACTACCATTTGCGGGAGCTTGCGATAAGAGCACAGCACATGTTCCTTCATACGAAAGTCCATGAATTTCGCAATGACGGGCCTAGGCTTATTTTCAACATCAGGTCGGACAGGACCAATTCTATGCACCCTTTCAATGTGTGATAAAAATGGGGCATCTGTGATTCCCAAGGCCTGAAATATATCAGTCGTTACAAAATCTGACAATTGTCTGTCCCTAACTGATTCGGGGATGCCCACGAATCGTAGATTCGATCTTCTGTCCCTGTTCTCAAGCTCATCTATTTTCGCCTGTAAGGTTTTAAGAGAGGAATCCTGGGTGTCAGTGGAGCGCTGGAGTGTGTGTATCTGATCCTCCCCATCGCTAACCCGCTGTTCCAGTGAGGTGATCCGTGAGGTGTTATGGTCAATTTTTGCAAGTGTCGAGTCAAGTAGTGTCTGTATCTGTTCAAGCCTTTTGTCAATTAAAGGGATATTCTCAAGTTTCTTGTCAATTTGGGGCATAAGGAGACGGGAGAGCTCCTGGGCCATATGTATCAACGATGGTTGATCAGGAAGAGCTTCCACCTCCTGAGTTTGGTCACGGGAGTTTCCCGTCTCCGGGGGTGAGGGGGGGTTAGGCTTTACCATTGTGTTTTTGGATTTACTCATTCTTGTAGTAACTGAGGACTGGGAAGATCTAACCGCTGGAGTTTTATGGACGTATTTGTCCATCCCCCGGTCCGTAGACCGTTAACTGTAATCAGCTAGGGACTTTTATACCAACACACTGCAATATATGATAATAAAACACCTTACGTAAGGATTTGTGTCAGCTGATATGTCAGAGCTACTCAGCTAAAAAAATTAACCACAAAATTTAAATAGACATTACTTTACACGTAGAACAGATATAGGTAGTGCAGTGGTACCATACCCTGAGAACTCCTGGTCGGAACCTATGTCCGGGCAAGACAACCGCGGGACAAGTATTGGGAGGAATATTGTAAATTGCCCCTGAGAAGAAAAAAAAAAAAACTTTATAGAAGGTACTTTACACGTAGAACAGATATAGGTAGTGCAGTGGCACCGTACCCTGAGATCTCCTGGTTGGAACCGATGTCAGGGCAAAACAACCGTGGGACAAGTATTGGGAGAAATATTATAAATCGCCCCTGAGAAAAAAAAAAAAAAAAAAGCTTTATAGAAGGTACTTTACACGTAGAACAGATATAGGTAGTGCAGTGGCACCGTACCCTGAGATCTCCTGGTTGGAACTTATGTCAGGGCAAAACAACCGTGGGACAAATATTGGGAGGAATATTATTAATTGCCCCTGAGAAAAAGAAAAAAGAAAAATACAGAAAACTTTATAGAAGGTAACAGTGGATTAGTGTGGCCAAGTACGCTGCAAGAATCAAGTAGCCACCAGATGGCGGTGTAACCTCACAACATTATTGCACAGAAATCCCAGCATATTCGCATTTTAGTAAACAGAAAAGGACAGAAGAAAAGTATAGCAATAAAAGTATAGGGATAGAAAGGAAGAGACCAGCAAGATGCAGAAGGAGTAGTATGAGAGATGTCCGTGTTTTCACACCCCAATACCAAGGGGGTTTAAGTAGAAAGGAGAGAGTGAGCACTATACCAGGGAGTTGTATAAGGTCTCTGTGTAAAGCTGTAGTTTCTGGTAACAGGACCACGCAGCCAGTTCTGACAGCAGCTCTGCAGAGGTAGTTCACAGCTTTTTGTTTCCTCTTGAGGGGCTCACTCGTGTTGGCACAGGGCTCGTCCCGATCCTCCCCACCGCTCGCTGAAATGTACAGGGACAAGGCAATCCCGACGTCCAAGCCTCGGCACCAGGATCAGAGGCCCTCCAGATGCAGCTTCGGTGCAGCAGATGTAGAAAGGAGCCTCACCGGAATCTCCGTCTTCGCTGTAGCCGATCACCCAGGCCCTCCTCCGGCCACCGCAGCACACACTAGACAGCAGGGGGGTGCCAGACCAGTTTCCTCCGTCTCAGGGGCCGTCTCCGCCACAGCGCCTCACCGTCACTAGCTCGCTGCCGTCCTGCCCGTCGGTCTCGTCCCCAGACACCGCCGCACAGCCTCGGGAGGAGACGCGGGGGGTGAAGCGGGGGAGGTGTCGGGTTTGGCTCGCCGTACCAGAGGTCCCCGTCTGCGCAGTGCCTCACCTTGGTCAGCATTCAGGGGTAGCCGAGCACTCGGAAGCGGGAGCCGCCGGGCCACCAGGATCACACGGAGCCTCTTCACCGTAGCCACGCTGACTCGCCACCAATAGGTTTCAGTTACCGGGGTGTCTCCACATAAGCGGCAAAAGACAGGTACTGCCGGTCTTTCAATCTTCGCGCCGGGACCCACGCCGGCGTTCATGCAGGCCTTCTCCTTGAGGGCCAAACTTCGGGGGCACTTAAATACGCTCCTACCCTTGCAAGGTATCGTTAGGTTCCCTATGCTATATGGATTGATTTAAGCTGTTTCTCAGGCGAGAAAAGGGCAATTAGCAGGGGATGTCAGTGGATTTTCCACCTGCACGTCAGAGCTTAGCTAAAAAGCAGCCATGCTGGATGGCCCGCCCACCGGAAGTCATTAAAACCTATGTTAAAGAGGTTGACGCTAACAGCTACATCCCACAATCCAGCTGTCATTATCCAGTTTGGAAGAACAGCGTCCCATATGCGTAATTTCTGCGTTTAAGATGGAATTTCACTAGCTTGGATGACTATTGGACTCAGGCGGCTATAATCCAAAAAAGATTTGTAGAAAGAGGTTATGGTCCGGATATTATTGAAGCTGCAAAGATCAAAGCATCCCTGCAATAAAGAGAACAGATGTTGTATCCTGGAAACAAGGCCAAAAATGACCAACAGTGTGCTAGACCTTTCATCACCCAATTTAATCAGGAAAATCAATCTATAAAAAAGGTTTTACTTCTGAAACACCCTATACTGGGTCCCTCTCTCCCACAAAGACCCAATGTAGTCTTTCAGAGAGCTACTAATTTAAAAAGTATTGTAGCACCTAGTAGATTGAGGAGATCTAATCATTCTACAACACATCCTGATGCTTTAATACCTTCAAAAGGCTGCTTTCCTTGTTCTAGATGCATATGCTGCAAATTTATGGAACGTAAAACTTTCAATATCAAACTGGAAACGGGTAGATGGTATAGGTTATCACATTTGGTCAATTGTAACACAGAATACGTTATATACATAATTACTTGTGATTGCGGTCTGTCTTACATTGGTAAGACAAAAAGACTAACAAAAATTAGAATCCAGGAGCACATGAGGAATGCGAGGAATAAATTGCCCTCACACAGCCTCTCTAGGCATTATGCAGAGAAGCATAACTCTATTGTGACTAAAGAAAATTTTTCCTTTACCATTTTGGAACATATACCAATAGACTCTAGAGGTAGTAGTAGTGATTAGAGATGAGCGGATTCGGTTTTACTCGGTTTTACTCGGTTCTCAAAACCGAATCTTATTGGCTCACGGATGTCACGTGTTTTGGATAGCCAATAAGATTCGGTTTTGAGAACCGAGTAAAACCGAGTAAAACCGAATCCGCTCATCTCTAGTAGTGATCTTAATTTATCCAAACGAGAAACCTATTGGATATATACATTAGATACTATGGCCCCAAAAGGCTTGAATGAAGACATAGACATTGTCTCGTTCCTATAAAATCTTTGGTAGCCCAACTACTATCTTAGTTTTTCTGCTTTATTTTTTCTGCTTCATTTCTTTCTTCATATTCTTCATTAAGAATTAATATATACCCATTTAATCTTTATTTCTTCTGTTTAATGCACTAACAGTACTGTTAACCGTGTTGGTAAATGAGTTTTATGAATGATTTGTAACTTTCTGTGGCTTTGAAAATAGGGGATTATGCTGATATAGACAGTATTAACTACAGATCTTATAGAACTATTGTTAAAGCTTAGTGTACATTTTTTACACGATTATACATCTTTGAATCAATCTTTGAGTACTATACCTAAAAGAGTGTGTAACATACTTGAGGGTTGATATAATAGTCAATTAAGTGACGATTTTGGGACTTTTATACCTAATGGCTGCCTAAGCTAATATTAATATATTTAGATCTAAATTGGCATTCTTTTGCAGAGTTACAATCAATGATTATAGAATGAATTTTTACAGCTAAATTCGAGTGTATGTCAAACCAATATGAGTAGAGTTGATTAGTATGAAATAGCTCATCATTATTAGTCATTTAGCATTTATTAATAAAATAGTATGAATTGATTAGTAAGAATTGGAATAGTTCATTTCTAATTCGTGTCAAATGAAACATTATCAATATTAGATATCAGTATTAATTAATTAATTCACTTTTCACACATTAAATATCGTTGTTAAATAAATTAATAAGATAATTATCTTTGACAAATTAATAGTTGATTAGTATAAAATAGTTCATCATTATTAGTCATTAGCATTAATTAATAAAATAGTATGAATTGATTAGTATGAATTGGAATAGTTCATTTCTAGATCGTGTCAAATTAAACATTATCAATATTAGATATTAGTATTAATTAATTCACCTTTCCACACACTAATTATCGTTGTCAAATTAATAAAATAATTATCTTTGATAAATTAATAAAGTAGTCACCATAATAGTATTTTATTTGTATTATTATTAAATTTATTTATTTGATTGAGACTATCACCTTTAATGATAATTAGGGTCAATGCTGTGATTAATATTAATATAAGTATAAAAATTAACTAGTGATTAGCTATTATTGATGTCTTTAATAAGTATGCACTAATCAATACACCACTTTATCTAATTATCACTAATTAAGCACAAATTGAATTGTCACGTATTATATATTATCAGTAATACCAGCACTAATATTAACACCTAGTTTAAGGTTATTAATCAATGAGAAGTCACGTCCATAGCAAAATAAAAGATCCATTAGTGTATGTGGTGTTGAGGTTATAGCTGAGATCAGCGCTATATCTGATCTATCAGCTAGTGTTAGCATCAGCGGCTGCTTGATGCGTCCGCTGGAGTGCTCCACGGGCCACCGTGGAACGCATGATGCACTTCCAGTAAGGCCTTTCCACTGGAACTGGAAGTGCGGGCATGGAACGCATGCCGTGTGTTAGATGGAACGCAAATAGCGTTCTTAGTTGTTTTATCCCCTATTATTCACTGGAATGGACCATAACATATAAATTAAGTTCTCTGGATACAGAATATGAGTTTTCATTGTTTGGCTTTTTGTCTAAATCGATATTAATGGGATTAACACATTTAATTACACTAATTTCCAAACAGGAAGTGATGTAAACACATAAAGTGTATATATATAGCTGCCCAGTTTTCACCTTCACTTATAGCTGTGAAGTGAATCCTGAGGCATTGTGAAGGTGAGCCTATTCTCCACCTATTTAATATTTATTATATCAATAAGATTTAATTAATTTCTGATAGTTTTTTGTAATCTTTTAGGAAGTTGCTTACTTGTCCTTGAACTATTTCACCCGTCACTTTCACTTATTGTTGTGAAGTGACTAATTGATACACTCAAAAGGTGAGCTTGATATTTATTTATTTATTTATAGAAAAAAAAGTTTTTTAAGTGGGATTGACGCCACTTAAATTGTATAGAGACTCAGTCATATTAATAAATATATTATCTGACAAGCTTTGCCATATCAGTAATTAAATTAATGGTAATTTTATACATGGACATTTTTGACCGTTTTTTTTTTTTTTGACAATACAAGTTTACTATCAGCATGGTCTCTTATAATTACCTTAATGAGTGGATTTGTAATAAATGTATTAAGGTTGCCCTATTCAATTGAGGGTTTCCATCTGGTTGTAAGAAATGCATTAAGGTAATCTCCCCCCACTGAGGGTTTCCATCTATTCTGATATGTACAGAGTTCCTCATTATTGATAGTAATTTATAACTCCACACTATCTATTATTTTGAACCTATATCATATAGAGGGTAAAGGCTATCCCTCATATGAAAATTAACCAAATACTTCTCATACAATATTTGAAGTATCTTTAATTCTATATTGTGTGGGGGTATGTGATTGCCATCTGTTTAATCAGAATTATAAATCATTATGGCCATGAATTGTATTCTGGGATAACACTTTTCTAATAAACTTATACAAAATACTTTTTCGCTCTTAGGAATTGTTCACGGTACTACATTTTTTTTACTATTCATTGATATTAATTGGTGAAACTAAACCGGTATGTACATTTATGGAATGTTATCACAAATCTTTCCAAATTATTTATTAAAAATGAATTAATTTATTTATTAGCCCTATTATCTTTTTTTAAATTTAATGAATTAATTATACTACTATGAGCTTAATCAATGCTACAATTATTCTGTTATTATCTAGTATGAATGGATTAATAGCTTTAGAATCAGGTTAATAATTTTTTGTAACAATTTCTGAATGTTTTCACTAACTCAATCATTAATTATCTCTGGAATAATGAATTTAACCTGGATTAACTATAAATCAATTTTTTAGTTAATAACTAAATACGACCTAGCTATATTGTCAGACTCTTGTTTGCCCTTCTTCCCTCCCTCAGATGTTCATTTATACTATTATGTATCTTTCTGTATTCTTCCATACATGTGAACTGATATTTTGATGATAATATTTTCAGATATCTTGCTTAAATTCAACGGCATAATAATCTGGATACGATATTGAAATCCATAAATATTGATATCTGGTATGTATGTGGATATTCGAGAAAAGTGTAAGTGTTTATGACATTTGAATATAAAACTTACATATTCTTTCCTAATAACCACCTAGATTATAACCACTGATGAAGTCCTAATGGATGAAACGCGTTGGGTTTCTTCAAACATGTGGATTAGATCATACATCTGATTAATTGAAGATTTGACATCTTATGGAACAGCTGATATCATCAGAATACAATTCTCCAATTTATTGTTAAATAACATGTTCTTGTTTATTTGATGTATATGATCTTAAGAAAGGAATTTTTATTTATTTGTGTAATATATATTCACAACAGTGATGAAGATTCATTGCTAATTTTATGAATAAACAATTTTTAATATAAATGTTCTTGATCTTCTGAGGCGGTTTTAGCTCCCTTGAGAATTCTGTTTTCTTCTTTCATTCTATTGTTGTACCTATATATGTGTATATATATATATATATATATATATATATATATATATATGGAGAAAAAGGTACAGGTGCGCTGGTGATCCTATAATGAGAGTTTGTCAGTCCACAGTGAATGAATCCCTGGGCTGTAGCACTGGTGTAACCAACACCGCTGCAAATCTCCAAATGAAGCTCAGAACTACTTGAGCAAATTGTGTCTGGAAAAAATCAGGAGAATGCGCCCATAGTGCAGATAAATTTATTTCACACATAAATTAAAAACAGGACATTCCATGGATTATAAAAGACTCGTACCATAAAAGACCCACTCTTTGGGCCAGTTAAAACACATGAAACAATCCACCAGGCTATCCACCAAACCTGCTGCAGTCAAAGACCGGACCATGCACCGCGCCGGTAGAAGCCGAACTCGTCAGGTCACTCACAGTGAAGCAGCAAAGCCAGCCTCCTGACGAAGTAACTACGAAACGCGTAGAGGTGGGGCTTGCCAGACGTGCGTCTTCTCCCACCCGCTCACACATCCCGGCTGCTTCACTGTGAGTGACCTGACGAGTTCGGCTTCTACCGGCGCGGTGCATGGTCCGGTCTTTGACTGCAGCAGGTTTGGTGGATAGCCTGGTGGATTGTTTCATGTGTTTTAACTGGCCCAAAGAGTGGGTCTTTTATGGTACGAGTCTTTTATAATCCATGGAATGTCCTGTTTTTAATTTATGTGTGAAATAAATTTATCTGCACTATGGGCGCATTCTCCTGATTTTTTCCAGATATATATATATACATATATATATCCTCACAGACCACGACTTGTGTGATGTCTACAGAGCACATTAATGTACCTCATTAATCAACACAACAAAGGCCCTTCTCCATCTTCTGCCTGCCTCCTCCTGTGAACGGCTACCTTCATTTGACTGTGCCCGCAGCTTTTACTGTGTTTTTCAACACAGTAGTGACTGAGCCTAGAGCTGCACTGTGAAGCAGGGATGAGGTAAGACAGAGAACAGCGCACCTCTGAGTTCGCACGCGCGATATGCAGACTGTGCAGGGAGGAGGGGGAGGCTCCTGGCTGCCGCTGCCTGTACAGTGTGACAGGCACAGCAGCTGAAGCTGGGGAACAGAGGCGGAAACCCTGTCGCATGGGGCGAGCGGGCCATGCAGGTGCCGGTGGCGGCCCCCTCTGCTGGGGCTGCCACGGCGCCCTGCTCGCCCCGTGCTAGATACGCCTCTGACTAGGACCCTTGGGCTTACTTATAATGGAGGAGGGAGTGAGAAGGCTGATGGAGTTTTGATTGGCTGTGGCAGAGCGGGAAAAATAGTTGTGAGGAGAGGATCCAGCTGATGGGGGTTGAGCCCTTCTGAGGAGATCGTGTATTGGCGGAGAGAGTACAGAAGTCCCAGCAGCGGAGAGAGTACAGAGGTCCTTACTGGAGGAGACCTGTAAGAGAGCCCTGAGCCGCCGCCCGCCGCCAGTTGCCGAGACCGGCGCTAAGGAGTGTTTTACTGGAGGGAGACCCGCTACCGAGAGCGCGATCCTCGATCATAGAGGAAAGTGAGCCATGAGCTGTCCGCCATGGTTGCAGCCAGTGCCAGCATCCAAGTACCGCCCCCAGCTTGCTGAATGTTAGCGGACAGCTGGAGGGAGCTGAGGTGTCAGGTGATAAAGGAGACCCGCCGGGAGAGATGGAGCTGTGGACTCTGCGCTGCTGGTAAGGAAAGCATCCGTGACCGCTGTGACCAAACAGCATACTGAGGGGGATATAGTGAATGCCCTGGGCTGGGGACCCAGCGGAAAGTAGTCACAACCCAAAGGTATCCACTGCAGCCACATTGACACTACACAAACAGACCCCTGTTTAATGACAGCGTTACTAGTCAATAAGAGACAGTGAGAAAGGAAGAGAGACTAGTCTTCAATGTAAGTGAGACCCTTATTCTAGTCTGCTAAAGCCACAGAGAGAGCGACTGATCCCTTCTAGTTAGTGCGTCCTTGGCTAGTATTCAGGAGTGATTTGCTAAGAGAAAAGCAGCATGTTAATACTGATACCCTTTTATTTTTTTATTAATCCAAAGTGCACCCAGTTAATGGGAGAGCCCCGCTTCATGGACCTATCTAGTGAAAGGAGAGAGAGAGTTCCAAGGGGCTACAACTACCTCTGCATTCCCCTTCAGCTGCAGTTTGATAAGACACAGTAAAATACATAAATACAGGAGCAGCTCAGAACACGTGAACAAGCACTGCGGGGTGAAACGCGTTTTCCGGACACAGCGGGTCAACCGACGCCAGTCCTAGCACATGGATCAACACCCTCGTTGCTGAAACATTCACAGGTTATGCACACCCTGTGTGCCTGCAACAATTCCTTCTGTCAGTTTTAATCTGGGTCAATCCCGGAGATGATCCACATTTATTGATCTATTTACTTGATTATAGACAACAGTGTTTATTCAATGAGGACCCTGACAGGCTTATCTCAAATCCATATATATGTGTGCCCCCCTGTTTCTTTTTGTCATCTACACAGATTGCATATATAATATAGCCAGGCTATTATTCTAATTGGCATTTTAAAAGTATAAATAACAGAAACAGTTACTAATAGGTTAACTTGAGACACTTTATTAGCAGGCAATGGGCTTCATATCAGTGTGTAGTTTGTTTTGTTTTTTCGCATGTGGGGCAACAACTACATAATAATTATTCTAAGGATCTTATAACCATTATGATGTGCATATATTTTTATGCTGTTTCGCAGTAACTCTCTTTGTTTCGGAATCACCCCAATATATATTATAGTGTATCTACATAATTCCGGTGATTCCTTTTTCATTCATTTTTTCGTATTGCCGTGGACTCTCATCTACGATCCAGGGTGCACGGTACCACAGGAGTGGGCACTGGTGCATCCAGCCTAACGTAGAAAGCAGATCCACACGTTTCCTATGTGACCACTGTCACACTCTTACTTAGGTGCAGTCTCATTGGTGTCCAACCCACCCACCTTCTCTACTATCAAACCACACTGCCAGTGCCCGATCTCGTCCGATCTTGGAAGCTAAACAGTGTTGGGCTGGGTCAGTACCTGAGGAGGAGACTCACAGGGAATACCTAGTGTTGTAGAGCAGGAATCATTTTATATGATGTGCGTCATATGACACCAACAGCAGTATCACCACTTATCTTTATCTTTTAATAACTATCCTTTGTTACTGTCAGACTACAATTAATTAATTTGCAAGATCCTTTGAGTCCTTTACATCTGTAAATTTGTGCGTTTAATGGTGACCGGCATGAACTTGGCATTGTCTCTTTAAGTACTCTGACCTTCTCAATACAGACATAATATCCAATTTACCACATAGTGGTTTCATTAATACAGATTGTCTGTACTGGTCGGGCAGAAATGGGTGTAAGACTTTAAAGTGTCTACAGCCTTTCTTATCACATTCAGTGAGACATTTTTACATTTTTACATTCTTACATTTTTACATTTTTTTTCTACATACACATCATATTTCTTCACTATATTCAACTTGGATCATGTATCTTACAATGGGTAATCACATTGTTTTTAAATCAATATCTCAATAAAGTATGTCTTAACAGTATATTTCATGATTAATTAAAATTTAGTGAAATAGATTTCAATTAACAAGAGTGCGCCCACACAAGAGCCTTCTTTCTCTTTCTCTATTGACCTATGCTCTACCTGGCTCTGGGCGCACCACCAAACTGGACGGAGATTTGATGATTTAATGTAACAAATACCAATTGTCCAAATTTTGGATCTCTTATATTTGACTCTGATTTTGTTATGATCAGTGCCAGGTCGCCCGCTTTGTTTTCTAGTTTCCAGTTTCCATGCAGGAAAACAGGAAGGAGGTGAGTCCTACATAGCAGGGTATGATGGAGGGGTGTAGTATGGTATGCTGGCAGCCAGGATCCCGGCGGACAGCATACTGGCGCCGGGATCTCGAACGATAGACAAGATAGACAGAACAAGGCATATAGGTATAAGGACACATAATTAGGAGAAGCTCAGGAAGGAATGATATATTTAGGAATAAAAATGTAGTAATACAGAAATAAAGAGGGCAGTATGGACAGGGGCATAGCCAGAACTTTGTGGGCCTCATAGCAACATTTGAAGGGGCCCCCGTCCCAATGCTTCTATAGAGACACCTTTCCACAGCAGTTGTTAATTTTATGCCCCATAATAGTGTCCCTAGTTTATTTTATAAACCATAATAGTGCCCTAGTGCGCGTTATGTCACATTGTAGGGCTACCAGTGTGATAACACCCCTGTGTGTGCGTGGAGTTGTAGTGTCGTACCTGCGCTTCCAGACGATGCTGGCGGATTCAGGACTTCTCACGATTTCTTCCTCAGGAGCCTGTGGCAGGAGAATGATCACCCCAAGGAGGACCCCACGGATAAAGGAAATGCAAGTGGACGGTGACAATACGTTTATTTAAATTCAACTAAGAAAAGTCACCATCTAACGTACTCAAGGGTCGGTTAGTAAGTGAACTCTATTTCAGAAGGCACATTGCAGAACATCACATATTATTCACACAATAGGCATTAGTATGACCACATATCATTTGCATAGGTGGCGATGTACACTCAATTAAAAGTCTTTAACTTAAATACGATCTGAAGAAGTCCCAATATTGAGCTAGACGAATCCCAAAAGTCACTTGGCCAATAGGATTTAGGTGTAAATCAGTGGCGTAGCAATTGAAGTAGGCCAACGTGGCAATCGCTAAAAAGGGTAATGTCATTAGATAGATAACTGATACCTCAGTTCTGGCTGGCAACGGGAAGGCAGAGATTTCTTACAGTTCTGTTATCTCTATGGCATGGTACAGTAGTAACTGGAGGTAATTAAAGGATAGGGTCACTACCTGGAGGCAGCGGTGAGGCTCTTCTAGCTGGGGAGCCTTTGATTTGGATATTTGGGGGTCAGGGGCGTCCCCCTTATTCCCCAGAGGTCACAGCTGGATAACCAATCCCCACTATATCTGCATACCTTAGTCGGGGTGAACTGGAACAATGGCTGCTGCTAGCGGGGGGGCTTGAGGGTACCTGCAGTGTGGCGGCGCCACTCCGTATGACGACTGGCGGGGAATTCGGTGGACCGGGCGGAAGGCGGTGTCCTCCGTTCTGTAGCTCCCTCTCTTTGCGGCGGCCCGTGGATCACTGTAAGCGGCTCCAACCAGGCAGACCCATCTCTCCTCACTTCTGCCGCGTCCCCTCTCAGCGGCCACTTCCGGTCCCGGCTCTCTCTCCCTGCAGACTAGCGGGTGGGTTATGGCTGGCGGGTCCGGGATCTCACTCTTCCTGCAGCGCGGCTGGTAGGCGGGAGGCAGCGAACAGATCCCGGCTCTCTCCAGCGTGCTCCTCTTCTGCCCATTGCGGCTATACGTTTCCCCCGTCAGCGGTCACTGCAGCGTGCGGCACAGGGCTCCCTTCCTAGCGGCTGACAGGCGGGTGGGGAAGTGAGCAGCGGGACCTGGTCCTCCCTCTAACGCGGTGACTCTTCCAGCGGGCAGCAGCAGCGCCCCGTCTCAAACCAGGGTCCAGATTCTGCCTGCGGCCTCCTCTCCGCCCTTTCCACACGTCAGGTCAGTTCCGTCCGCGCGCTGCTCCTCTGCTCATTTTTAAATGGCACCTCCTCTTCATTTTGCCGCGTCCCATGCAGCCAATCACCGGTTCTCCATAGATTCCGCTCTCAGGACTCTGGCCGGATAGCCCTGGGTCTCAGTGCCCCATCACCCAATTCCCTCCCCGGCCCGTTGCTAGGCAACCAGATAACGGTCTTTAGGGGTACATTTACTAAGCAGTGATAAGAGTGGAGAAGTAAGCCAGTGGAGAAATTTCCCCATCAACTAATCAGCAGCTCTGTATCATTTTATAGTATGCAAATTATAGATGTTACTTCAGTGCTGATTGGTTGCCATAGGCAACTTCTCCACTGTACCCCTTAACCCTTAGTGTCTTTCAGGCATTGCTGGCTGCTATTTAGGGCTGCAATGGTATGCAGCAGGGGTGCCCCAATCGTGGGTGTCGCACCAGTACACAGTATGCAACAGAGTACCCCCAATTCACATTATAACAGTGTCCCCAGTTTATATTATGTCATATTACAGTGCCCCCAGTTTATATCATGTCATACTATAATGCCTACACTTCATATTGTGCCACATTACAGTGCCCTAGTCCATATTATATAACATTACAATGCCCTCCTGTTCATTTACATACCACATTAAAATGAGCAGGTACAGGGGCATAACAAGATATATTGTAGGCAACAATGCAAACATTTATAATGGCCTCTATGTGCCACACAATGGTGAAAAATGTATATAAAATGTGTAACTTTGATAGGGAAGGTGAGCCCCTCTCAACTCTGAGCCCCATAGCAGCTGCACTCCCAGCACCTATGGTAGCTACGCCCTTGAGTATGGAGGATAAGCACACTTACAGTTGATGCAGATAAGTCTCTATGAGGCAGGATCTTGCTTTGGGATGAAAAAGTTAATAAAATGCAGTAGATAAATGGCAAATTGATACATTTTAAAGTATGTTTGGTTTAAGGAAAATTGGAAAAGTGGTTGACTTATTGTACATAAACTAGTACTATGCTTAAGGATAGTCTTTTGTGTTTTTTAGATCATCTGGCAAAGAGTGTGACCGGCAAAGAGATCTTCAAAGTGTCAGTTGAAGACGACAGGAGGGAGTCACAGAGCAGAGGCAACAAGGACTGGAGGATAGCATGCAGGAGGTAAGTTAACATATGTGTGTGTAAGGGTATTGAGAGCACAGTACAAAGCATAGAGACTGGGGTGGGGGAGAGCACAATACAAAACAGGCAGATGGGGGTAGCTCAGTGCAGGACATACAGATGGTGTGGGGGCAGGGGCGGTAATAGGGTGTTCGGCGCCCCCCTGCAAACTATACATTTGATCCCTCCCATACTTTGTAAAGTGACAGCGAGCTGCCTGAAAAAAGGGGTGTAGTCTCGTAGAGAAATGTGTGTGGCCACACAATAGTACTCCCAATTCAATTTAAGCAACACAATAGCACAATCTTATTCACATTACACCGCCGCTGATTCATAGTATGCCACATTGTAGTGTCCCTTATTCACGTTACATCACACAGTAGCACCCCCTAGTCATGTTACGCTACACAGTAGTACCCATTATACACATAATGGCCACAGTAGTAATGCCCCTTACAAATAATGCCCACAGTAGTAGTGCTGCTTATACACATTATGCCCACAGTAGTGCCCCTTACATGCATAATGTCAACAGTATTTATGCCCCTGATACACATGATGCGTCCAGTAGTAGTGCTACTTATACACATAATGCCCACAGTAGTAGTGCTGCTTTTATGCATAATGTCCACAGTAGTGCCCCTCATATGCATAATCCCCACAGTAATAGTGCCCCTATACACATAATGCCCACAGTAGTAGTGCCCCCTATACATATAATGTCCACAGCAGTAGTGGCCCTTATACACCTAATGCCACACAATAGTGCCTTGTATACATAATGACCACAGAAGTGCCCCTTATACACATAATGCCCACAGTAGTAGTGCCCCTTACACATAATGCTCACAGTAGTAGTGCCTGTTATATACATAATGCCCACAGTAGCAGTGCCCCTTACACATAATGTGCACAGCAGTAGTGCCCCTTACACATAATGTGCACAGCAGTAGTGCCCCTTATACACATAATGCCCACAGTAGTAGTGCCCCTTACACATAATGCTCACAGTATTAGTGCCCCTTATACACATAATGCCCACAATAGTAGTTATACAAATAATGCCCACAATAGTAGTGTCCCTTACACATAATGCCCAGGGTAGTAGTGCCACTTATGCACATAATGCTCACAGTAGTACTCCATATACACATAATGCCCACAGCAGTAGTAGTAGTAGTGCTCCTTATACACATAATGTAATTTCTAATATAAAGGATAGTTACAGTTGCTCTATCATTATGACTGTAACCTGTACACTGTGGTTATTGTATGAAACTAACATGGTCCTTGCACTGGGGAAGATAAAATCTGGTGCAGATAACTTGGGTCTCTATGAGACAGGATCTTGGTTTTGGATGAAAAAGTCAATAAAATAGTTAAATTGCAAATTAATAAAATTGAAAGTACATAACAAAATGTAGTAGTACAATTATACACATAGTATGTCTTACCAAGACATTCTGGTTGTTTAGCTCATCATCTGGCAAAGTTCTGGCAAAGAGATTGCAGAGTGTCGGGTGACCGGCAAAGAGATCTGCAAAGAGTCAGTTGAAGACGACGGGAGGGGTCGCAGATGCAACAAGAATTGGAGGATAACATGCAGGAGGTAAGTTACCATACTTGTGTAACTGTGTGTGTGGTGGGGGGAATTGAGAGTACAGTACAAAACAGAGACTATGGTGGGGGAGAGCAGACAATACAAAACATGTAGAAGGGGGCAGCTCAGTATGGGACATACAAATGGTGTGGGGGCAGGACCGCTGCTATGGTGTTTGGCGCCCCCCTGCAAATTATAAATTTGAGCCCTCCCTTACTTTGTAGAGTGACAGCAAGCTTTCTGAAAAATGTTGTGTGGACTCACAACATAATAGTACTCACAATTCAATTATGCCACACAAAAGCACAATCTTATTCACATTACACCGCACGTAGTGGCCCTGATTCATAGCACGCCACACAGTAGCACCCCGTCACATTATGCTACACAGTAGTGCCCATTATACACATAATGCCCACAGTAGTAATGCCCCATACAAATAATGCCTATGGTATTATTGCTGCTTATACACATTATGCCCACAGTAGTGCCCCTTACATGCATAATGTCAACAGTGTAAATGCCCCTTATACAGATGATGCCCACAGTAGTAGTGACACTTATACACATAATACCCACAGTAGTAGTGCTACTCATATGCATAATCTCCACAGTAGTAGTGCCCCTTATATACATAATCCCGCAGTAGTAGTGCCCCTATACACATAATGCCCACAGTAGTAGTGCCCCTATACATATAATGCCCACAGTAATAGTGCCCCTATACACATCATGTCCACAGTAGTAGTGGCACTTATACACCTAATGCCACACAATAGTGCCCTTTATACATAATGCTTTATACATAATGCACATAGTAATGCGCCTTATACATAATGACCACAGTAGAAGTGTCCATTACACATAAGCCCACAGCAGTAGTGCCACTTATACACATAATGCCCACAGTAATCGTGCTCTTTATACTGTACACATAATGTCATCTCTAATATAAAGGATAGTTACAGTAGCTCTATCATTATGACTGTAACCTGCACGCTGTGGGTATTGTATGATACTAACATGGTCCTAGCACTAGGGAAGATAAAACCTGGAGCAGATAACTCGGGTCTCTATGAGGCAGGATCTTGGTTTTGGATGAAAAAGTCAATAAAATAGATAAATTGCAAATTAATAAAATTGGAAGTATGTAACAAAATGTAGTAGTACAATTATACACATAGTATGTCTGACCAAGAAATTCTGGTTGTTTAGATCATCATCTGGAAAAGTTCTGGCAAAGAAATTTGCAGAGTGTCGGAAATGGCTGACATTTTAGTCAATGAACTGGGGCAGATATACTACGCCTGGAAGAGTGATAAAGTGGAGAAAGAATAACTAACAACCAATCAGTTACGATCTGTCATTTTTCAAACACAGCCTGTAACATAGCAGTTAGGAGCTGATTGGCTGGTACTTTATCTCTCTCCACTTTATCACTCTGCAGAGCTTAATACATCTCCCCCATAGAATAACTAAATGATGAAATTGAACAAAATGGTATAAATTGTGTAAAATAGAGCTGTAACAAGTGACTGTTTCCCTATCTTTGCATATAATAAAGGTGACATAGCCCTTTTTCCTAGAGTCCTTTTTCTTACCACACAGGGGGCCTGATTCAGATGCAGACGCAAAGCTGCTGTTGCATGCAAGTGGCTCAATGCTTTTTCACTGCACATGCGTGTAAGCTGTACTGCGCACAAGATGTGATCAAGCTCACATAGATGATCCGATCGTATAGTGACTGACAGGAAGTCGGCATTTGGGGTGGTAACAGGTGTAGCTAACTGTACACAGGCGTGCCGGTTCCGTTCAAACACCTTTCCGTGCGCATGCATAAATTACCCATTGTGACCTGTGTTTCTGCTGGAGATTCCTCTGTGTCTAGGAGACTTGTTCAGCCTATGACTGCTCAGACTCACTCAGGGTGGACTGCGATGCAATTTGGAATGGCAAAAGACTGCAGCAACGATTGCTTTAACAACCACAACTGAATCAGGCCCACAATTACACCATTATATTTTACTATTTTATGGCATTTAACAACTAAGGGGTCTATTTAATTAGGTGCGAGTTTGTCTTACAACAGCTCCACTTTCCGGTAGCCCAAACACGCTCAAAACTGCCGGCAGCCCTATTTGGCCACAAAGTGTACATGTTTGGGTGCCGTTGCCAGTGTTGAAACTTCGCAGCATTTGCAACTTTATTGTTTACTGGTCAAATTTATTTTCTGAAGGTACCCACTAATTACTATAAGAGAGAACTTATCCCCCCCAATGTGTGTATTATATAAAAACAATGGGCCCTTTGGGTTAACTGTCCTTATTTTAGGCATTTTCCATGTCCTTAATAATTAGAATAACATATTTACATAGAGAGATTTTTCTCTCTACACAACCACACCACTGTTTGCAGTTTGTCTCTCTGCTTGTTCATCTACTAACAATGATTTTTCATCTTTTCCTCTTAGTCTACACAGCAGTTGACCTTTGTCAAGTATAGGTAGGTATAGGTAAGTATTGTACCCCTCCCATTACCTATAGCTTCCGGGGATGGGGGGGGGATTTAGACTGTGGGTGGGGAGATGTTAGGGTTAAGGGCCCTACACACTGGTCGATGTGTGCAGCCGATATGAACATATCTTTCAGTGTGTACGTACCAACGATGAACGATGTGCGGCCCCGCGGTCGTTCATCGTTGGTGCTGGCTCGTTTATACCTGCAAGCCAATATACACAATATTGTCCATGTTAGCATAAAGGGCTATGGAGCCGGGTGATGTCAGGGAGTGAAGAAAATTCACTTTCCCCATCATAAGCATCACCCCCGCACCACCTTGTCATCTGTCAGCCGTAGTGGCCATCGGGCACCTCGGTGGCAAATCACCCAGTGTGTAGGGCCCATTAGGCTGCATGTAGGGTAGGTTAGGCACCCGGGGGTGGTTAAGCTGCAGGTAAGGGATGGTTAAATTTAAGCAGCGGGTATGGAGGTTAGGATTAGGCACCTCCACGGGAGGGTTAGAGCAGTAGCAGATCTTGCCACGGGCAAGCAGTACTTTTGCCCGGGGCGCCGCCTTCCGGTGGGCGCCGGCGCCATCTGGAGGGCGCCGCACCATGGCAAGATCCACTACTGTGCCCCCCGCTGCTGTGCCCCCCGCTGGTCCCCCGCTGTGACCTCCGTCGCTGTGCCCCCCGCCGGTCCCCCGCTGTGAAGGGAACCAGACGCTACACGTCTAGTTTCCCTTCGTGGAGGGGACCTTTGCTGTGCGGTGCGCGATGACATCATCGTGCACCGCACAGCATTGTGGCACAGACGCTAGGGGTCATAATTGACCTCTAGTGTCTATACTGATCCGAGGAGAGGAGCGGCGCCGGCGGCTGTCTGCAGCGGTCTGGAATCAGGAGCGGGGATAGTAAGTATACATTTTATTTTTTATTTTTCTGTTCCAGCGGCGCTACAGAGGGCACAAATGGGGGCGTAACTGACCATGCCCCGTATGAAGCCACGCCCCTATCGTTTTGCGCCGGGGCGCTACAAGGGCAAGAACCGGCCCTGGGTTAGAGTTAGGCACAAAGGGGGGAGTTTAGTGTTAGGCTGTGGACAGACAGGGTTAAGGGGGTGGGGAGAGAGGAAAACACCCCTGCCTTTTTTGCACCGGGATCCCATCATCGTTATTATGACCACCAGGATCCCGTGCGCCAGGATATAATACTGATCCACTATCAGTACACCTCTTAATGCCCAGAGGGAAGGGCGATCCTAAGGCCATGGTTCCCCAGAGGTTTCCCCCCAAGGGGGTTTTTCCTCTCCTGAGTGCTGAAGGATGACTCTTCATGAGTCCAGAGGTGTATCTTTTATGCAATAATCAATCTCATGTCCGTCCCTGCAATGCATAAGTAGTAAAATAATCACTAATGCGATCACGTCTGGGTTTAGACCCCGGCTGCACTACTTCACATGTGCATTCATCAGACTGCATATGTGAGAGCAGACAGTAATGCAGAGGGATACAAAGGATTAACACCTGCATGCTCTCCTCCATTAATTCAAACCCTGTGTTGCTGAAGTCCTCCAATCTTCCTCAAACCAGCAGAAATATTAACACAATTAATCTTCAAGAACTTTCCACTTCACTCCAACAACTGCTTTCACCTGTTTCTGCATTCACCTCTCCTGAGATGGCTGTAGCACACCTTAATGAGACTCTAGAACTAGCCCTTGATGAAATGGCTCCAGCTACCCATCACACTCCACGTAGGCCTAGATGTCAACCATGGCACTCCAAATTAACAAGACAACTACAAAAACTCACACGAAAACTTGAACGTCAGTGGCGTAAATCTCGTATTTCAAGTGACTTCCTCACATATAAGACAGTCTACCATTCTTATAAAAATGCCCTGGACACTGCCAAACAAACATATTTCCAAACTCTTATCTCTGCTCAAGCCTCTATCCCCAAACGACTCTTTAATACATTTAAATCACTTCTGAATCCTCCCGCACCTACCCCACCAGCCACTATCAAGGCACAGTATCTTACTTCCTACTTCAAGGAGAAGATTGATAAGATCCAAGATGAAATGGTATGCTCTTCGGCAGCCAGTGACCTGCTCCGTTCTTTACCTGAACCCTCTGGCACTCTTTCTTCATTTGATCCCACAAATGAAGATGAAGTATCATTCACTCTTATCATCCTGCTTCTCTACTACCTCTCCTCTTGATCCTTTACCCTCACAAATAAGTAAAGCTCGGTCTCTGGTGCTCATCCCTACCTTAACTAACATCTGTAATCTCCCTCTCTACTGGTATTTTTCCTTCACTCTTCAAGCATGCAGTGATTACTCCCATTTAAAAAAAAAAAAAAATTCTGACCCTAATGCTCTCTCAAACTACCGCCCTATCTCTCAGCTCCCTTGTCTCTCTAAGCTACTTGAGAGACTTGCCTACACTCGACTCACACACTTTCTTAACTCATACACTTTGTTGAACCCACTTCAGTCAGGCTTCCATTCCCAACATTCCACAGAGACAGCACTGACTAAAGTGGTTAATGATTTGGTCACTACTAAGTCTAAAGGCCACTACTCACTACTTATTCTTCTAGATCTATCTGCTGCATTTGACACTGTAGACCACTCTCTTCTCATACAGACACTACAATCCCTAGGTCTTAAAGACACAGCCCTTTCTTGGTTCCTATCCTACCTATCTAATCGCTCCTTCAGTGTTCGCTTATCTGAATCTACCTTCTCTTCGCTACCTCTTTCAGTTGGAGTACCGCAAGGCTCAGTCTTGGGTCCTCTGCTTTTCTCTATCTATACCTCATCTCTTGGTAAACTAATCAGCTCTTTTGGTTTTCAGTATCATCTGTACGCAGATGATACTCAAATCTACCTATCCTCCCCTGACTTGTCCCTATCTGTACTGGACCGTGTCACTGAATGCCTTTCTGCCATTTCATCCTGGATGACATCTCGCCACCTCAAACTGAATATTTCAAAGACAGAGTTAATTATATTTCCACTGGCCAATAGTAGGTACCAACCTGATATCTCTATCATTGTTGAAAACTCGACTATCTACCCTACTCCACAAACTCGCTGCCTAGGTGTCATTCTTGACTCTGATCTGTCCTTTGTTCCCCACATTCAATCTGTCTCAAGATCATGTTACATGCATCTAAAAAACATATCCAAAATACGACCATAACTTACACAAGACACTGCTAAAACTCTAATCCACGCTCTCATTATCTCCCGCATTGATTATTGCAATAGTCTCCTAACTGGTCATCCCAAAACGAGACTCTCACCACTACAATCCATTCTGAATGCAGCGGCGAGGCTTATCTTCCTCGCTAGACGTTCATCGTCTGCAGATCCACTCTGTCAGTCCCTCCATTGGTTACCTGTACTCGACCGCATTCAATATAAATTACTTTTACTCACACACAAGGCCATTAACCAAACTAAAACAACGTACATCACTTCGCTTATCTCAAAATATCTCCCAACCCGACCTCTTCGCTCTTCACAAGACCTTCGTCTCTCATCCACACTCATTACTCGCTCCCACTCACGATTGCAGGACTTTCATCGGGCAGCACCCACTCTGTGGAATGCCCTACCACGCACAATAAGACTCTCCTCTAGTCTCCAAACCTTCAAGCGTTCCCTGAAAACGCACCTCTTTAGGCAAGCATATCAAATTCCAGAACCGCCCACATAACTTTCATAAACCTTCCTATCAAATTGCATCCACTCTGTACAGTCCACACATATCCTCACATGTCTTCTCATTCTATGCAATAGATAGCACCTTTCTTTGTGTACACATGCCTATTTCCCTATAGATTGTAAGCTTGCGAGCAGGGACTTCCTATCTTTATGGCTGTTTATCACCCAGTTTGTTACTGTTATTTCAAATTGTAAAGCGCAACAGAATTTGCTGCGCTATATAAGAAAATGTAAATAAATAAATAAATAATAAATAAATACCTCTCCTTGGTCGTTGGAAGAATTGCATAATGCTGCCCATGGGCTACAAACATCATTTAGAAATGACATTAGCTGCCGGGCCAAGCTCAGAAATGCTACGCATTCTGGAGCTTGGTGAGTTTCACAGTTTACCATCTGCCGTAGAAGTAATGAACGAGAAATTTCAGTAATGAACGAGAAATATCTTTCAGTGTGTAGGCACCAATGATGAACGATGTGCGGCCCCGCGGTCGTTCATCGTTGGTGCCGGCTCGTTTATACCTGCAAGCCAATATGGACAATATAGTCCATATTAGCATGAAGGGCTATGGGGCCGGGTGATGCCAGGGAGTGAAGAAACTTCACTCCCCCCATCATAACCAAACCCCCCCCCCCCGCCAGGTCATCTGTCGGCTGCAGTGGCCGTCGGGCACCTCAGTGGCAAATCGGCCAGTGTGTAGGGCCCATTAGGCTGCGTGTTGGGTAAGTTAGGCACTCCGGGGGTGGTTAGGCTACAGGGAAGGGAGGGTTAGGTTTAGGCAGCGGGTATGGAGGTTAGGATTAGGAACCTCCACGGGAGGGTTAGAGTTAGGCACAAAGGGGTAGTTTAGTGTTAGGCTGTGGACAGGGAGGGTTAAAGGGGTGGGGAGAAAGGGAAAACACCCCTTACTCACCCCTGCCAGTCTTTTTTGCACCGGGATCCCGTCGTTGTTATTACGACCACCAGGATCCCGTTCGCCGGGATATAATACTGATCCACTATTAGTACATCTCGTAATGCCCAGAGGTAAGGGCGACCCTGAGGCCATGGTTCCCCAGAGGTTTCTCCCCAAGAGGGTTTTTCCTCTCCTGAGTGCTGATGGATGACTCTTCATGAGTCCAGAGGTGTAGCTTTTATGCCATAATCAATCTCATGCCCGTCCCTGCAATATATAAGAAGTAAAATAATCGCTAATGCGATCACTTCTGGGTTTAGACCCCGGCTGCACTACTTCACATGTGCATTCGTCAGACTGCATATGTGAGAGCAGACAGTAATGCAGAGGGATCACACGCATACTTCTCCTCGGAAGAATTGCATAATGTTGCCCATGGGCTATAATTGTCATTTAGAAATGGCATTAGCTGCCGGGCCAAGCTCAGAAATGCTACGCATTCTGGAGCTTGGTGAGTTTCAGTTTACCAACTGCCATAGAAACGTTTGGTGGCTGCTTTTGTGATGACAATTGGAGAAATGCAACAGATATCTCCAATATCCATTGCAGTCCCCAATACATACATTCAGGTCTTGTTTAATATTTGTGGGCAGCCTCCAAAACTGAAGATTTTCGGAGATGTCTCGCAAAAATTATTGTTAAATAGTCGTCATAATAAACTTTTAATATTTTAGCATAAACTATAAAATGTTTTATGTATTCATTTACTGAGACTCTGTTCTTTATTGCATGCTAATTTCACAGGGTCTGCAAATTATTACTGATATGACTGTTATTCTACTGTCCTGCTGGTGCTCCTGGCCTGCTATATAGCAGCCAGACATATATTTTATATACAGCACTCTTGGGGAGCTGTATCAAGCCTTGGAGAGAGATAAAGTGCAGATGTCCAAACCACCCAATCATCTTCTGTCACTTATCTAGCACAGTACATGAAATGATACCTGTAGTTAGAAGCTTCATTTGATTTGGGCAAATACTAGAGATGAGCGCCTGAAATTTTTCGGGTTTTGTGTTTTGGTTTTGGGTTCGGTTCCGCGGCCGTGTTTTGGGTTCGACCGCGTTTTGGCAAAACCTCACCGAATTTTTTTTGTCGGATTCGGGTGTGTTTTGGATTCGGGTGTTTTTTTCAAAAAACCCTAAAAAACAGCTTAAATCATAGAATTTGGGGGTCATTTTGATCCCATATTATTATTAACCTCAAAAACCATAATTTCCACTCATTTTCAGTCTATTCTGAATACCTCACACCTCACAATATTATTTTTAGTCCTAAAATTTGCACCGAGGTCGCTGGATGACTAAGCTAAGCGACCCTAGTGGCCGACACAAACACCTGGCCCATCTAGGAGTGGCACTGCAGTGTCACGCAGGATGTCCCTTCCAAAAAACCCTCCCCAAACAGCACATGACGCAAAGAAAAAAAGAGGCGCAATGAGGTAGCTGTGTGAGTAAGATTAGCGACCCTAGTGGCCGACACAAACACCGGGCCCATTTAGGAGTGGCACTGCAGTGTCACGCAGGATGTCCCTTCCAAAAAACCCTCCCCAAACAGCACATGACGCAAAGAAAAAAAGAGGTGCAATGAGGTAGCTGTGTGAGTAAGATTAGCGACCGTAGTGGCCGACACAAACACCGGGCCCATTTAGGAGTGGCACTGCAGTGTCACGCAGGATGTCCCTTCCAAAAAACCCTCCCCAAACAGCACACGACGCAAAGAAAAAAAGAGGCGCAATGAGGTAGCTGACTGTGTGAGTAAGATAAGCGACCCTAGTGGCCGACACAAACACCGGGCCCATTTAGGAGTGGCACTGCAGTGTCACGCAGGATGTCCCTTCCAAAAAACCCTCCCCAAACAGCACATGACGCAAAGAAAAATAAAAGAAAAAAGAGGTGCAAGATGGAATTGTCCTTGGGCCCTCCCACCCACCCTTATGTTGTATAAACAAAACAGGACATGCACACTTTAACCAACCCATCATTTCAGTGACAGGGTCTGCCACACGACTGTGACTGATATGACGGGTTGGTTTGGACCCCCCCCAAAAAAGAAGCAATTAATCTCTCCTTGCACAAACTGGCTCTACAGAGGCAAGATGTCCACCTCATCATCATCCTCCGATATATCACCGTGTACATCCCCCTCCTCACAGATTATCAATTCGTCCCCACTGGAATCCACCATCTCAGCTCCCTGTGTACTTTGTGGAGGCAATTGCTGCTGGTCAATGTCTCCGCGGAGGAATTGATTATAATTCATTTTAATGAACATCATCTTCTCCACATTTTCTGGATGTAACCTCGTACGCCGATTGCTGACAAGGTGAGCGGCGGCACTAAACACTCTTTCGGAGTACACACTTGTGGGAGGGCAACTTAGGTAGAATAAAGCCAGTTTGTGCAAGGGCCTCCAAATTGCCTCTTTTTCCTGCCAGTATAAGTACGGACTGTGTGACGTGCCTACTTGGATGCGGTCACTCATATAATCCTCCACCATTCTTTCAATGTTGAGAGAATCATATGCAGTGACAGTAGACGACATGTCCGTAATCGTTGTCAGGTCCTTCAGTCCGGACCAGATGTCAGCATCAGCAGTCGCTCCAGACTGCCCTGCATCACCGCCAGCGGGTGGGCTCGGAATTCTGAGCCTTTTCCTCGCACCCCCAGTTGCGGGAGAATGTGAAGGAGGAGATGTTGACAGGTCGCGTTCCGCTTGACTTGACAATTTTGTCACCAGCAGGTCTTTGCACCCCAGCAGACTTGTGTCTGCCGGAAAGAGAGATCCAAGGTAGGTTTTAAATCTAGGATCGAGCACGGTGGCCAAAATGTAGTGCTCTGATTTCAACAGATTGACCACCCGTGAATCCTTGTTAAGCGAATTAAGGGCTGCATCCACAAGTCCCACATGCCTAGTGGAATCGCTCCCTTTTAGCTCCTTCTTCAATGCCTCCAGCTTCTTCTGCAAAAGCCTGATGAGGGGAATGACCTGACTCAGGCTGGCAGTGTCTGAACTGACTTCACGTGTGGCAAGTTCAAAGGGCATCAGAACCTTGCACAACGTTGAAATCATTCTCCACTGCACTTGAGACAGGTGCATTCCACCTCCTATATCGTGCTCAATTGTATAGGCTTGAATGGCCTTTTGCTGCTCCTCCAACCTCTGAAGCATATAGAGGGTTGAATTCCACCTCGTTACCACTTCTTGCTTCAGATGATGGCAGGGCAGGTTCAGTAGTTTTTGGTGGTGCTCCAGTCTTCTGTACGTGGTGCCTGTACGCCGAAAGTGTCCCGCAATTCTTCTGGCCACCGACAGCATCTCTTGCACGCCCCTGTCGTTTTTTAAAAAATTCTGCACCACCAAATTCAAGGTATGTGCAAAACATGGGACGTGCTGGAATTTGCCCATATTTAATGCACACACAATATTGCTGGCGTTGTCCGATGCCACAAATCCACAGGAGAGTCCAATTGGGGTAAGCCATTCTGCGATGATCTTCCTCAGTTGCCGTAAGAGGTTTTCAGCTGTGTGCGTATTCTGGAAAGCGGTGATACAAAGCGTAGCCTGCCTAGGAAAGAGTTGGCGTTTGCGAGATGCTGCTACTGGTGCCGCCGCTGCTGTTCTTGCGGCGGGAGTCCATACATCTACCCAGTGGGCTGTCACAGTCATATAGTCCTGACCCTGCCCTGCTCCACTTGTCCACATGTCCGTGGTTAAGTGGACATTGGGTACAACTGCATTTTTTAGGACACTGGTGAGTCTTTTTCTGACGTCCGTGTACATTCTCGGTATCGCCTGCCTACAGAAGTGGAACCTAGATGGTATTTGGTAACGGGGGCACACTGCCTCAATAAATTGTCTAGTTCCCTGTGAACTAACGGCGGATACCGGACGCACGTCTAACACCAACATAGTTGTCAAGGACTCAGTTATCCGCTTTGCAACAGGATGACTGCTGTGATATTTCATCTTCCTCGCAAAGGACTGTTGGACAGTCAATTGCTTACTGGAAGTAGTACAAGTGGGCTTACGACTTCCCCTCTGGGATGACCATCGACTCCCAGCAGCAACAACAGCAGCGCCAGCAGCAGTAGGCGTTACACGCAAGGATGCATCGGAGGAATCCCAGGCAGGAGAGGACTCGTCAGAATTGCCAGTGACATGGCCTGCAGGACTATTGGCATTCCTGGGGAAGGAGGAAATTGACACTGAGGGAGTTGGTGGGGTGGTTTGCGTGAGCTTGGTTACAAGAGGAAGGGATTTACTGGTCAGTGGACTGCTTCCGCTGTCGGCCCAAGTTTTTGAACTTGTCACTGACTTATTATGAATGCGCTGCAGGTGACGTATAAGGGAGGATGTTCCGAGGTGGTTAACGTCCTTACCCCTACTTATTACAGCTTGACAAAGGGAACACACGGCTTGACACCTGTTGTCCGCATTTCTGGTGAAATACTTCCACACCGAAGAGCTGATTTTTTTGGTATTTTCACCAGGCATGTCAATGGCCCTATTCCTCCCACGGACAACAGGTGTCTCCCCGGGTGCCTGACTTAAACAAACCACCTCACCATCAGAATCCTCCTGGTCAATTTCCTCCCCAGCGCCAGCAACACCCATATCCTCCTCATCCTGGTGTACTTCAACACTGACATCTTCAATCTGACTATCAGGAACTGGACTGCGGGTGCTCCTTCCAGCACTTGCAGGGGGCGTGCAAATGGTGGAAGGCGCATGCTCTTCACGTCCAGTGTTGGGAAGGTCAGGCATCGCAACCGACACAATTGGACTCTCCTTGTGGATTTGGGATTTCGAAGAACGCACAGTTCTTTGCGGTGCTACTGCTTTTGCCAGCTTGAGTCTTTTCATTTTTCTAGCGAGAGGCTGAGTGCCTCCATCCTCATGTGAAGCTGAACCACTAGCCATGAACATTGGCCAGGGCCTCAGCCGTTCCTTGCCACTCCGTGTGGTAAATGGCATATTGGCAAGTTTACGCTTCTCCTCCGACAATTTTATTTTAGGTTTTGGAGTCCTTTTTTTACTGATATTTGGTGTTTTGGATTTGACATGCTCTGTACTATGACATTGGGCATCGGCCTTGGCAGACGACGTTGCTGGCATTTCATCGTCTCGGCCATGACTAGTGGCAGCAGCTTCAGCACGAGGTGGAAGTGGATCTTGATCTTTCCCTAATTTTGGAACCTCAACATTTTTGTTCTCCATATTTTAATAGTCACAACTAAAAGGCACCTCAGGTAAACAATGGAGATGGATGGATACTAGTATACAATTATGGATGGACTGCTCAGTGCCGACACAGAGGTAGCTACAGCCGTGGACTACCGTACTGTACTGTGTCTGCTGCTAATATAGACTGGTTGATAAAGAGATGTAGTAGTAGTATGTATGTATAAAGAAGAAAGAAAAAAAAACCACGGGTAGGTGGTATACAATTATGGATGGACTGCCCAGTGCCGACACAGAGGTAGCTACAGCCGTGGACTACCGTACTGTACTGTGTCTGCTGCTAATATAGACTGGTTGATAAAGAGATGTAGTAGTAGTAGTATGTATGTATAAAGAAGAAAGAAAAAAAAACCACGGGTAGGTGGTATACAATTATGGACGGACTGCCCAGTGCCGACACAGAGGTAGCTACAGCCGTGGACTACCGTACTGTACTCTGTCTGCTGCTAATATAGACTGGTTGATAAAGAGATGTAGTAGTAGTTGTATGTATGTATAAAGAAGAAAGAAAAAAAAACCACGGGTAGGTGGTATACAATTATGGACGGACTGCCCAGTGCCGACACAGAGGTAGCTACAGCCGTGGACTACCGTACTGTACTGTGTCTGCTGCTAATATAGACTGGTTGATAAAGAGATGTAGTAGTAGTATGTATGTATAAAGAAGAAAGAAAAAAAAACCACGGGTAGGTGGTATACAATTATGGACGGACTGCCGAGTGCCGACACAGAGGTAGCTACAGCCGTGAACTACCGTACTGTGTCTGCTGCGACTGGATGATAAATAATGATATAAAAAATATATATATATCACTACTGCAGCCGGACAGGTATATATTATATAATGACGGACCTGCTGGACACTGTCTGTCAGCAGAATGAGTTTTTTATAGAATAAAAAAAAAAACACCACACAAGTGAAGTCACACGACGAGTGTTTAACTTTTTCAGGCAATCACAATATAGTATACTATACTACTAACTATACTGGTGGTCAGTGTGGTCAGGTCACTGGTCAGTCACACTGGCAGTGGCACTCCTGCAGCAAAAGTGTGCACTGTTTAATTTTAATAATAATATGTACTCCTGGCTCCTGCTATAACCTATAACTGGCACTGCAGTGCTCCCCAGTCTCCCCCACAATTATAAGATGTGTGAGCTGAGCACAGTCAGATATATACATAGATGATGCAGCACACTGGGCTGAGCAGTGCACACAGATATGGTATGTGACTGAGTCACTGTGTATCGTTTTTTTCAGGCAGAGAACGGATATATTAAATAAAACTGCACTGTCTGGTGGTCACTGTGGTCAGTCACTAGTAAACTCTGCACTCTCTACAGTTCTACAGTACTCCTAATCTCCAGTAAATCAGGTCAATCTCTCTCTCTCTCTCTCTCTTCTAATCTAAATGGAGAGGACGCCAGCCACGTCCTCTCCCTATCAATCTCAATGCACGTGTGAAAATGGCGGCGACGCGTGGCTCCTTATATAGAATCCGAGTCTCGCGAGAATCCGACAGCGTCATGATGACGTTCGGGCGCGCTCGGGTTAACCGAGCAAGGCGGGAAGATCCGAGTCGCTCGGACCCGTGAAAAAAAACATGAAGTTTGTGCGGGTTCGGATTCAGAGAAACCGAACCCGCTCATCTCTAGCAAATACCCAACTTTATCTCTCTCCGCGGCTTGATAGATCTCCCGGAAAATATCATGTCTCCCTTTCATTTAATTAACAAGTAAATTAATAATTGACAATGTCTTTATTTTGGAAACAGGGTAAGAAATTCACAGTATAAGATAATGTTAAAAAGGGTTTCCATCTTCCGATAACTTTCTAATGGCTTGTCAATACCCTCCTGGAACATTTACTTTAATTTATCATTCACGTTTCTTCCATGCCAGACAGGGGAGGATTGGGAACGTAAAGTGGCCCTGGAAAAATATGAAAAGTGGCCTCATGTAGGTTGGAGTAAGTCAGCTATATGCGGGGCCCAACACAAATTGGGCTTAAGCAAACTGTTAGCATTACCCACAGTGGTAGTAAGCTAGGCTTATGCAGCATGGTAGGCAGTCACAGCACCAGCAGGAGGATCGTGTCACAGGAGGTGGAGATCACACCGGTGGGTGAGGCATTGCACTGGTAGGCAGTCACAGCACCAGCAGGAGGATCGTGTCACAGGAGGTGGAGATCACACCGGTGGGTGAGGCATTGCACTGGTAGGCAGTCACAGCACCAGCAGGAGGATCGTGTCACAGGAGGTGGAGATCACACCGGTGGGTGAGGCATTACACTGGTAGGCAGTCACAGCACCTTCAGGAGAATCATGTCACAGTGGCTGGAGATCACACCAGTAGGTGAGGTATTGCACTGGTAGGCAGAGTCAGCACACCAGTGTGACAAGTACACACATTAAATGATTACTACTACTTAATCCAACAGCAGGGAATTCCAAAGATTAGCACCGACTTGGTAAAAGGTCATTATAAAATAGATAATTCTTACTGGGGTCTCATCCATTGCTAAACACCAACTGGTCTCACATTTTTCCTTGTGGTGTAAAAGACAAAATAAATCACAATGCCTCTGTCTACCATTCCAGTGAGAGATACAAGGAGCATCCCAGTTACCACCATACAATGCCCATAGCAACCAACCAGGTTCAAGCTATCATTTTATAGAATATATTTGCGAAATTATGGCTAGAAGCTCATTGGTTGCTATGGGCAACAAACTCTTTAGAAGGTTTGCAACATCTCTCCCTTGTGCATTGCCGCAATGCCCAGCTGAGCACATATCGGGCAATTATGGTAGTGCCCAAATCTCAAGTTTTCTCTCTCCCCTCCATGCTGTGCCGGTAGGACACAATGTGCTGTTGGAGCTCCTGAACTGGCATGGCGCTGTCTGGCTCATATTAGGCCAAAGATAAAGAAAAAGTAATGTTACAGAACAGTGTTATTAGCTAATAGGGGGAGATATTTGGTTACACATTTAGAGCCTGATTCTGAGATTTACATAAATCTCTGATGTTTAATGATCTGTGCATGAGCAGCCACCGCACTGCACATGGGCAGATCTGGTCCCACAACATCCTGAGTAACCTCAGGGTTACTAGATATCCTATGTGGACGCAGATGATCCCGTGCTGCCCCTTCCGATGCAGCGGCGCATTACAGAATCCTGGGCTACTTTTTTACTTAATACACCTCATGTAGCTTTTGCATAATTCTGCACAACTGCAGAGGTGCCATTAGCGTCCACCTCTGAATCAGCCCCATAATTATATAGAGGCAGGGGCGTAACTAGAACTTTGTGGGCCCCACAGCAACATTTTTAAGGATCCCCCCAACTCAGGTCTCCAGAAAAAGTGGTGGCAGGGACACAGAGAGCGGGTGTCAGCATAGACATAGGGACAGAGATAGGTAGGGACTCAGGGACAGAAAGAGGCAGCAGGGGCATAGAATCAGAGAGAGAGGCAGAAGGGACGTAGGGACAGATAGAGGGTCAGCAGGGACTTGGGGAGATGCAGTTGGGATGAAGAGAGAGGCAGCAGGGATGTAGGAACAGATAGAGGCAGCAGGAACATAGAGACAGAGAGAGTGGCAGCAGGGACACAGAGACAGAGAGAGTGGCAGCAGGGACACAGAGAGAGAGAGTGAAGACAAAGACAGAGAGACAGAGATAGGCAGCAGGGACTTAAGGACAGAAAGAGGCAGCAGGGGCATAGAAACAAAGAGAGAGGCAGCAAGAACATAGGGACAGATAGAGAGGCAGCAGGAATGTAGGGACAGATACTGTAGAGAGGCAGCAGGGACGTAGGGACAGATAGAGAGGCAGCAGAGACAAATAGAGCGGCAGCAGAGATGTAGGGACAGAGATTGACAGCAGAGACGTAGGGACAGATAGAGAGGCAGCATAGGAAACAAGATACCCATAGATCCTGAGCTCTGGCTTTTAACATAACTCCTATGTCAAATTCCAAATACAAAATAATCCTTATTGAGACATTTGAAAAATGCTGCTCTTACAGGGATGCAGTCAGGATCCCGCCTGTTGGGATCCCGGCAGTCAGATTACCGACGCCGGAATCCCGACACTATTTGGAATGCCAACACCAGCATCCCGAATAGGTAGACATCCCGTCGTCGGAATCCCAACAGCCGGGATGCTGAACGTCCTGACACCGCGTCGCTGAAGAGGTAAGCTGCAGGGGAGATGGTATACCACCCGTTACTCACCCCTGTCGGCTTCTTCGCAATCGGGATCCCGATGTCGGTATATCGAACGTTGGGATCCCGCTCTTACCCACTCACCCACAATGTTTGCACAAGATTGCAAACAAGACTGAATTCAAGTCAGGGGTATATAAACTAAAGAAGATTCTTATTGTCCACAACTTCCCCAGCTCTCCTCAGATGACAAGAATAAAACTTTTATAACTCTATCATGGAAATGGGCCAAGGTATTACCAATACTTATTAAGTAGTGACAAAAGCCCCCTCCTATATACAAGGGACACGTACCTTTACTCACCGCCTTTCTTTATCTTACTAGTTTGCTTCAAGTTCACGTCTCACAGTATTACATAACAAAAGATTTGATAACAAGCTGTATTATATTATGATCTTTTAATTTTAAGACTACACACGATTTCCATATTACCATACAAGGGTATAAAATTGACAATAGGAAGCATAAGCAGACTGCATATAAATCCACATAGCGAACACATTATTATATCTCATCTGGAGTCTGGTCAGCTCTCCCAGGAGTGTGGAAGAACTCTCCAAAGAGTAGGACAGTCTGCAGAAGCAGAGAATTTAATGCACAACTGCAAAATGTGCCCCATTGCCAGATTAGTTTTGATGCATAAATCAAGTTCAATGTCTCTCAAACTCTGCGCCGTAGCACCCTGGCACTTGCAGGGGTGCCCAAGGTTGGTGATCTAGGACCAATTCAAACTATTTATTGGCAATGTAATAGGCAAAACTAGTGCTTTATGGCTGCCAATCATAGAATATGTGAACAAACAGAAGCAAATCTTATCCCTCACCACATAATTGAACCTTTTGATGACATATAAAATAGGATTTTAATACCTACCGGTAAATCCTTTTCTCTTAGTCTGTAGAGGATGCTGGGGACACTTCAAGAACCATGGGGTATAGACAGGATCCGCAGGAGACATGGGCACGTTAATACTTTAAAAGGGGTGTAAACTGGCTCCTCCCTCTATGCCCCTCCTCCAGACTCCAGTTATAGGAACTGTGCCCAGGGAGACTGACATTTCGAGGAATAAGGATTTATTTTGATTTAAACTAAGGTGAGATATACACCAGCTCACACCTCAAACATGCCGTACAACATGGCATTTAACCCAACGCATGCAACTGCATGACTAATGACAGCAACAGGCTGACTATAAACGCAACACAACACGTGTGTAACCATAACCAATAGCTGCAGATACAGTACGCAGTGGGACGGGCGCCCAGCATCCTCTATGGACTAAGAGAAAAGGATTTACCGGTAGGTATTAAAATCCTATTTTCTCCTTACGTCCTAGAGGATGTTGGGGACACTTCAAGAACCATGGGGTTTATACCAAAGCTCAAGAACGGGCGGGAGAGTGCGGATGACTCTGCAGCACCGATTGACCAAATAAGAGGTCATCCTTAGTCAGGGTATCAAACTTGTAAAACTTTGCAAAAGTGTTTGAACCCGACCAAGTAGCTGCTCGGCAAAGCTGTAATGCCGAGACCCCCTGGGCAGCCGCCCAGGATGAGCCCACCTTTCTGGTATAATGGGCCTTCACCAATTCTGGTAACGGCAATCCAGCCGTAGAATGAGCTTGCCGAATCGTATTACAGATCCAGCGTGCAATAGTCTGCTTGGAAGCAGGAGCCCCAATCTTGTTGGGATCATACAGGACAAACAGAGCCTCCGTTTTCCTAATCTTAGCCGTTCTGGCTACATACATTTTCAAAGCTTTGACCACATCTAGAAACTTTGATTCCTCAAAGGTGTCAGTAGCCACTGGCACCACAATAGGTTGGTTCATGTGAAACGATGACACCACTTTTGGCAGAAATTGCTGACGAGTTCTCAACTCCGCTCTATCTTCATGGAAGATCAAATAGGGGCTCTTGTGAGACAAAGCCGCCAATTCAGACACCCGCCTTGCAGAGGCCAAGGCCAACAGCATGATCACTTTCCATGTGACGAATTTCAACTCTAACTTACGTAAAGGTTCAAACCAATGAGATTGCAGGAACTGCAACACCCCGTTAAGATCCCACGGTGCCACCGGGGGCACAAAGGGAGGCTGGATGTGCAGCACGCCTTTCACGAAAGTCTGAACTTCCGGAAGGGAAGCCAATTCTTTTTGAAAGAAAATTGACAAGTCAGAAATTTGTGCTTTAATTGAGCCTAACTTTAGGCCCGCATCCACCCCTGCTTGCAGAAAATGGAGAAAACGGCCCAGCTGAAATTCTTCCGTAGGAGCATCCTTGGATTCACACCAAGACATATATTTCCTCCAAATATGGTGATAATGTTTCACCGTTACCTTTTTTCTAGCCTGAAGCAGTGTGGGAATTACTTCACCGGGAATACCCTTTCGGGCTAAGATCCTGCGTTCAACCTCCAAGCCGTCAAACTAAGCCGCTGTAAGTCTTGGCACACGCACGGCCCCTGCTGTAACAGATCGTCTCGTAGAGGAAGGGGCCAGGGATCTCCTATGAGTAATTCCAGAAGATCCTGAAGATCTGGATATCATGCCCTCCTTGACCAGTCTGGAACAATGAGGATTGCATGAACCCTTGTTCTTTTTATGATCTTTAACACTTTTGCAATGAGTGGAATCGGAGGGAACACATATATCGACTGAAACACCCACGGTGTCACTAGGGCGTCCACTGCTATTGCTTGAGGGTCCCTCGACCTGGAACAATATCTTGGAAGTTTCTTGTTGAGGCGAGACGCCATCATGTCTATTTGAGAAATTCCCCAACGACTTGTCACTTCTGCAAAGACCTCTTGATGAAGACCCCACTCTCCTGGATGGAGATCGTGTCTGCTGAGGAAGTCTGCTTCCCAGTTGTCCACACCCAGAATGAAGACCGCTGACAGAGCGCTTACATGCCTTTCCACCCAGCGGAAAACTTTTGTGGCTTCTGCCATTGCCGCTCTGCTCTTCGTTCCGCCCTGGCGGTTTATGTACGCCAACGCTGTTACGTTGTCCGACTGAATCAAGACGGGCAGATCGCGAAGAAGATGTTCCACTTGTAGAAAAAGGCCGTTGTAAATGGCCCTTAATTCCAGAATGTTTATGTGTAGGCAAGCTTCCTGGCTTGACCATTTTCCCTGGAAATTTTCCCCCTGTGTGACTGCACCCCAGCCTCGGAGACTCGCATCCGTGGTCACCAGGATCCAGTACGGGATCCCGAATCTGCATCCCTCTAAGAGGTGCGAGCTGTGCAGCCACCGCAGGAGTGAGATTCTGGACTTGGAAGACAGAATTATCCATCGGTGCATGTGCAGATGGGATCTGGACCATTTGTCCACCAGGTCCCACTGAAACACTCTGGCATGGAATCTGCCAAACTAAATGGCCTCGTACGCCGCCACCATCTTCCCTAGCAACCGAGTGCATTGATGAATCGACAGTCTTGCCGGTTTCAGAATCTGTTTGACCAGGTTCTGAATTTCCAGAGCCTTTTCCACTGGAAGAAAAACTCTCTGTAATTCCGTGTCCAGAATCATACCCAAGAACGACAGCCTTGTCGTCGGAACCAACTATGATTTTGGCAAGTTTAGGAGCCATCCATGTTGTTGCAGAATTGTCAGGGAGAGCGTCATGCTCTGCAGTAATTGCTCCTTGGACCTCGCTTTTATCAGGAGATCGTCCAAGTATGGGATAATTGTGACTCCTTGCTTGCGTAGGAGAACCATCATTTCCGCCATAACTTTGGTGAAAACCCTCGGAGCCGTGGACAGACCAAACGGCAACGTCTGAAATTGGTAATGACAATCCTGAACAGCAAACCTCAGGTAAGCCTGATGTGGAGGATATATGGGGACGTGTAAGTAGGCATCCTTTATGTCGACTGACACCATAAAATCCCCTTCCTCCAGACTGGAGATCACTGCTCGGAGAGACTCCATCTTGAATTTGAATTTTTTTAGATAGAAATTTAGGGATTTTAAGTTCAGAATAGGTCTGACCAAACCATCCGGCTTCGGGACCACGAACAGGCTCGAATAAAAGCCTTCTCCCTGATGTGACGGGGGCACCGTGACAATGACTTGATTTTGACATAGCTTTTGTATAGCACCGCATACCACCTCCCTGTCCGGAAGAGAAACTGGTAAGGCTGATTTGAAAAATTGTCGAGGGGGCACGTCTTGAAATTCCAGCTTGTACCCTTGGGACACTATTTCTAATACCCATAGGTCTAGGTCCGAATGAACACAGAAATGACTGAAGAGTCGGAGACGTGCCCCCACTGGTGCGGACTCCCGCAGAGGAGTCCCAGTGTCATGCGGTGGATTTGGTAGAAGCCGGAGAGGACTTCTGCTCTTGGGAACCTGCCACAGCCGGTGACCTTTTTCCCTTTCCTCTTCCTCTGGAAGCAAGGAAGGAAGACCCTCGTCCTCTTTTGTATTTATTGGGCCGAAAGGACTGCATCTGATAGTGGTGCGTTCTCTTTTGTTGTGCAGGATGACTTACCCATGGTAGCCGTAGATACCAGGTCAGCGAGGCCGTCACCAAACAAGACACCACCTTTATACGGCAGAGACTCCATAGCCTTCTTAAAGTCAGCATCAGCATTCCATTGATGAATCCACAATGCTCTCCTAGCTGAGACTGCCATAGCATTGGCCCTTGAACCCAAAAGGCCAATGTCCCTCGCAGCTTCCATAAGGTAGGCTGCAGCATCCCTGATATGACCCAGTGTCAAAAGAATGCTATCCCTATCCAGGGTATCTAGCTCAGATGACAAGTCATCTGGCCACTTTTCAATAGCGCTACTCACCCACGCCGAAGCCACGACAGGTCTGAGTAGCGTACCCGTAGTGACATAAATGGATTTCAATGTATTTTCCTGCTTACGATCCGCAGGTTCCTTTAGGGCTGCTGTGTCAGGAGACGGAAGCGCCACCTTTTTGGACAGCCATGATAGAGCTTTGTCCACATTAGGGAGTGACTCACACTTTTCCATATCCCCAGAGGGGAACGGATATGCCACCGGAATTCTCTTGGGAATCTGAAACTTCTTGTCAGGATTTTCCCAAACCTTTTCAAAAAGAGCGTTCAGTTCATGAGATGGAGGAAATGTTACCTCAGGTTTCTTTCCTTTAAACATACAGACCCTTGGGTCAGGAACAGCAGGGTCCTCCGTGATATGTAACACGTCTTTTATCGCCACAATCATGTACTGAATGCTTTTAGCCAGTTTTGGATTTAATCTGGCATCACTATAGTCGACACTGGAGTCAGAGTCCGTGTCGGTATCTGTATCTGCTATCTGGGTGAAAGAACGCTTTTGTGACCCCGAGGGGGTCTGAACTTGTGACAACACATCCTCCACGGATTTCTTCCATGCCTGGGTCTGAGACTCAGATGTATCCAATCTCTTATTTAATAGAGCCACATTTGCATTCAAAGCACTCAAAACATTTACCCAATCAGGCGTGCCGACAGGGTCACTCCCGCAGTCGTTTCTTTCCCTAATCCAGTCTCCTCATGGTAAGCACACTCAGCCTCAGACATGCCGACACACGTGTACCGACACCACATACACTGGGCAAATAGGGGACAGACCCACAGTAAAGCCTGTCAAAGAAACACAGATGGAGTGTGCCAGCTCACAACCCAGCGCCTATCCCGGTTCTGAAACTTTTTTATATAATGCGTCAGACCTGTTAGCGCTTTTATATCATAAATCCAGCACCAACTTAACTGTGCCCCCCCCCCCCTGTTTTGCACCCTGTTACTTGATACAGCGGAAGGACCAGCGTCTTTGCAGCTCTGTGAAAAGAAAATGGCGCTGATGAGAGCTGTGAGGGCTAAGCCACGCCCCCTTAATGGTGCGCTTCAGCCCCGCTATTTTTTAAATTATTTATACTGGTGGGGGTCCGGATTCAGTGCCTAGGCATTTAAATACCACATAGCCAGTCTTGACATGAAGATTTTATGTTGCCCAGGGCGCCCCCCCCTCCCGTGCCCTGCAACTTGTAGTGCCGCTGTGTGTGTGGGAGCATGGCGCGCAGCGCGGCCACCATGCGTTACCTCAAAGCCATCACTGAAGTCTTCTGATCTTCTTCTACTCACCCGACTTCTGACTTCTGGCTCTGTAAGGGGGGTGACGGCGGGCTCCGGGAACGAGCATCTAGGCGTACCTAGCGTTCAGACCCACAGGAGCTAATGGTGTCCTGTAGCCTAAGAAGCAGAGCCTTGAAACTCACAGAAGTAGGTCTGCTTCTCTCCCCTCAGTCCCACGATGCAGGGAGCCTGTTGCCAGCAGGTCTCCCTGAAAAAAATAATCCTAACAAAAGTCTTTTTTCAGAGAAACTCAGGAGAGCTCCTCAGTGTGCAACCAGTCTCACTGGGCACAGAATCTAACTGGAGGAGGAGGGGCATAGAGGAAGGAGCCAGTTCACACCCCTTTTAAAGTCTTAAAGTGCCCATGTCTCCTGCGGATCCCGTCTATACCCCATGGTTCTTGAAGTGTCTCCAGCATCTTCTAGGACGTAAGGAGAAACATAATTTACTTAATTTTATTTATTTTTTCTAAATTTCTCAATAAGAAACTTTTGGCCCTGGGGTGCCATTAAAATAATTCTGATACTCTAGGGTTCCGTGATTCAAAAAAGTTTGGGAACCACTGATATAGAGTGAAAATTGGTATGTACCTTTACAAAAAAAAAAAAATACTCCTAAAAATGCCCCCTGATCTCAATTATCTGCTGCTAAATCTCAGAGTGAGATTTGAATGAATGTTTTTGCTAGACCCCAGGTTAAAAAAGTGGACCTGATATGTATTCCATACCTCTGCAACATACAGTTATATCATACTTGCCTACCTGACCCTCTCCATAAGGGAGAAAATGCTCTGTTGCTGGACTTTCCTGGTAACGTATGATTGCCATCACCTGTGGTGAGCTAGTTAATTGATAAGAAAGGCATTTCACCACAGGTGATGGCAATCATACGTTACCAGGAAAGTCCAGGAACAGAGCATTTTCTCATACGTCCTAGAGAATGCTGGGGACACTTCAAGAACCATGGGGTATAGACGGGATCCGCAGGAGACATGGGCATTTTTAGACTTTGAAGGGGTGTGAACTGGCTCCTCCCTCTATGCCCCTCCTCCATACTCCAGTTTTAGAATTGTGCCCAGACTGGATGCACTTGGAGGAGCTCTACTGAGTTTCTCTGAAAAGACTTTGGGGTATATTTACTAAGGTCCCGATTTTGACCGAGATGCCGTTTTTTCTTCAAAGTGTCATCTCGGTAATTTACTAAGCAAAAATCACGGCAGTGATGAGGGCATTCGTAATATTTTGGAAGTCCTAGGAAAAAATCACGAATCAATACACCATCGGTCAAATACGCCTGCAATTTGCTAGAAATCGGGAATTTACTAAAAAGTGCAAAACACAAACACTGCCGACAATAGCCAAACACTGCCGTGATGAAATACAAATCGTGAAAAAGTGCTAAAAAAAAACAGACCTGCTTTTTTATCCCGTGTTTGTATAGGCATGCACGGATCCATGAGATCCGTGCATGTTTTTCAGTGGGAAGGGGGGGGGAAATGTTATAAATTTTCAGAAAAAAAATTGCGTGGGGTCCCCCCTCCTAAGGCAAACCAGCCTCGGGCTCTTTGAGCCGATCCTGGTTGCAGAAATATGGGGAAAAAATGGACAGGGGTTCCCCCATATTTAAGCAACCAGCATCGGGCTCTGCGCCTGGTCCTGGTTCCAAAAATACGGGGGACAAAAAGAATAGGGGTCCCCCGTATTTTTGAAACCAGCACCGGGCTCCACTAGCTGGACAGATAATGCCACAGCCGGGGTCACTTTTATACAGTGCCTTGCGGCCGTGGCATCAAATATCCAACTAGTCACCCCTGGCCGGGGTACCCTGGGGGAGTGGGGACCCCTTCAATCAAGGGGTCCCCCCCCCCAGCCACCCAAGGGCCAGGGGTGAAGCCCGAGGCTGTCCCCCCCATCCAATGGGCTGCGGATGGGGGGCTGATAGCCTTTGTGATAAGTGTTTGATATTGTTTTTAGTAGCAGTACTACAAGGCCCAGCAAGCCTCCCCCGCAAGCTGGTACTTGGAGAACCTCAAGTACCAGCATGCGGCGGAAAAATGGGCCCGCTGGTACCTGTAGTACTACTACTAAAAAAATACCACAATAAAGACATTACACACACACCTTGACAGTATAACTTTAATACATCCATCCACACCTCCATATACACATACTTACCTTATGTTCCCACGCAGGTCGGTCCTCTTATCCAGTAGAATCCATGGTGTACCTGTTGAAAAAATTATACTCACATAATCCATGGTTGAAGGCTCCTCGGTAAATCCTTTTGTAATCCACGTACTTGAAAAAATAAAAAAACGGATACCCGACCACGAACTGAAAGGGGACCCATGTTTTCACATGGGCCCCCTTTCCCCGAATGCCAGAAACCCACTCTGACTGATGTCTAAGTGGGTTTCTTCAGCCAATCAGGGAGCGCCACGTTGTGGCACCCTCCTGATCGGCTGTGTGCTCCTGTACTGTCTGACAGGCGGCACACGGCAGTGTTACAATGTAGCGCCTATGCGCTCTATTGTAACCAATGGTGGGAACTTTCAGGTCAGCGGTGAGGTCACTCTCGGTCAACCGCTGACCTGAAAGTTCCCACCATTGGTTACAATGGAGCGCATAGGCGCTACATTGTAACACTGCCGTGTGCCGCCTGTCAGACAGTACAGGAGCACACAGCCGATCAGGAGGGTGCCACAACGTGGCGCTCCCTGATTGGCTGAAGAAACCCACTTAGACATCAGTCAGAGTGGGTTTCTGGCATTCGGGGAAAGGGGGCCCATGTGAAAACATGGGTCCCCTTTCAGTTCGTGGTCGGGTATCCGTTTTTTTATTTTTTCAAGTACGTGGATTACAAAAGGATTTACCGAGGAGCCTTCAACCATGGATTATGTGAGTATAATATTTTCAACAGGTACACCATGGATTCTACTAGAGAAGAGGACCGACCTGCGTGGGAACATAAGGTAAGTATGTGTATATGGAGGTGTGGATGGATGTATTAAAGTTATACTGTCAAGGTGTGTGTGTGTAATGTCTTTATTGTGGTATTTTTTTAGTAGTAGTACTACAGGTACCAGCGGGCCCATTTTTCCGCCGCATGCTGGTACTTGTGGTTCTCCAAGTACCAGCTTGCGGGGGAGGCTTGCTGGGCCTTGTAGTACTGCTACTAAAAACAATATCAAACACTTATCACAAAGGCTATCAGCCCCCCATCCGCAGCCCATTGGATGGGGGGGACAGCCTCGGGCTTCACCCCTGGCCCTTGGGTGGCTGGGGGGGGACCCCTTGATTGAAGGGGTCTCCACTCCCCCAGGGTACCCCGGCCAGGGGTGACTAGTTGGATATTTGATGCCACGGCCGCAAGGCACTGTATAAAAGTGACCCCGGCTGTGGCATTATCTGTCCAGCTAGTGGAGCCCGGTGCTGGTTTCAAAAATACGGGGGACCCCTACTCTTTTTGTCCACCGTATTTTTGGAACCCGGACCAGGCGCAGAGCCCGATGCTGGTTGCTTAAATATGGGGGAACCCCTGTCCATTTTTTCCCCATATTTCTGCAACCAGGATCGGCTCAAAGAGCCCGAGGCTGGTTTGCCTTAGGAGAGGGGACCCCACGCAATTTTTTTTTTACATTTAAACTTTATTTATTTTTTTAACAAAGTGCACAATGAAGCCCAGCACGGATCTCTCAGATCCGGCCGAGATTCATTGTATTAAAGTCGGCAGTGTTTTACAAGTCACTCACGTAAAACACTGCCTAAAAAAACGAATGACATCGACATCGGAAAACCCGAAAATGCAGAATACGGCAGCTTAGTAAATTAGTCGTAATCAATTCAAAAAGTTGCATATTTACACTTTCGATGTCATTCGTGATTGAACTTTGACCTCAAACGGGAAAACACGAATCTTAGTAAATTTACCCCTTTATGTTAGGTTTTTTATTTTCAGGGAGGAGTGCTGGCACCAGTCTCCCTGCATCGTGGGACTTAGGGGAGAGAAGTCAGACCTACTTCTAGTGAGTTTAAAGGCTCTGCTTCTTGGCTACAGGACACCATTAGCTCCTGAGAGTTTGGATCACTAGGTACGTCTAGGGGTTCACTCCCAGAGCCCGCCGTCACCCCCCTTGCAGAGCCAGAAGTCAGAAGACAGGTGAGTAGAAGAAGAAAAGAAGACTTCAGTGACGGCTTCTGGTGTACCGCATGGCGAACGCGCTGCGCGCCATGCTCCCACACACAGCGGCACTACAGGGTGCGGGGGAGCCCTGGGCAGCATAAAACTCCTCATTAAGGCTGGCAAAGTGGAAATTAAGTGCTTGGACACAAAATTCTAACCCCCGCCAGTGTGATTATATTAAAAAAATAGCGGGGCTGAAGCGCGCCATTAAGGGGGCGGGGCTTAGCCCTCACAGCTCTCCTCAGCGCCATTTTCTCTTCACTGAGCTGCAGAGATGCTGGTCCTTCCTCAACACTGCTGTACAAGTAACAGGGTGCAAAACGGGGGGGGGGGAGGGGGCACAGTTGATTTGGTGCAGATATAAGTATTATAAAAGCGATACAGGTCGGAAGCTTTATATTAACGTTTCAGAGCTGGGTTTGAGCGCTGGGTTGTGAGCTGGCAAACTCCCTCTGTGTTTCTCTGTCAGGCTTTACTGTGGGTCTGTCCCCTTTTTGCCCAGTGTGTCTGTGGGTGTTGGTACGCGTGTGACGGCATGTCTGAAGCGGAGTGCTCTTCCCAGGAGGAGACTTTGTTAGGGACAGAAACGGCTGTGGGAGTGACCCTGTCGGCACCGCCGACTCCTGATTGGGTAAACGTGTTGAATGCCTTGAATGCTAATGTGGCTCTTATTAATAAGAGATTAGATAGATCTGATTCTCAGAACCAGGCATGGCAGAAATCTGTGGAGGATGTGTTATCACAGATTCAGACCCCCTCAGGGTCACATAAACGTTCGTTTGCTCAGTTGGCAGACACAGATACCAACATGGACACTGACTCCAGTGTCGACCATAGTGATGCCAGATTAGACCCAAAATTGGCAAAGAACATTCAGCACATGATTGTGGCAATAAAAGACGTGTTACATATCACTGACAAAAGGTTTCTGATTCCCAAAAGAATTCAGGTGGCCTATCCGTTCCCCTCTGGGGATAGAGAAAAGTGGGAGTCATCCCCCATAGTGGACAATGCTCTATCACGGTTGTCTAAAAATGTGGCTTTACCGTCTTCTGACACGGCAGCCCTTAAGGATCCTGCGGATCGTAGACAGGAAAATACATTAAAATCCATTTACGTCACCACAGGGTGGGTGAGTAGTGCTATCGAAAAGTGGGCAGAGAACTTGTCATCTGATATAGATACCCTAGATAAGGATAGCATCCTGTTAACTCTGAGTTATATCAGGGACGCTGCGGCCTACCTAAAGGAGGCGGAGAGAGATATTGGCATTTTGGGATCAGTAGCGGATCTTGCCACGGGCAAGCAGGACTTTTGCCTGGGGCGCTGCCTTCCGGAGGGCGCCGGACCATGGCAAGATCCGCTGCTGCTGTGCCCCCCGCTGCCCGCTCTGGCCCGCTGTGTCCCGCTGTGTCCCGCTGTGAAGGGAACTAGACACGTAGCGTCTAGTTTCCCTTCGCGGAGAGGACCTTTGCTGTGCGGTGCACGATGACGTCATCGCGCACCGCACATCATTTCAGTGGCACTACTACTGTACAGGGGGCGTAACTGACCACACCCCCTGTATGAAGCAACACCCCTATTGCCCGCCCGGGGCGCAAAAAGCCCTAGAACTGGCCCTGTTTGGGATCAAAAGCCAATGCCATGGCAATTTCAGCTAGGAGGGCATTGTGGATTCATCAATGGAATGCTGATGCTGACTCTAAGAAAGCTATGGAGTCTCTCCCATATAAAGGTAGTGTCTTGTTTGGTGAGGGTCTCACTGATCTGGTATCTACGGCTACCGCGGGTCAGTCGTAATTTTTGCCTTATGTTCCTCCACAACAAAAGAAAGCTCACCACTTTCAGATGCAGTCCTTTCGGCCAAATAAATACAAAAAAGGCCAAGGTTATTCCTTCCTTACTAATAGGGGCAGGGGAAAAGGTAAAAGATCTCCGGCCGTGGCAGGTCACCAGGAGCAGAAGTCCTCCCAGGCTTCTGCCAAATCCACGGCATGACGCTGGGGCTCCTCTGCGAGAGTCTGCACTGGTGGGGGCACGTCTCAAGCTCTTCAGTCAATTCTGGGCTCGTTCGGCCCTGGACCCATGGGTTTTAGAGATAGTGTCCCAGGGGTACAAACTGGAGTTTCAAGACGTTCTCCCTCACCGATTTTTCAAATCGGCCTTACCAGCTTCTCTTCCGGACAGGAAGGTTGTATGCGATGCAATACAAAAGTTGTGTCTAAATCAAGTCATTATCAGGGTTCCCCCGTCACAACAAGGAGAAGGCTTTTATTCAAGCCTGTTTGTGGTCCCGAAACTGGACGGCTCGGTCAGACCAATTCTAAACCTAAAGTCCCTCAATCTTTACCTAAGGAAATTCAAATTCAAGATAGAATCTCTCCGAGCAGTGATCTCCAGTCTGGAAGAAGAGGATTTCATGGTGTCGGTCGACATAAAGGATGCCTACTTACACGTCCCCATATATCCTCCGCATCAGGCTTACCTGAGGTTTGCTATTCAGGATTGTCATTGCCAATTTCAGACGTTGCCGTTTGGTCTGTCCACGGCTCCGAGGATTTTCACCAAGGTAATGGCGGAAATGATGGTTCTCCTTCGCAAACAAGGAGTCACAATTATCCCTTACCTGGACAATCTCCTGATAAAGGCGAGATCCAAAGACAAGCTGGAGCAGTACATTACACTCTCCCTGACAGTTCTGCAGCAACATGGTTGGCTCCTGAACTTGCCGAAGTCACAGCTAAATCTGACGAAATGGCTGTCGTTTTTGGGAATGATTCTGGACACGGAATTACAGAGAGTTTTTCTTCCAGAAGAGAAGGCTCTGGAAATTCAGAGTTTGGTCAAAATTTTTTTTAAACCAGCAGGAGTATCAATCCATCAATGCACTCGATTGCTGGGGAAGATGGTGGCGGCCTACGAGGCCATTCAATTTGGCAGATTCCATGCCAGAGTGTTTCAGTGGGACCTATTGGACAAGTGGTCCGGATCCCATCTGCACATGCACTGGAAAATAATCTTGTCCTCCAAGACCAGAATCTCACTTCTGTGGTGGCTGCACAGCTCTCACCTCCTAGAGGGACGGAGGTTCGGGATCCAGGAATGGCTCCTAGTAACCACGGATGCGAGTCTTCGAGGCTGGGGAGCAGTCACACAGGGGGAAACCTTCCAGGGAAAATGGTCAAGTCAGGAAGTTTGTTTACACATAAACGTTCTAGAGTTAAGGGCCATTAACAACGGCCTTCTTCAAGCGGAACGTCTTCTTCGCAATCGGCCCGTCCTAATACAGTTGGACAACATAACAGCAGTAGCGCACATGAACCGCCAGGGCGGAACAAAGAGCAGGGCGGCAATGGCAGAGGCCACAAAAGTTCTCCGCTGGGCGGAAAGACATACAAGCGCTCTGTCAGCAATTGTCGAAGTCAAAAATATTACATAGAAAGAACATACAGACTCCACACATATAACTCGCTGTGCTTGCAAATACTTGCAGCGAGCACTGCAATATATGGTAACATACGCATTTACACGGACATGCCACAGAGATGGTTTCGACACATATTTCATACAGCACATAATTATAATAATATCAAGCGCCAAACATCATAATGATTTAAAATTATATAATGGAGTAATGTCATGTGTGTGTATTATTGTAACGAAGCAAGATAGACCTGTCGTATTTGGTATTAAAGCAACCAGATTAATGTGTATATCAATTTGATGCCTGTTATTAAGTTGTAGGACATTGCAACAAGTAGTTATGATTGAATGTATGAAAGCTAAAGTCACTTTTATTAGAACAATAGACATTTCCAAGCAGTTGGTGGACAGGAAACTCAGGCCAGCCCTTTTGATGTCTTCAAGGCTGAACCTGGTTAGCATACGAACAAACCAGTGACTCATCATGAATGAGAAAGTTCCCTCCCTTAGACTACATGTGTGCACTCCCCCAAACTAGATAACACACTACAGAGACACACAGGAGTTAGTTGCTGTTTTGTCCCAGATGATGGTGGAGATGTTGCCAGACAAGTTCCTGTATTTATTTGCTGAGAGAGAGAGATATAAAGAGGAGGATGCATTGAGGGAATGGTAATTGTATCGCTGGCCTGTAACTGTATGTATTAACTGCTTACTGTATAAATTGTAACCATGTAACTATATGTATACTGTACATTGTGATATATATATTGAATACATATCCTTTTAATGACAAATATATACATCAATGAGCTTTGGAACTCAGATAATGTGTGGGTGTATTGTTTTCTCTTATGGGATGCAGTGTTTTGCAATGTATAGCGCACATTCATGGCACATGGTAATAAGATGTGCAGGCGTCTACAATATATATTAGAGCGGGCATTTTAAATATTTGTTAGAAAGCAATTTGGTATTTACAGATGAGGGCTCGTCCGCGATATCACGGTCTTAATGGTGCACTGTACATTACAAACGTGGCTGTGATCGACCGGCTAACGATGGACGCATCTCAACGCTGACGAATAACATCCACGTGTATTGTTGTGTTATCAGTAAGCCGATGATATGAAAATTCAAGGGACAATGTGTTTCTCATAATATTTAAGATGCTAAAATTTATTTTTATTGTTGCAAAACAAAGTTCAAATAAGTCATATTGTGTTTGATTCAGATTGGATTGTTAATCTGTTAAGTAGATTTAAAAGTACATTTAAAAGTTGCTGCATAGCCTTGATATAGTTTTTTTTTTTTTTTTAAACTCAGGCCTAAAGTAAGTTCTGGTGCTTGTATAATTTGTGATTTCTTTGTGACAAAGGAAGCCGCATGGTCTGTCCTCCATTTTGGCCTAACCAAATGGCCTGTCCACCATCTTGTGTAAACCTTATGGATGTGGAAAGGGGAGGAGCAGTGGCCATTTTTGGAAGGTCACTTTCTAAATAGCTGATTTTCAGTCTGCTCAGAACAATCAGTTTCCTTTGTCACATTCATAGCACCATTTATGAGTTACCAATGCATTTATTTAACCCATGCCATAGTCAATTACAAATAGTTTCAATTGGGCCTAGTGAGAGTAAATTGTGAGATAAGTGTTTTTTTTCCCTTCTTGTCTGTGCGTAATTACTTTACATCAAGTGGGGGGTTGCACACACATAGAAAAAAAAAGAGTTTTGGTTTTGTTTTTTTGTTTTTTCTTTCAAGACATGTAGAATCTGCTTACTAGGGAGAATAGCCATTGAAATGCAAATTAACCTGTGTAACTAATTTTTTTTTAGTAGTGAAAAGCACATATCTTTGAGATGCAAATTAGAGGCAGTGAAGAGGTAAGGTGTCTCATAGAAGGCCAGTGAATGATACATATATATAATATTATTATAATTATGTGTATATTTATATCAGTGTATGTTCTGCAAGATAGCTATCCAATCTAAATCATATCATTTAAATTATAGATTATTGCAGTCATTATAGATCTGTGTGAAATCGGATACATTTGTTGCTATATAGTTAAATTTGAAATAAAAGTATTTAAGGAAGTAAGTATAAAACACAACACGCAGGTCTGGCCCTGTCGTAAAGGGTTACACAGAACAAGCATGGGTTGTGCTTGTGAGTGATTATAGTTAGCATTGCTCACATTTATAGAGGTTGTGGGATTTGTTTTATTGCGGACGCACGGTTATGTACACGTGTCTCGGACAAAGTACAGGACCGCGCACGCAGCATAAAAGACACGCACAGTCACGTGTTTACGCAAAGCGCGTAAGAGTGCGGACACTAAGTATAAATTACATGATTGTTTTGTTCAATTAAAAGGTGGGACAGTAGCCATGCTACAATAGCACATAACTATCCGGTTTCAAAAGCAGATCAGTAGAAAACTTTTGTTTAAACTGTATTGCCTCTGGGGGTAAAGCTGCCGACCAGAACGAGTGGAAATTTTCTGTACAGAAAAACAAAGTGTATTTGAGTGTGTGAAAGTAGGAGTGAACGTATTGAACACTGGGAATTCGGGATCCTGTTGTTGGTACACCAAGTGAGAGGAGGCTTGGCGGCGTGAGGTGGCTGACTCACGTTAGTGTAGATTGGAATACGTAAGTCGTGAGGAGACTTACACAGGAGCTTGATAGGGAATTGTGAACTTGGTGACCCATATAGTTTTGTTGATACGCTTCGGCTGAGGTTTCACAGCTTGTGATTCGATTCCAGTGGTCGCAGGGTGAATAGGTAACAAGTACCTATACGCTGTGTGATTGGCCCGCATGTTTGTGGGTGCGATACATAGCGCAATTTGATACCCCTTTTACAAGCTTTTACGTAAAGTCACGGTATCATTATCGCTGTGTAGAGCATACGCAAGCGTGATTTGAGTACAAGTGCATAAAGGGAGTTTTCGCTGGTCTCTCGGGAAAATCTCCAATGACAGATATTTACTGGAAAAGGTAAGTCACTCCTAAAAACTTCCAGTAAATATAGGTCAAAGTAGGGGCCATAAGTTGGGTACATCGCCTTCGCTATCGACAGTGTATGGTAGTACCGGCCAACGTGGGCGGGAGTGGGTGAAAGCGCTCAGAGAACTTTCATCGTCGGCTTATATTGAGTATTTTGGTGTTTGTGAGCCAGTTGCTCAACTAAGGGACGTATGGTAGCCAGGGTTCAGGCAGAAGAGTTGCGGCCCAAGGGGTCCGCGAGGTTTATAATGTGTGAGAAATATGGTCCACACGCTGAAGTTTATTGTGACGAATGGGTACGTATGACTGACAACAATAGGGTATCATTCCCTAGGGTGGGCAGCTTCGAGCCAGAGGTACTGCAGAACGTAAAGATTAGAATATGTCTGATTAAAATCCAGAAAACAAAGGGTCAGACATACAAATTGTTTAAACCTGTGGCAGCAAGAGGGGTTGGTGAGTTTGATCCTAAGGTATTGCAGGTGGTATGTCTAACCAAAGTCATATAAGACAAGAACGGAAATATAAGAACTGTTTGAACTTGTAGCAACAATAAACAAGTAGGAAGAAAAAATAGAAAGCAAGTACACCACCATATGTAGATGTGGAAGCAGTTACGGCCAGCATACAAACTATAGAAAATAATAAAAATATGACTGTAACCTATATATGTACTAATGAATGTTGAAGTTTTATTTAGGAGGAGAAGGTGACCTGATTGTTTTCAGCCATTTCTCATGCACTCAGAGGAGTATCCAACCAGTAAAAGAAGAGCAGTAGCCTGCGGGGGAAGTGGCTGAGACCAGAGGAACTGGTAAGTATGGTATCATTCGTGTACATATATAGTAAACCCAAAAATAAAAATCAAGAAAGTAATGTCAGAAATGGAGAAAAACCTGTCCGCACATTAGTATTTGCCAGTAGAAAAGCGGACAGAGACAAGGTAACCCCAGGGTATTTTAGTTACCATATAAGAAGTATTCATTCCTAGTAATGCCCCTAGTCAAGATGAGCTCGGAAATGTTTGTTGGACCATGTACAGACCCTTAATACGGGATGAGAAGGATTGAATGAATACTTCGAATGACCTAGAAGCTTGTTAAAAAAATTTTTGTCTTTTGCAGTAATAGAAAACTCTCCATCTAGATAAGATCACTGGTAAACACTAATTCGGCAAATGGGAGGTGGCTGTCTCTGTGCTAATGGACGGGCTCAATAAGGTATTGAGGGTCAGGGTGCAGACTTCTTTGCAAAATTGGAAAGGGGTCATAGTAGCTAATCTTAGAGAGTGTGCTATTGAACATCACAAGAATAGTGCTAGGCGCAGAGAACAACAGGTGGAGAGGTTGAGGACGGTAAGTATAGAGGCACATACAGGAAAGACCCATCAGTCCAAACCCCAGATCCCTAATGGTCAATAATATGTTACACTTGTAGGAAGGAAGGGCATTTTGCCAGAGATTGTAGGAGTAGTAGGACACATAGTCAATATAGACCCCCTAGACAGAAAACACAAGCCACATTATTAAACACATAGACGGGACCAAGGGAAATATAGTAAGGAATCATAAGCCATATAGAAAACACAGATTCGGCTAATGGGAACAACAACAAAAATGCAACATTACCCTTTGATAAAACTTGCTGGGGTTAAGATGGGGTCTCTAAACTTTTGCTTCTTTTTCCTAGCAGAAATGGCCCCTGATTAACTTAACAGGAGCTTTGTTAGATATGATATACATATAATGTGCTCCCGCTCAGGAAGTACAAAGTATGTTAGACACCCACGAAGACTAATGTTACAATTCACTGTTCACAGGTAGAGGAAATTATCTCACAGATACTGGGTTCCCTATGAACTTAAGATGGACAGGACACTGGATTGATGGCTGGGATAGTCCCAATAGCGATACGATAAACACAGAATTTTTTTTAAGGGGAGTAGACCAAGTAGAGAATCACTTCCCCGTAGTGCCCAATCCAGTTGTCAAATTTTTATAAAATCTTCTCCACCTCTACAAACTCACCTGTCACCAACCTCTATTCTGTTACTCTACAGTTCCTCTTCATCTTTTGCATTCACACAGGGTGGTACAATACATGGACCCAATTACAGTTCAAACACTATATGCCTAATTGGTCCTTCAGAGTTCTGCCCGACCCCATTATATCTCACCAGCACGATAACACCAGTATTACTGCAGTGTGCCTTGTCATGCACAAAGGGTGGAGGAAGGATGAAAATACTGGTGAAGGGAAATTTTGTATAGACACTGATATGCCTGTTGGTGAATGGCAAACCTGACATTTTCTTTTTCATTTTCTTCTTCTTTCTCTCCTCTAGAGATGTTTTTTTTTCTTTCTTTTTTTTGAGTTATGCTCATGGTACTCTACATTGCAAACACACAAGGACTTCGTACAGTTAACAACCTTTAGGAATTATTGTTATGTATTGGTGTGCACTGATGTTTTCTCAAACTGGGTAGAGGCATTTCCTGCCGCCACAGATGCTGCTGTGTTTACCGCAAAGAAAAATTGCGCAGAAATTTGTGTGTAGATAATGGTACCCCTAGAAGTAGGAACAAAGCTTGAAATTGTACTATTGTGATCATAGATACTGCCACTAGTATTATGTAGCATCGGAACCACTCCCAGATCTTCACTTAATGAATCACCCTCTTCGAAATTTGTTTTTGTTTTGGTATTTGTGTCTTTGTTTTTTTGGAAGACAACCTCATGTCATGATTGATCCGCACAATGATCAGAAATACACCAATGAGGTGACAGTACAGTACCTTATCGAGATGAGCCAGTATTTGAAATCTTGACAAAAGAACTTGAAACTGTTGATTGCTGGTATGCCAAATACTAACTGTCTTGATTGTGAACCAAGAGACTGTGTGATTGTTCTCACGCTCAGGTTGCCTAATAGGTGGGAAGGACCGTACCAAGTTTTGTTGACAGCACTATTCCAGTGAAAGTAGCTGAGAGAGAGACTTGGGTCCACGATTCCCATTGCAGGAAAGTCGGTAGTCTGGAAGGAACTCGTAAATGGAGTGAGATCGCAAAAGTATCACCAGAGACTCTGTTCCGTGAAGACTGAGAGGCGGCACTGTTGAACACTACCTGAGCGTTCTAGAGGATTGCAGAAAGACCAGTCATTGTAATTGATTTGTTATGAACAAGAGTTGTTTTTTTCTATTTCTCTTTTCTCTCTTTCCTGCTGACAAACATTTTTTTCCAGGACATTCTATTTTTGCGAGGTTTTTTTTATGAGGAGTCGAGTGTGGGACTGGAACTGGTTCTGGAGGAAGGAGTGATTTCCTTATAGCAGGGATGGGGAACTTCGGTCCTCCAGCTGTTGTTGAACTACACATCCCAGCATGCCCTGCAACAGTTTTAGCGTGGCCAAATAGCAAAACTGTAGCAAGGCATGCTGGTATGTGTAGTTCAACAACAGCTGGAGGGCCGAAGTTCCCCATCCCTGCCTTATAGGAGTTTGTTAAAGCCAGAGAAAAATCAAAGGTCTAGTAGTTATGGAGTTCGGAGGTAATCAGGAACAATCAGACAATGGCTATTCACACATTGCGGATAAAGAGCTCATTAATATATGTGGAAGAAAGGTTTATGAGTGGCTCTCCCCGAACTCCGAAGGTTTATGTTATTTAAGAAGGACACTACTTATAACCCTTGTTCAATTATTAAACAGACCTAGCATACGTTCCAGAAATGGAAACAATGTTCAGAAAAGGATAGGAATATGTAGATCATGAAAATTTTATATGTCACTTTCACGATTTGTTTGTGTCTTCTTCATCTACCCAGCAGAACCTCAATCGAATCCAAGCATCAGTGTACAAAGACATAGGTATATGTATGTGTGAAATGTTCGTCCAAATCAGACATTATAGGCCAAAGCACTGTCCCAGCATACTCTATAGGTTGAATGTTGTCCCACACCCAACCAGTGGACCCATGACTGCCGAGTGCATATAGAGGATGTCTCATCCTCCTCCCTGTCTTCCCCAAATATGGTCAAACATCTGATTTGCGAAATAAATACATACTTGTGTCTAGGTCACCGATTATTGTCTGAAATATTTTTCTTATGTTAATAATTTATGGCAGTTTTGTTTACTGCCAAAGGGTGGACTGTCAAAGTCCAAAATATTACATAGAAAGAACATACAGACTCCACACATATAACTCGCTATGCTTGCAAATACTCGCAGCGACCACTGCAATATATGGTAACATACGAATTTACACGGACATGCCACAGAGATGGATTCGACACATATTTCATACAGCACATAATTATAATAATATCAAGCGCCAAACATCATAATGATTTAAAATTATATAATGGAGTAATGTCATGTATGTGTATTATTGTAACGAAGCAAGATAGACCTGTCGTATTTGGTATTAAAGCAACCAGATTAATGTGTATATCAATTTGATGCCTGTTATTAAGTTGTAGGACATTGCAACAAGTAGTTATGATTAAATGTATGAAAGCTAAAGTCACTTTTATTAGAACAATAGACATTTCCAAGCAGTTGGTGGACAGGAAACTCATGCCAGCCATTTTGATGTCTTCAAGGCTGAACCTGGTTAGCATACGAACAAACCAGTGACTCATCGTGAATGAGAAAGTTCCCTCCCTTAGACTAGATGTGTGCACTCCCCCAAACTAGATAACACATTACAGAGACACACAGGAGTTAGTTGCTGTTTTGTCCTAGACGATGGTGGAGATGTTGCCAGACCAGTTCCTGTATTTATTTGCTGAGAGAGAGAGATATATTAAGAGGAGGATGCATTGAGGGAATAGTAATTGTATCACTAGCCTGTAACTGTATGTATTAACTGCTTACTGTATAAATTGTAACCATGTAACTATATGTATACTGTACATTGTGATATATATATTGAATACATATCCTTTTAATAACAAATATATACATCAAAGAGCTTAGGAACTCAGATAATGTGTGGGTGTATTGTTTTCTCTTATGGGATGCAATGTTTTGCGATGTATAGCGCACATTCATGGCACATGGTAATAAGATGTGCAGGCGTCTACAATATATATTAGAGCGGGCATTTTAAATATTTGTTAGAAAGCAATTTGGTATTTACACAATCTTCATTCCAGGAGTGGACAACTGGGAAGCAGACTTCCTCAGCAGACACGATCTCCATCCAGGAGAGTGGGGTCTTCATCAAGAGGTCTTCACAGAAGTGACAAGTCTTTGGCGAATTCCTCAAATAGACATGATGGCGTCTCGCCTCAACAAGAAGCTTCAGAGATATTGTTCCAGGTCGAGGGACCCTCAAGCAATAGCAGTGGACGCACTGGTGACACCATGGGTTTTTCAGTCGGTGTACGTGTTCCCTCCGCTTCCACTCATTCCAAAGGTGCTAAAGAGCATAAGACGAACAAAGGTTCAGGCTAACCTCATTGTTCCGGACTGGCCAAGGAGGGCTTGGTATCCAGATCTTCAGGAATTACTCATAAGAGATCCCTGGCCTCTTCCTCTACGAGAGGATCTGTTACAGCAGGGTCCGTGCGTATATCACGACTTACCGCGGCTACATTTGACGGCTTGGCGGTTGAACGCCGGATCCTAGCCCGAAAGGGTATTCCCAGTGAAGTCATTCCCACACTTCTTCAGGCTAGAAAAGGAGTAACGTCTAAACATTATCACCGTATTTGGAGAAAATATGTGGCTTGGTGTGAATCCAAGAAGGCTCCTACGGAAGAATTTCAGCTAGGGCGTTTTCTCCATTTCCTGCAAGCAGGTGTGGATGCGGGCTTAAAGTTAGGCTCAATTAAAGTACAAATTTAGGTCTTATCGGTTTTCTTTCAAAAACAATTGGCCTCCCTTCCAGAAGTTCAGACTTTCGTGAAAGGAGTTTTGCACCTCCAACCTCCATTTGTGCCCCCAGTGGCACCATGGGATCTTAACGTGGTGTTGCATTTCCTGCAGTCACATTGGTTAGAACATTTACATAAGGTAGAGTTGAAATTTCTCACTTGGAAAGTGGTCCTGCTATTGGCCTTAGCATCCACAAGGCGGGTGTCACAAGAGTCCTTATTTAATCTTCCAGGAAGATAGAGCGGAGTTGAGGACTCGTCAACAATTTCTGCTGAAGGTGGCTTCATCGTTCCACATGATGTGGTACCGGTGGCTACTGACGCCTTCGCGGAGTCAAAATCTCTTGATGTTGTCAGGGCCTTAAAGATTTATGTCACCAGAACGGCTCAACTTAGGAAAATGGAAACTCTGTTTGTCCTGTATGCTGCCAACAAGATTGGGACGCCTGCTTCCAAGCAGACTATTGCGCGCTGGATGTGTAATACGATTCAGCATGCTCATTCTACGGCTGGATTACCGTTACCGAAATCAGTGAAGGCCCACTCTACCAGGAAGGTGGGCTCATCTTGGGCGGCTGCCCGGGGGGTCTCGGCATTACAACTCTGCCGAGCAACTACTTGGTCGGGTTCAAACACTTTTTTTACAAATTTTACAAGTTTGATACCCTGGCTGATGAGGACCTCATGTTTGGTCAATCGGTGCTGCAGAGTCATCCGCACTCTCCCGCCCATTCTAGAGCTTTGGTATAAACCCCATGGTTCTTGAAGTGTCCCCAGCATCCTCTAGGAAGTATGAGAAAATAGGATTTTAATACCTACCGGTAAATCCTTTTCTCTTAGTCCGTAGAGGATGCTGGGTACCCGTCCAAGTGCGGACTCTATCTGCAGTTATTAGTTATTAGTTATGTTTACACACAGGTTGTGTTTCTATTATAGTCAGCCTGTTGCTGACCTGGGTGGTCATTCCGAGTTGTTCGCTCGTATTCCGAGTTGTTCGCTCGTTGCCGATTTTCGCTATATTGCGATTAGTCGCTTACTGCGCATGCGCAAGGTTCACAGAGCGCATGCGGTTAGTTATTTTACACAAAAGTTAGCTATTTTACTCACGGCATAATGAGGATTTTTCATCGTTCTGGTGATCGTAGTGTGATTGACAGGAAGTGGGTGTTTCTGGGTGGAAACTGGCCGTTTTCTGGGCGTGTGTGAAAAAACGCTGGCATTTCTGGGGGAAACGCAGGAGTGTCTGAAGAAACGGGGGAGTGTCTGAGCGAACGCTGGGTGTGTTTGTGACGTCAAACCAGGAACGAAACTGACTGAACTGATCGCAATGGCTGAGTAAGTCTGGAGCTACTCAGAAACTGCTAAGTAATTTCTATTCGCAATTCTGCGAATCTTTCGTTCGCAATTCTGCTAAGCTAAGATACACTCCCAGAGGGCGGCGGCTTAGCGTGTGCAATGCTGCTAAAAGCAGCTAGCGAGCAAACAACTCGGAATGAGGGCCCAGGTTCATGCCGTTGACTGGAGTTCTGTTAAATGTCATGTTGCACGGCGTGTTTGTGGTGTGAGCTGGTATGTATCTCACCAATAAATCCCTTTCCTCGAAATGTCCGTCTCCCTGGGCACAGTTCCTATAACTGGAGTATGAAGGCGGGGCATAGAGGGAGGAGCCAGTTCACACCCCTTCAAAGTCTTAAAGTGCCCATGTCTCCTGCGGATCCCATCTATACCCCATGGTTCTTGAAGTGTCCCCAGCATCCTCTACGGACTAAGAGAAAAGGATTTATCGGTAGGTATTAAAATCCTATTTTCTCCCTCATGGAGAGGGTCAGGTAGGTAAGCATGAGTTATATGGAATGAAACTAATGACGCACAATGTCTATGGCATAGGTCTGCAAACTCGGTCCTCATTACCCCACACAGTGCATGCTTTGCAGGTAACCCAGCCAGGGCCGGTTCCGGGGCTTCTGGCGCCCCGGGCGGCATTAGGGGGCGTGGCTTCGTGCAGGGGGTGTGGTAATTTACGCCCCCTGTACAGACTGAAATGATGTGCGGTGCGCAATGACGTCATCGCGCACCGTACAGTAAAGGACCTCTCCACGAAGGGAAACTAGATGCGTACGCGTCTAGTTTCCCTTCCCAGCGGCAGCGGGGGGGGGGGCAGCAGCCAGCGGCAACAGGGGGGCAGCGGGGGGCACACAGCAGCAGCGGATCTTGCCCTGGTGCGGCGCCCTCCGGAAGGCGGCGCCCCGGGCAAAAGTCCTGCTTGCCCGTGGCAAGATCCGCTACTGAACCCAGCAGGTGCACAGGTGTATTAATTACTCACAGACACATTTTAAAAGGTCCGCAAGTGGAGTTAATTATTTCACTTGTGATTCTGTGAGGAGCATTGGCGTTTCTTAACTGATGATTTTTCCCTTCAAAATTGTTAATAACATTGTCTTTTAAAATTTATTTTATTTAATAAAGTTTAAAAAGTATTTTTCGAAATATTTAAACATTATATTATGCACATCTGCAGAATGGATCTCCTCATCAGAAATGGCCAATTTTTGATGAGGAGATCCATTCTGCAGATGTGCATAATATAATGTTTAAATATTTAGAAAAATACTTTTTAAACTTTATTAAATAAAATAAATTTTAAAAAACAATGTTATTAACAATTTTGAAGGGAAAAATCGTCAGTTAAGTGGTTTTAATGGGTGCAGGGGGGCCCACACTGCACCCATTTCTCCTATACTTACCTTTCCGCCCACACACGGAGTCTGCACACGGGTCCCCTCCTCTCTAGAGACACCCCTAGTGAGGAGACCTGCAAACATGCACTGTGTGGGGTAATGAGGACCAAGTTTGCAGACCTATGGTCTATGGCACAGGTTCTCAAACTCGGTCCTCATTACCCCCACACAGTGCATGTTTTGCAGGTCTCCTTACAGAATCACAAGTGAAATCATTAACTCCACCTGCGGACCTTTTAAAATGTGTCTGTGAGTAATTAAAACACCTGTGCACCTGCTGGGTTTCCTGCAAAACATGCACTGTGTGGGGGTAATGAGGACCGAGTTTGCAGACCTATGGTCTATGGCACAGGTTCTCAAACTCGGTCCTCAGGACCCCACACAGTGCATGTTTTGCAGGTAACCCAGCAGGTGCACATGTGTATTAATTACTCACTGACACATTTTAAAAGGTCCACAGGTGGAGCTAATTATTTCACTTGTGACTCTGTTAGGAGACCTGCAAAACATGCACTGTGTGGGGTCCTGAGGACCGAGTTTGAGAACCTGTGGTCTATGGTGATAAAGCTAAATATTTATCTTACTTAAAACCCTTTAAGAGGTCTAAGGACACAGTACGCTATTTACGTATGGTATACCGTAAGGGTACGCACGTTGCGTAACAATTGCTTAGCCGTAGTCGAGACGCTCGAGCGTCACGTTCGCTTACGGCCAAGGGATCACAGGCAGGCACGCTATAGGCTGCCGACTAGATAAAGCCAAATATTTATCCTATATAACACACTATACAGAGGTTAAGAAACACTGTACGCAACTGGCGCACGAGGTACCGTAAGGGTACGCTCTTAGCGTAGCGGACGCTGTATCGGGAGCGAGCCGCTCGAGCGACACAAACGCTCGCGAGAATACGCTGTTGGTATCGGGCACACTATAGGTGAGCGACTACCGTAATGCTACGCTATCAGCGTAGCGGACGCTCGAGACCACGAGGAGATCACGAGCGGCGCAGACGCTCACAAGATAACAATCAGTAGACCTTGAATGTAACACACAGAAATGATATTCTTATACTGTAAACCCTTTTGTAGTGATAAGGTGAAAATGCAACACAGTGTAAGATGGTTTACACTAAAGCTGTTTGAGCGATAGAGACGCTCCTATTACCCACTGCAATAAACACACAATACCGGTCTAAGGGTCTAACGCCTGTCAAAGTCAGAAAAATATCTCTATGCACACTACCATATTTGCACCTCACACAGGTCCGTGCTGCGCATGCGTACGCTCTCCCGTACGTGCGCATACTCACAGTCGCGGGCACCCGCAGGCGCATGGTATGCGTATTTACGGTAGAGTTTATGCGATTGTAGCGTGCGACTCAATCGTAACATATTTTCAGTAATAATGTATTTTGTAGATCATGGTCCCTTTGATAGATTCTGAAAGTTTGGTTAATATAGAATGTTTATGAACAGAGGAATCCCTCTTTGTTTGATACGAAGGGTCAGACAGGAATAATACAGTGGTGTTTAGTATCCATCGGAAGAATATTTAATTAGAAATATTCCGGTGTTGGTTTGAAGCAGATCAATCGCTCGTGCGAATAGTTATGGACATAAGAAGTTTATGAACATTTACTTTATTTGCACTTTATTACCCATGCGGCGGGAAACCCAGTTTCCCTCCCACCTGAGCAGTTGGAAATAGTCACAGCCCACCTGTATGAATCAACCTATGACCTTTTGTTATAATGCGAAGCCGAATTCCTGTGTCCAATGAACAATGAGATTGTAGGGACCATTGAATTGTATTGTGTGTGGGGCATAAATAGGCAGGCCGACCGTATCCAGTTCACTCTCTTCAACGGTTCTCATTGCTGATAATCGGGAGCTGGATATCGAGGCGCATGCGATCGTTTTCCTTTGTGCGTAAGTTTTCTCCGTAATCATATTGTCTTACTGTGAGCCATCTCTCTCTCTCTCTCTACTCTTTCTCTCGTATTTTCCTTTAATTGTATTGTATTGTATTTCCTGTGTAGTTTATCTGGTTAGTTGGTTTATGTTATATTGTAGTGTATCATTTGTACTGTGATTCCTTTTGCAAGTATAATAGTTATAATACATATAATAGGTTTCGGACCCTAAGCCCAGGTATCTGTGTATTCTTTATAAGGGTTAAGTATTCTCTGAGTGTCGGTGACGCTCAAGCAGCTTTGTAGTTAATCAGGTTACACCAGGTTGCACTTACACTCTGTCTCTACACTAAGGTATACTGTGTATCTCATCGTTAAAGGTATAGATATAAAGGTTTAAACGTTGTAAGCGTCTGCACCGCTGGTGATCTCCTCGTGGTCCCGAGCGTACGCTACGCTATAGCGAATCATCACGTTAGTCGGCAGCCAATAGCGTGCCTGCCTGTGATCACTGGGCCGTAAGCGAACGTGACGCTTGAGCGTCTCGACTACGGTTGAGCGATCGCTACACAACTTGCGTACCCTTACGGTACTTCTTACGTAGATAGCGTACAGTGTTCTTAGACCTCTTAAGGTGTTTTATATACGATAAATATTCAGCTTTATCAATTGGCGGCTCGCCCGTCCTTCACATATCTGCACTAGGTAGATCAGCAGACATTATCCCTCAGCAAAGGGCGGGAGGTTGTATCCCTCGTAGTGCTGACAGGATAAGCGTCTGCTTCGCATAGGTAAAGAGTGCTGAAGGAATCCGGGAACCGGAGGTAAGAACAAAACGCTAGTGTCTTTTAAAACTGTTTATTTTTCTGTCTTGCGTACACACGCACGCACACATATATATATCTGCATTTCTTTTTCTTTTTCATTTTCGTATATCACTCTCCTGTCTGCCAGTTTTTATAGTTGATAGAAGTGCTAAAAGAGAGTTGCCGTTATTTCATAGTTTAAGAGTAATATAGTTAAAAGATAGACAAACACACAGTTTCGCCTGGGAGATAAGGCGAAGTCAGTGTGTTTGTGTGGTAGATGATCAAGGATCATCTACATTGATAAAAGTATAAATTGTGTTACGGTGGATCTTTGCTTTGCGTATACGTGTCTCTAACAAAGACTCGCGTACGCAATCCAAAGGCCGACGCACGCAGCGTATATTACGCAACGGAGCGTCCGGTTACGCCCACGTAGCTCAAGTCACGATAAGTTGATTTTTAACGCAAAGCGATAAATAACGCGAGGCGAGAAATAACGCAAGTCTATTTTTGGGTGTCCGAAATTTAGTTAACAGATCCTGCTCCTAATTGGTAACACACCTGATCTGAAGAAAAATTTCTGCGCAGAAATAGAAATAGAAACAAAAAGTGTACATGTGATGAGTGAGTGTTTTTACAATTTTTAAAGGTTGAACCACAAGAAAAGTCGAGTACTCGTGAGGTACATGCGTGTAAGTGACGTGCACGGTGGCTAGGGAGGCATCTCTGGTTAAATATACAATTTTGAGCATTAGAGTATAGCAGACCAGGAGGTCATACTGTAACAAGACCAGGAGGTCATACTGTAACAAGACCAGGAGGTCATAACAGACCAGGAGGTCCAGGTACAGCCGACAAGGAAGTCCGCTATACAGTTCACAGGCACAACACCGAGAAGGGTTGGTGCAACACCCATATAGGCCATATAAGCTCTGGCTGAAGGAATTCGCAGTCGTAAGTTTCGATTCCATTGGTCTTTCCGTACATAAGCTTAGTTGTTTGTGTACTGAACGACTGGACCGCACGTAAGTGTGTGCAGTAGTTAGTAATCTGACCTAATACCATTAGAGTAAAGGGGTCACAAACGCTATCTGTACACTCTAACGTGATTTGTGTAATTTTTTTATTTTAAGGGAAGTTCGCTGCTCACTCAGGAACTATCCAGCAACCAATAGTTACTGGAAAGAGTAAGTGTTCTTCGGATAACCCTCGCAGGTTCCAGTAAATAGAGGTTCAGGTCGCAGGGGCCCTAGGTCGAGTACGCCAGCACCATATCGGTGTGATCAGGTCGTATTGGTCGGCGTGGGCGAGTGAGTGGGGTACTCGGTAAACCGCCACCGTCAGCCTATTGTTGGCATTTGGTTTTTCGTAAGGGTTGGCTAAATAAAGCAACACTTTCGAACTATGGGGGCCACTTGTTCAGGTAGGGGGCGATCAACCTCGGTTCGGGTTGATTCAGTGGTCCGGCCAATTGGGTCGGCCAGGTATATAATGTGTGAGAAATATGGAAGTCACACAGAAACTTTATGTGATGAATGGGAGAGAATGACTGTACATGACGGGGAGAAATTCCCAAGAGTAGGGAGCTTCAGCTCAGAAGTGTTACAAAATTTAAGGAGGAGGATATGTCTCATAAAATCAACAAAGAGACGAATCCAGCATTATGATTATTTACAGTTGTGGCAACAGGAAGGTGAGATACAGAGAGGTTTGGCTCAGGCGGCGGGATCTGGCTCTAACAGAAAACTGATTGCCACGGCCCCGCCGCCACCATACATATCAGGAGAGAAGTTGATTGCGGAGAAAGACGCACTAAGGTGTAACACAAAATCACTTAGTAACTGTGTAAATGTTAATGATAATGTTAACCCATTAACCCATGCAAGTATTAACCCGTGCAAGTTGTACCCTGTTTTGAACTTTCCTCAGGAGTGTGATCAAGAGGACGAATCGGCAACGATTTCAGCGCTCTCTCTAGCAGCCACCATAGCAGAGACCACAGTAGGCACAGCTCCACCCACGAGATTAGTAAAGGCCCCTAGCGGAGGGATAGGTGAGGTCGTATCAACTGGTAAGTACGGCACCATGCATTATGCTGAAACTATTTCACCACAGCCTGTAGAATCTACACAGAATGAGGTTGTTAGAATTACACCTGTTAGAGTAATAGCAGTGCCAAATGGGAAAACAGACGCATCAGGAGCCACTCCCATTAGGAACATTGCCATGTACACTCCATTTTCCCGAATGGAATTAAGGACCATAGTGTCTGAATTTCCTGACCCTAGAAAAGACTTAGTTGCCAGTCAAAAATACATCAGAGACTTAGGTAACACTGTAGAGCCCAACAATAAAGACTGGCAGATATTGCTGAGAGCATGTTTACCCTCAAATGTCGACGCAACTCAATTTTTAGCTGATTGCGGACTAGATCATGATGTACCTCTTACAGATGTGTACAACCAAGATAATGTGAAAAGAATAAACTTGCAGCTAAAAGAGTATTTCCCAGCAGTAGCTAAATGGAATAAGATATTCTCCATTAAACAGAAGGAGTCAGAGACAGCTGCAGAGTATTTTCACAGAGCATTATTAGAAATGGCAAAATACACAGGCATAGAGGACATTAAAACAGACACAAACCATCGGGAAGTAGCAGTATCGGTACTGATGGATGGTTTAAAAGAGTCATTGAAGACTAGGGTACAGACCACGCAACCATGTTGGCGAGGTCTGTCTGTGGCTACTTTGAGAGAGGCTGCTATTGATCACGATAGAAACATCACCAGACACAGGGAACAGCAAGGTGACAAATTAATGTCAGTAAGTATACAGGCTCTGACCACAAGGCAGCCTTTGTTTGTATCACCAAATCCTGTGGGTAAGTCAAGTATGGTTACTTGTTATTCTTGTCACAAACAGGGACACATGGCACGAGATTGTAGAGTAAAGAATCCACGAAACTCATACCAACCCCCTAGACAACGACACGACACACGACATTGGGAGCAAGGTCCGCAGAAACGGAGTTATGAGCCACATACAGGGGAAACAAAAAGATATCCCCCAAACAGAGACTGGCATGCCTCTGGTAGTTCCCAACTATCTCCCTCACAAGTAGTTGCTGCCAGCGGGATTCAGGGAGGTCACCATACCCAATAGGGGTGTGGCCATACCTGTAATCTGCAGCCAGTAAAATTAATTGCCAATCTTGGAAGTGAACCCGAGATCGCAATTAATGTAGCTGGTAAAACTTTAAACTTTCTTGTAGACACAGGGGCGGCCAAATCAGTGATAAATTCGACAGTGGGCATGAGAACCACTGGTAGGACAATTCCAGCCATGGGAGTAACAGGAGTTGTCCAGCACTACCCTGTTAGCAAACCAGCCGAGATTACAATAGGGCCTTTGCATACCAAGCATTCCTTTTTGCTGGCTGCATCGGCACCAACTAATCTCCTGGGAAGAGACTTACTGTGTAAAATGGGGTGCGTCATTTATTGTACTCCTGAAGGTGTATTCTTGGACATACCTGAGAAACACGCTCAGGAAGTGCAAGACATGTTAGACTCCCCATCAAAATTAATGTCACATACCATTATGACAAATAGGAATCCATCCCAAATAGAAGAGATGACATCTCAGATACCAGAGTCACTTTGGACAAAAGACGGACAAGACACTGGATTAATGGCAAACGTAGCTCCAGTAGTTGTACAAGTAAAAGATGGTAGGATAGCTCCAAAAATCCCACAGTACCCTCTGAAGCCAGAGGTGGAGTTAGGAGTTTACCCAGTAATAGAGCGCTTGCTACAACAGGGCATTCTGGTAAGAACGTCCAGCACTGCCAATAGTCCCATCTTCCCTGTGAAAAAGAGTGGGGGGAGGGGTTACAGACTAGTGCAGGATCTAAGGGGGATTAACAAAATAGTTGAGAGTCAGTTCCCCGTAGTGCCAAATCCAGCTGTCATCCTAATGCAAATCCCTCCCACTGCCAAATTTTTCACTGTTATTGACCTCTGCTCCGCTTTCTTTTCGGTACCTCTGCACCCTGACAGCCAATATTTGTTTGCATTTACATACAGAGGAGTCCAATACACGTGGACTCGACTACCCCAAGGTTTCATAGATAGTCCAAGTATATTTTCCCAGGCTTTGCATGATTGTTTACAGTCTTTCCAACCAGACAGTGGATCAGTATTGATACAGTATGTGGACGATTTATTACTGTGTTCAGATTCATTGGAAGCATCTCTGAAGGATACGAAACAGCTCCTGTTTCATCTTTCAGACACAGGACACAAGGTGTCCAAAGACAAGTTACAATTATGCCAAACTAAGGTAAAATATTTGGGACACTGTCTAACACAAGGACTGAGACACCTGACCGCTGATAGAATCCAAGCAATTAGAGACATGACTCTGCCACAAACCCAGCAACAGATCAGAACGTTTTTAGGAATGTGTGGGTATTGCCGTAATTGGATCCCAGGGTTTTCCATTTTGGCGTTACCTTTGCAGGAAATGGTCTCCTCAAACAAACCTGATATGATTTCGCATACAGACGAGTCCGAAACAGCATTTGAGAGACTCAAACAGTGCCTAACGCAGGCACCAGCACTAGGTATGCCAGACTATGGGAAACCCTTTGAACTATACGGAACAGAAAGTGCTGGTTGCGCGGCAGGTGTACTAACCCAAAAACACGGTGATGCCAGTAGGCCAGTTGCATACTACAGCGCTCAGCTAGACACGGTAGCGCGATCCCTCCCCACATGCTTGCGAAGCGTTGCTGCGATAGCATTGCTAGTGACAAAAAGCGAAGATGTCGTGCTAGGCCACAACCTCACAATCCATACGCCACATGCAGTATCAGCCTTATTGAATTCTGCCCAAACCAGACACGTCTCATCAGCGAGATTTACAAGATGGGAATTGGCACTAATGGCCCCCGTAAACATCACCATAAGGAGATGCAGTGCATTAAATCCTGCAACGTATCTCCCAGGTGTGCCTGGTCAGGCACAAAGGGTGGAAGGTGAGAGTGATGGGGAAGGAGGATTTAATACAAAGGAAGATACACATGATTGTATGGAATATTTGACCCAAAATTTTACCGCAAGGCCTGACATCAGTGACAACCCACTGGAAGATGCAGAACTCACGTTCTACACGGACGGTAGTTGCCATAGACAGTCAGACTCGGGAGACTTGTGTACTGGATACGCAGTCGTAGATGACCAAGACACCATAGAAGCGGAACCGCTAGGCCCACCTCACTCAGCCCAGGTTGCTGAACTGGTCGCCCTAACCAGAGCATGTGAATTGGCTAAGGGTAAGTCAGCCAATATCTACACCGATTCTAGATACGCATTCGGGGTAGTCCATGATTTCGGAGCCCTATGGCGCCTCAGAAATTTCATGACGGCAGCTGGTACACCGGTAGCGCATGCAGCTCACATAAAAAGGCTTCTAACAGCGATACAGGAACCCGACAGAGTGGCTGTTATCAAATGTAAAGCACACACATATAGCCAAGACCCGGTATCACTTGGTAACAGCCGAGCAGACGAAGCTGCTAAGTTAGCAGCTGCTACCCCCATACAGACAGACACCACACAATTAATGGTATTTAATACCATTAACACACAGAAGTTGTGTGAAATGCAAAATTTGTGTTCCACACAGGAAAAGGCAGTCTGGAAGGCAAAGGGATATGGCCAGGAGTCCTCAGGGCTCTGGACGGATGGACATGGTAAACCAGTGGCCCCCAGAGCATATCTTCCATGTCTGGCTGAAGCAGCTCACGGGCTGACTCATCTAGGCAAGGAAGGAATGTGCAAATTGGTAAGAGCCTATTGGTGCGCCCCAGGATTCTCCTCTCATGCAAGTAAAAGAGCAATGTCATGCCTTACCTGTTTGAGAAAGAATATTGGAAAGGCAATACCTACAGAACCATCCCATATCCCACCTGCCGGCGGCCCTTTCCAGGTAATACAAATTGATTTTATACAATTACCCCCTTGTCGGAATTTGAAATATGTACTTGTTTGTATAGATGTTTTCTCAAATTGGGTCGAAGCATTTCCTGCAGCTACAAATACCGCTATGTTTACAGCTAAGAAAATTGTGCAGGAATTTGTATGTAGATATGGTATCCCTAGAATAATCGAAAGTGATAGGGGTACCCATTTTACAGGTGATGTCTTTCAAGGAATGTGTAAGTTGATGGGAATTGATAGCAAGCTGCACACTCCGTACCGTCCACAGGCGAGTGCGAAGGTCGAAAGAGTGAACAGCACTATTAAAAATAAATTGAGTAAAGTGATGGCAGAGACAGGATTGACATGGCCAGAAGCTTTACCCATTGTACTGTACAGTATCAGAACCACTCCCAGGTCCCCTCTTAATCTGTCCCCCTTTGAAATCTTATTTGGTCGACAACCGCATGTCATGATTAACCCTCAGGATGATTTGAAATGTAACAATGAAGTGACTGTAAAGTACTTGATTAACATGAGTAAACAGTTAAGGAATCAAAATGATAATCTGAAGTTGGTGATTCCTGATCTACCTGATAGTAATTGTCATGACATTGAACCTGGGGATTATGTAATGATACGGAATTTTCTACGCTCAGGTTGCCTTATTGACAGATGGGAAGGACCATACCAGGTCTTATTGACTAGCACTACAGCATTGAAGGTTGCTGAGAGAGAGACTTGGGTCCATTCATCCCACTGCAAGAAGGTTGCTGATCCAGAGAAGTCCCGTGATAAGGAACAGACGGTAGAGGTTGTATCACTGGAGTGTCTGTTCCAGGAGGACTGAGGCGGCACCTGAGCCTTGAAGACCGAGAGCAGTTGTCGACTCCCCACTCCCTTTTATTGTTTTTCTCCACTTCCCATCCCCTCTCCCTCAAATGTATTTTTCCTCCTTCTCATTCTTCTCCGTTTCCTCCTATAAGATGGACTTGCCCCAAGAGACTGTGATCCGGATTTTCCTGTTGACCATGATGTTGACCAGAGCAGTCTGTTCCGGCGAGAGTACCATGGAGGTCGATAGAGGTTCTGGAATGGGTTCTGATGATAAAGATGGAGGCGTAGTTTTCCAAGATCAACCTAACCAACAAGCAAAGGCGAGTATCAGAAAACGATCCGATAGCATTGACCATAGAAGAAATTGTGACGGATTGTTAGCTGAGGAAAACTGTATCTGTAGGCTCTGTAACAATGTCATTGAAGATGGGTGCATTAAGAAATGCCAATCCAGTTTTAATATCCATATGGACCGGCATCCATTGAGTGACTATCACTCCGTAGTGAGTAATGTGTTAAACAAAACAGATTGTTGGGTATGCTCTCAAGTACCTCAAGGTCATAGCAAATCAGGGCTAGTACCATTTCCTTTAACGATAGGGGAGGTACTTGAGTTAAATGGTGGGAGACCGGTGGACAGGAGGTTTAATATCTCCAGCCCTCCTAGTTTGAAGCTCCACCAATACCATGTGGATAGGTCCCTATTATGTTTCAACATCTCCAATCCCAGAAAGCCGGGAAATTGGGAAGTGTCATGGAGTAACCACACCATGACCTTTTCGCATAGAGCAGATAGAATGCCTACAGATACAGAGCTTGTACGCCACATAGCCAGTAGAGGAAAATCTTTCCGGTATAGATACACCTTAGGAAATAGGATTACTAGAGTTGGAGAAGTATCACCAGGATACTGTGCACATATCGTACAACCTGATACGTGCATTAAGCAGATGGAAGAATTAGGGCTAGGAGATTTCACCTGGAAGGTGTGTAATATGGTAATGTCTTTCTCCGTCCCATATGTTCTCCCCGATGATGCATATTTCATATGCGGGAGAAAGGCGTACAAGTGGCTTGCCCCAAACTCTGAAGGATTGTGTTATATTGGAAAAGTATTGCCTGAAGTAATGACTGTAACACATGATAAAATGAAAGACATACATCGTGGTGCCCAAGCTCCTTATACTCACACCCATTACGAGCACGTTGTTAAAAGGCACCTGATAGAGAAGACAGAGCATCCGGCCTCTGATCTGATAAGTGAATCCACCGGGATTCAATTCTTAATCGCGTTAGATTTCACCCACACCGCTAGAGGAGTGCTAAATTATAAATACATATCGGCGCTCGCAAATTTGTTAGATAATATCACTGAAATGTATGATGACACGTTTAGATATACGGGAAGGGAACTTCAAGCTTATAAAACAGAACTGGTGCAGCATAGAATGGTTCTTAATTACCTCACAGCAGTGACAGGCGGATATTGTGTTACATTGGCAACACAGTACGGCGTGAAATGTTGCACGTATATCACGAATAGCACAGAGGATCCGGTCGAGGTCATAGACCAAAAGATGGACGATATTCTCCAATTGAAGTGGGAATTTCGCCGAAAACACAATCTCACTCTTGCTGCTGTAGGTAATGAGCTGACTGGTTGGGTGTCATGGTTGAACCCGCGAAATTGGTTCTCCGGTTTGGGAGACTGGGCTCAAGGAGTCATAATGGATGTTGGGAAGTTTCTACTATGTATCTTAGGTGTCGTTATATCGATTGGATTGATATTTAGATGCGGGCAGGCTTTAATGAGGTGCAAACAAAGTACCAGAGTGATGAGTTTGAGGAGTGAGGAAACTGTAATTAACCTGGATTTGATTTACGACCCAACGATAGAAACAATGATGTGATGAAAATGCGATTATACGGTCCGTTTCTTTCACCTGTTTTTCTGGTTTTTCTCCAAGATAACAAGACCCCCTTGGATGAGGAAGTTGATGAGACGCTATACAGACAACGGATGGACCAAAGAAGGAGTTTTGACCACTTGAGATATGGACATTTGATGAACTTTGCCATGGATCCCCAGTTTCCCTAGAATTCTTAAAATTACGCTAGCCCAACATATTTGTAAATCTAATGGCATTGACAAAGCTTATTGCTCACGCCTAATGAGCAAAACAGCGCAAAGAAGACGACTTTCAACTGATACCGAGCAAAACTTCAACCGACAGATGTACATTAACCTGACATAGAATACCACCGCATTTACCGTAATTATGTCTTTTCTTCATTTCTACAACCCTCAGGTAATGACACACATAGTATAGGGAATACAGGCACAGATATCAGCAATCACATATTCCCCCATTCATGTATCATCAACTAAAATGTGCTCCCCATTTTGTTCAAAATCCGAAAAGAGCTCGGTAAAGTTTGACAGCCCATCCACAGACCCGTACCACGGGATAAGAAGGAATTCAAATGTATACTTCGCAATACCTCGAAGCTTGATTTACAACACGTACGGCACGATGATACATGACCCCCCAAACACGGATTCATACACACATGCTCCTGCTATCTCACTAGGTCATACCCTCTTCACACCTACTCCTCTCTCCTCCCTTACCCAACCATGGAAATGAATTAACCCCTAACATATATTTTTCTCCTTTTGAAATGTTTTCAGGAAGTGGCAGTTATTATTGACTGCCAAAGGGTGGACTGTCAAAGTCAGAAAAATATCTCTATGCACACTACCATATTTGCACCTCACACAGGTCCGTGCTGCGCATGCGTACGCTCTCCCGTACGTGCGCATACTCACAGTCGCGGGCACCCGCAGGCGCATGGTATGCGTATTTACGGTAGAGTTTATGCGATTGTAGCGTGCGACTCAATCGTAACATATTTTCAGTAATAATGTATTTTGTAGATCATGGTCCCTTTGATAGATTCTGAAAGTTTGGTTAATATAGAATGTTTATGAACAGAGGAATCCCTCTTTGTTTGATACGAAGGGTCAGACAGGAGTAATACAGTGGTGTTTAGTATCCATCGGAAGAATATTTAATTAGAAATATTCCGGTGTTGGTTTGAAGCAGATCAATCGCTCGTGCGAATAGTTATGGACATAAGAAGTTTATGAACATTTACTTTATTTGCACTTTATTACCCATGCGGCGGGAAACCCAGTTTCCCTCCCACCTGAGCAGTTGGAAATAGTCACAGCCCACCTGTATGAATCAACCTATGACCTTTTGTTATAATGCGAAGCACGAATTCCTGTGTCCAATGAACAATGAGATTGTAGGGACCATTGAATTGTATTGTGTGTGGGGCATAAATAGGCAGGCCGACCGTATCCAGTTCACTCTCTTCAACGGTTCTCATTGCTGATAATCGGGAGCTGGATATCGAGGCGCATGCGATCGTTTTCCTTTGTGCGTAAGTTTTCTCCGTAATCATATTGTCTTACTGTGAGCCATCTCTCTCTCTCTCTCTCTCTACTCTTTCTCTCGTATTTTCCTTTAATTGTATTGTATTGTATTTCCTGTGTAGTTTATCTGGTTAGTTGGTTTATGTTATATTGTAGTGTATCATTTGTACTGTGATTCCTTTTGCAAGTATAATAGTTATAATACATATAATAGGTTTCGGACCCTAAGCCCAGGTATCTGTGTATTCTTTATAAGGGTTAAGTATTCTCTGAGCGTCGGTGACGCTCAAGCAGCTTTGTAGTTAATCAGGTTACACCAGGTTGCACTTACACTCTGTCTCTACACTAAGGTATACTGTGTATCTCATCGTTAAAGGTATAGATATAAAGGTTTAAACGTTGTAAGCGTCTGCACCGCTGGTGATCTCCTCGTGGTCCCGAGCGTACGCTACGCTATAGCGAATCATCACGTTAGTCGGCAGCCAATAGCGTGCCTGCCTGTGATCACTGGGCCGTAAGCGAACGTGACGCTTGAGCGTCTCGACTACGGTTGAGCGAACGCTACACAACTTGCGTACCCTTACGGTACTTCTTACGTAGATAGCGTACAGTGTTCTTAGACCTCTTAAGGTGTTTTATATACGATAAATATTCAGCTTTATCACGCCTTTTAAGGAAATGAAGGAACGTTCAAAAAGAATAATACAATACAAGTCATACACTACCAATATAACATAGACTACCTAACCAGATAACTACACATGAAATACAATATCAGTACAATAACTATATAAGAGAAACGAGAGAGAAAGAGAAGAGAGAGAGAGATGTGGCTCAGAATAACAAGAAAGACAATATGATTGCGGAGAAAACTTACGCACAAGGGGAACGATCGCATGCGCCTCTGGAGATCCAGCTCCCGATTATCAGCAATGAGAACCGTTGAAGAGTGAGAGCTGGATATGATCGGCTTGTCTATTTATGCCCCACACACAATACAATTCAATGGTCCCTACAATCTTATTGTTCATTGGACACAGGAATTCGTCTTCGCATTATAACAAAAGGTCATAGGTTGATTCACACAGGTGGGCTGTGTCTACTTCCAACTGATCAGGTGGGTGGGAAACTAGGTTTCCCGCCGCATGGATAAGTAAGTGCAAATAATAGTAAATGGACATAAACTTCTTATGTCCATAACTATTCGCACGAGCGATTAATCCGCTTCAAACCAACACCGGAATATTGCTAGTTAAATACTCTTCCGATGGATACTAAACACCACTGTATAATCCTTGTCTGACCCTTTGTATCAGACAAAGAGGGATCTCTCTGTCCATGAACATGCTACATTAACTAAACTTTCAGAATCTATCAAAGGGACCATGATCTACAAAATACATTATATGGTTAAAATATGTAACGATTGAGTCGCACGCTACGCACACATAAACTCTACCGTAAATGCACATCCCGTGCGCCTGCGGGTGCACGTAACAGCGGGTATGCGCACGCACGGGAGAGCGTACGCATGCGCAGAGCGGACATGTATGAGGTGCAAATATGGTAGTGTGCATAGTGATATTTTTCTGACTTTGACAGTCCACCCTTTGGCAGTCAACAATAACTGCCACTTCCTAAAACATTTCAAAACGAGAAAAATATATATCAAGTGTAAATACATTTCCATGATTGGGTAAGGGAGGAGAGGAGAAGGTAGGAAAAGGGTATGACCTAGTGAGATAGCAGAAGCATGTGTGTATGAATCCATGTTTTGGGGGGTCATGTATCATCGTGCCGTACGTGTTTTAGATCAAGCTTCGAGGTATTGCGAAGTATACATTCGAATTCCTTCTTATCCCGTGGTACGGGTCTGTGGATGGGCTGTCAAACTTTACCGAGCTCTCTTCGGCTTTTGGTTGCAACAAAATGGGGGAGCACATTTTAGTTGATGATACATGAATGGGGGAATATGTGAATGCTGATATCTGTGCCGGTATTCCCTGTCGCCTATGTGTGTGCTTTACCTGAAGGTTGTAGAGATGAAGATAAGACACAATTATGGTAAATGCAGTGGTATTCTATGTCAGGTTAATGAACATTTGTCGGTTGAAGTCTTGTCTGGTGTCTGTTGAATGCAGTCTTCTTTGGGCTTTTGCCAATAGGTGTGAGCAAAAGCTTTGTCAATGTCCATAGACTTACAAAAGTGTTGGGCTAGCGTAATTTTAAAATTTCTAGGGAAACTGGGGGTCTATGGCATAGTTCATCAAATATCTGTGTATAAGGTTGTCAAAACTTCTTCTTTAATCCATCAGTTGTCTGTATACAGGCTCGTCAAACTCCTCGTCCAAGTGGGTCTTTTTACCTTGGAGAAAACGGAAAAACAGGTGAAAGAAACGGACCGTATAATCGCATTTTCATCACATCATTGTCTCTACCGTTGGGTCATAAATCAAATCCATTGGAATTACAATTTCCTCACTCCTTAGACTCATTACCCTGGTACTACGTTTGCACTTCATTAAAGCCTGACCGCATCTAAATATCAAGCCAATTGATACGACAACACCTAAGATACATAGGAGAAACTTCCCTACATCCATTATGACTCCTTGAGCCCATTCTCCTAAACCAGAGAACCAATTTCGCGGGTTCAACCATGACACCCAACCAGTCAGCTCATTACCCACAGCAGCAAGGGTGAGATTGTGTCTCCTGCGAAATTCCCAGTTTAATTGGAGAATGTCATCCATCTTTTGGTCTATGACCTCGACCGGATCCTCGGTACTATTCGTTATATATGTGCAGCATTTCACGCCGTACTGCGTTGCCAGTGTGACACAATATCCACCTGTTACTGCTGTGAGATAATTAAGAACCATTCTATGCTGAACCAGTTCTGTTTTATAAGCTTGAAGCTCCCTTCCAGTATACCTAAAAGTGTCGTCATACATTTCTGTGATATTGTCTAACAAATTTGCGAGCGCAGATATGTATTTATAATTCAACACTCCTCTGGCGGTGCGAGTGATGTCTAACGCGAGTAGAACCTGAATCCCGGTGGATTCATGGATCATGTCAGAGGCCGGATGCTCTGTTCTTTCTATCAGGTGCCGTTTAACTACGTGCTCGTAATGAGTGTGAGTATAAGGAGCTTGGGCAACACGGTGTATATCTTTCATTTTGGCATGTGATACAGTCATTACCTCAGGCAGTACTTTTCCAATATAACACAATCCTTCAGAGTTTGGGGCAAGCCACTTATACGCCTTCCTCCCGCATATGAAATATGCATCATCGGGGAGAACATATGGGACGGAGTAGGACATAACCATATTACACATTTTCCATGTGAAATCTCCTAACCCTAATTCTCCCATCTGTCTGGTACACGTATCAGTTTGTACGATATGTGCACAGTATCCTGGTGATACCTCTCCAACTCTCGTAATCCTACTTCCTAGGGTATACCTATATCGGAAAGATTTTTCTCTACTGGCTATGTGGCGTATAAGCTCTGTATCTGTCGGCATTCTATCTGCTCTATATGAAAAGGTCATGGTTCGGTTACTCCATGACACTTCCCAATTTCCCGGCTTTCGGGGATTGGAAATGTTAAAACATATTAGGGATCTATCCACATGATATTGGTGGAGCTTCAAACTAGGAGGACTGGAGATATTAAACCTCCTGTCCACCGGTCTCCCACCCTTTAGCTCAAGTACCTCTCCTACCGTTAAAGGGAATGGTACTAGCCCTGATTTGCTATGACCTTGAGGTACTTGAGAGCATACCCAACAATCTGTTTGATTCAACACACTACCCACTAAGGAGTGATAGTCACTCAATGGATGCCGGTCCATGTGGATATTAAAACTGGATTGGCATTTCTTGATGCACCCATCCTCAACTACATTGTCACAGAGCCTACAGATACAGTTCTCTTTTCTGCTAACAATCCTTCACAATGTTTACAAATAACATGGCTGCTAGATCGTTTCCGGTACTCGCCTTTGCTTGGTGATTGTGTTGTTATTGGAAATTTACACCTCCGTCTCAGTCATCAGAACCTTTTTGGATCCTTTCTCGACCTCACTGGTACTCTCGCCGGAACAGACTGCTCTGGTCAACATCATGGTCAACAGGAAAATCCGTATCACAGTCTCTTGGGGCAAGTCCATCTTACAGGAGGAGAAAAGGAGAAATTTGTAATGGGGGTATAGGAAAACAGTTTGAGGGGGAGAGAAACTTGTTACGATAATTAGTTCTCTTGTCTTGTTGTTCTTCTTGTTCTGCTGTCATCTCAAAGGTGCTGTCTCTCAGTCTTCCAAACGAACATTCCGGTGATGCAATATTCCTTCCAAACCAGCGATCTTTCTGTAAGGAGCAAAAATCTTGCATTACCATTTGTCTAACTGATGTGTGACATACCATCTTTAAAACATGAAAACATGAGTGAGAAGAGGGAGAGGAAAAAACAACAAGAGAGAGAGAACCGTTCACATATGTATATATCACATAAATCAACAATAAACAACCACAGGGAAAAAAAAAACATTTTTCAAACATTTCAATATATTGTCAGATCATCAGGCTGTCATCTCTACATGTCCAATGGTTTCCTTGCGCAGTCCCTCCCACCAGCACCTTCATACTCCACCCTCTGCATCTGGCCAGGATACATCGATGTGGGTAGGTCATGCTGGGGTTTGGTAGACTTCTGCAAAGACCAAGTAGATATGCAATGTTTGAGTCCTACCAATAATCGTCAGAGATGGGGAGAGAAAAAGAAACATTTCACAGATACATTTACAACGTTTCACCCGGTCATTCCTGTGTCTTCAGGGAATGACCTCCCAATTTATTAACTGTTACCTCAGGCTTACCATCAGTCCTAATGATCACCTTTCCTGACTGCATATCATGGGTGTGGCTCAAAATTCTTCCTATATGATCCCTGTTTATAATTTGGTGTGTCATAACCCTGCTCATATCTTTGTCTAGGGGGTTTATGTGGATTTGGTCTACTTCTTGGTCTACAATCTCTTGCAAAATAACCTTCCTTCTGGCAATTATAACACCTTGTCACCTTTGACTTAACCACAGGGATCTGAGGCTTCTTTGTTTCCCCTTGCTTGATGCTGGTTTGCTCATGCCCAACAGCAGAGTCCCTTAATGCAGTTACTGATTTATCTCTCCAGTATGGATTGGTGATCTGTATCCTTGCTCTCAACACTTCCTTTAAACCATCCATTAGCACAGATACTGCTACTTCTCTGTGCGGTGCACTTGTTTCGATGTTTTCTATACCCGTATACCTAGTCATGTCCTGCAATGCCCGGTGGAAATAATTAGAAGTACTTTCCCCTTTGTTTTGTCTTATGGAGAAGATTTTGTTCCACTCGACAATGACTGGGAAATATACTTCTAACTGTCGGTTGATCTGCTTAATACATTCCTGATTGTGTTTCTCCGTACAAGGTACCTCCGTGTCTAATTTACAATCAGCAATAAATTTCGCAGGGTCAACACTGGAGGGCAAACATGCCCTCAGCACTGTCCGCCACTCTTTGTTGGTGGGTTCTGTGGAGTTTCCTAGTTCTTTAACAAACCTTTGACATGCTACTAGATTTTTCCTGGGATCAGGAAATTCAGACATAATTGATCTCAATTCCATCCGGGACCAGGGACAGCGCATTGCACTGTCCTTGACGGGAAGGATTCCCTGATCGTCAGTCTTCCCATCGGGGACTGTGATCACCCTGACAGGACTAAACTCAATTACATCACCTTGTTTTGGTCTTACAATATGGGGTACATTTGTTTGTGCGTGATATAAAACATTGTACGTACCTGTGGACACGACCTCACCTGACCCTCCGTTAGGGGGTTTGATTATTGCCTTTACCGATTTGGTCGCGTCCACCTGGATGTCTTGTGTGATGGCTGCTGGAAGAGGTGCCGACATCGGGCTGGGCTCACTTTCTTGTTTGTATTCCTGAGGGAAGTTTAACATGGGGTGCAACTTGCATAGGTTAATAGTTGTACATTTAACAGTATTACAATTATCATTGTTATGTTTATTACACTTATTCTTATCATCTATACTACAGTTGCTAAGAGCGTTTTTATTGTTCAACATTGTGCCTTTCTCCGCAACCATAATTCTCTCCATTGCCATGTCTCTCCTCCCAAGATAAGAGTCAGATATGTTAGTTAACTCTCTTTGCAATTCACTTTCCTGTTGCCATGACTGTAAACAATCAAAATGTTTAACTCGTCTCTTTGCTGATTTAATGAGACTTATCCTTCTCCTTAGATTCAGTAACACATCTGTGCTAAAGCTGCCTACTTTTGGGAACTTCTCCCCGTCATATACAGTCATTCTCTCCCATTCATCACATAAAACTTCTGTGTGTGAACCGTATTTCCCACACATTACGTACCTTGCCGACCCGATTGGTCGGTTTATAGAATCAACCCGAACCGAGGTTGATTGCCCCCTTCCTGAACAACTGGCCCCCATAATTTGCAGGTGTTGCTTGCAGCGAACCCTTACAAAAAACCAAAATATTCAAAGATAGGTTGACGGTGGTGGTTTACCGAGCACCCCACTTACTCGCCCACGCCGACCAATACGACCTCCACACTGATATAGTGCTGGCATACTCGACCCAGGGCCCCTATGAACCTTTGTTTACTGGAACATGTGAGTGTGATCCGCAGAGCATTAACCCTTTCCAGTAACTGTGGGGTTGTTGGATAATTCCTCAGTGACCAGCGAACTTCCCTTTTAAAAATAAAAAATTACACAAATCACGTTAGAATGTACAAATAGCGTTTATGACCCTTTTTGTACACAAATGGTACTAGGTCAGATTACTAACTAATGCACACAATTACGTGCGGTACAATCGTTCAGTACATAAGCAACTAATCTTATGTACGGAGCGACCAACGGAATCGACATTCAGCAGCTGCGAATTCCTTCAGCCTGAGCTTTTATGGCCTATATGGGTTCCGCTCCAACCCTTCTTGGTGTTGGGCTACTTGACTCTATAGCGGACTTCCTTGTCTGCTGTACCTGGACCTCCTGGTCTGTTATGCGACCTCCTGGTCTGACCTCCTGGTCTGTTACAGTATGACCTCCTGGTCTGCTACACTCTAATGCTCTTTATATGTTTAACAAGGGATGCCTCCCTAGCCACCGTGCATGTCACTTACACGTATGTAATTTCACGAGAACTCGATGATTTCTGTGGTTCAATCCCCAAAATTGTAAAAACTTATATATGCAAACACTCACTCACCACATGTACACTTTTGTTTCTATTTCTATTTCTGCGCAGAAATTTCTTTCCTTTAGACCAGATGTGTTGTAAATTGGAGAAGGATCTATTAGCTTAAATTTCGGACACTGAAATAGACTTGCGCTATTTATCGCGTTGCCACCTCTTCGCCTGCTAAAATAACACTTATCGTGTGATTTGAGTTACGTGGGCGTACCCAGACACTCCGTTGCGTAATATACGCTGCGTGCGTCGGCCTTTGAGTTGCGTGCGCGAGTCTCAGCCTTTTGTTAGAGACACGTGTACGCAATGCAGATATCCACCATAACACAACTAACACGTTTATCAATGTAGATGATCCTTGATCATCTACCGAGCACCACACCAATCTCTCCTTGTATCTTTAGGTAGAGCTGCGTGCGTGCTTTGCAATTTATCCCTTAATGTATTACTTTTACACTTTAACTATGAAATAGCGACAAATCTCTCTTAGCACGTTTATCAATTATAAAATGGCAAACAGGAGAATGATATATGAAAATACACGAATAAAAAGAAATGCAGATATGCGTGTGTGCGTACGCAAGATAGAAATAAACAGTTTTAAAAGACACTAGCGTGTTGTTCTTACCTCCGGTTCCGGATTCCCTCAGCACCCTTTACTAAGCGAAGCAGACGCTTATCCAGACAGCACTGCGAGGAATATGATCTCCCGCCCTTTGCTGATGGATAATGTCTGCTGGAATTACCTAGCAGAGATATGTGAAGGACGGACGAGCCGCCAATTGATAAAGCTAAATATTTATCTTACTTAAAACCCTTTAAGAGGTCTAAGGACACAGTACGCTATTTACGTATGGTATACCGTAAGGGTACGCACGTTGCGTAACAATCGCTTAGCCGTAGTCGAGACGCTCGAGCGTCACGTTCGCTTACGGCCAAGGGATCACAGGCAGGCACGCTATAGGCTGCCGACTAGATAAAGCCAAATATTTATCCTATATAACACACTATACAGAGGTTAAGAAACACTGTACGCAACTGGCGCACGAGGTACCGTAAGGGTACGCTCTTAGCGTAGCGGACGCTGTATCGGGAGCGAGCCGCTCGAGCGACACAAACGCTCGCGAGAATACGCTGTTGGTATCGGGCACACTATAGGTGAGCGACTACCGTAATGCTACGCTATCAGCGTAGCGGACGCTCGAGACCACGAGGAGATCACGAGCGGCGCAGACGCTCACAAGATAACAATCAGTAGACCTTGAATGTAACACACAGAAATGATATTCTTATACTGTAAACCCTTTTGTAGTGATAAGGTGAAAATGCAACACAGTGTAAGCTGGTTTACACTAAAGCTGTTTGAGCGATAGAGACGCTCCTATTACCCACTGCAATAAACACACAATACCGGTCTAAGGGTCTAACGCCTTTTAAGGAAATGAAGGAACGTTCAAAAAGAATAATACAATACAAGTCATACACTACCAATATAACATAGACTACCTAACCAGATAACTACACATGAAATACAATATCAGTACAATAACTATATAAGAGAAACGAGAGAGAAAGAGAAGAGAGAGAGAGATGTGGCTCAGAATAACAAGAAAGACAATATGATTGCGGAGAAAACTTACGCACAAGGGGAACGATCGCATGCGCCTCTGGAGATCCAGCTCCCGATTATCAGCAATGAGAACCGTTGAAGAGTGAGAGCTGGATATGATCGGCTTGTCTATTTATGCCCCACACACAATACAATTCAATGGTCCCTACAATCTTATTGTTCATTGGACACAGGAATTCGTCTTCTCATTATAACAAAAGGTCATAGGTTGATTCATACAGGTGGGCTGTGTCTACTTCCAACTGCTCAGGTGGGTGGGAAACTAGGTTTCCCGCCGCATGGATAAGTAAGTGCAAATAATAGTAAATGGACATAAACTTCTTATGTCCATAACTATTCACACGAGCGATTAATCCGCTTCAAACCAACACCGGAATATTGCTAGTTAAATACTCTTCCGATGGATACTAAACACCACTGTATAATCCTTGTCTGACCCTTTGTATCAGACAAAGAGGGATCTCTCTGTCCATGAACATGCTACATTAACTAAACTTTCAGAATCTATCAAAGGGACCATGATCTACAAAATACATTATATGGTTAAAATATGTAACGATTGAGTCGCACGCTACGCACACATAAACTCTACCGTAAATGCACATCCCGTGCGCCTGCGGGTGCACGTAACAGCGGGTATGCGCACGCACGGGAGAGCGTACGCATGCGCAGAGCGGACATGTATGAGGTGCAAATATGGTAGTGTGCATAGTGATATTTTTCTGACTTTGACAATGGGGATGGTAGTAAGCAATGTAAAATAGGTTACTTTCAGGGAAATCTGTGAGTTTTTCAGCTATTGACCTCATTTTAAACTTAAAGCTGTTAGAGCCTTCATCCTTTCCCAGGGCCGGCGACAGTGGGGGTCAAAGGGGACACCTGTACTGGGCCCCAAGGATATGCCGAATTGTATGTGCGCCATATGCGAACTTTCATGTCCAGATGGTGCAGCGAGCTGTAAGCAGTGTGGGTCTATCCTCAGAGTGACAGGAACCTTTCACACAAAGTGACTCCACTGGCCAGGATTCCCATGCCCTGCGCCAGCCTCTTCTGAGGGGTTGGGAGGGCCGCACAGTGTCGGACTGGGGCATGAAGGGCCCACCGGGGAAATGCAGTGGTAGGGGCCCATGTTTAGAGGCATGGAAAACCATTAGTGAGTGTATGGTCTGGGCCCCATTTTTTATTAGAAGGGCACGGTTGTGCCCTTATATTAAGGCTGAATCGAACAAACGGAATTCTCCCATAGGGAACTTCTGAGATGGGGGCATGGTGTTTGAGGGGCTACACCTTAAAAGTGATTGGACATACTGAGCTGAAATTTGGCATGGGCGCGTAGAATCGTCACCCGGTGCTGCATGCCAAATGTCAGGGCAAAATAATAAAAGTGAGGAATTGGTAGTAACCTAAAGTTTCAACTGTCAGTTTTTTTCTGCGACTTCCTGTTTGGCTTTTTGACATCGTTTTCCCATATAGTGAATGAGAATTTTTTTGGGAAGGCATAACTCAGGATAGAGGACAAATAAAGACTTGGGGTTTGTTTTAGTAGATAGAGCATGTCCCAGTGTAGTGCCTTTTGGGGTTGTGGTTTTTCAGAAAGTTACAGGTTTTTTTTAATTAAGAGAAATATGCCCCATTATAGAGATAGGGCATTTCAATTTGTTGCGCCTGCGCAGTGGCCGCCAGCAGGGGGTGTACAGAGAGTAGCTTCACTAAGTTGGGTGTACCAAGATGGCCGACGCTGTACATCTGTCTCTGTCATTGGTGGAAGGCTCTAGTAGCCTATACACTGGCAGTTGGGCACGTGGAGAGAGAGAGGGAAGGAGTCTCGTGGAGCTGCAGGCGGCGGGAGGACAGCGGTTCCTGGGTGTGAGGCTGTGAGTTCAGTGAGGTCCATGAAGCGGGAGGAGATAGCCGGAGCTGCTCAGCGCTGGGTGAGTAATGACAGGCCGCACCCCGCTGTGTACCCAGCTTCCCCTTCTACTGTGTGCCCAGTTCCCCCCCTCCCTCCCTCCCTGCTGTGTGTCCGGCCACCCTCACCTCCCCTCCCATTGTGTGTCCGGCTACCCGCCAGACCGCTGGACCGTCCCTGGCGGCTGCCTGCTTCTCCTCCCTGGGTCTGTGGTGGCGTTGGTCTGCCCGCTGCTGTTGCTCCTGACGGGGTGCGGCTGGCAGTTGGAGGCGTCTCGAACAGCCACTGACCGCCGGTCTCCATTCCTCTCCTCACGGCCCGACTGGGAGCTCCCGCAGTACTGTCTGTCTCCTAGTGTGTACGGGCACCCCTCTCCTCCTCCTCCTCCCTGCTGTGTATCCGGCCACCCACCCTCCCTGCTGTGTATCCGGCAACCCCCCTCCCTGCTGTGTATCTGGCCACGCCCCCTCCCTGCTGTGTATCCTGACACCCCCTCTCCCTGCTGTGTATCCGGCAACCCACCACTCGCTCCCTGCTGTGTATCCGGCAAACCCCCCTCCCTGCTGTGTATCCGGCCACCCCCCCTGCTGTGTATCCGGCCACCCCCCCCACTCTCGCTCCCTGCTGTGTATCCGGCAACCCCCCCTCCCTGCTGTGTATCCTGCCACCACCCTCCCTGCTGTGTATCCAGCAACCCCCCCTATCCTCGCTCCCTGCTGTGTATCCGGCAACCCCCCCTCCCTGCTGTGTATCCGGCCACCCCCCCTGCTGTGTATCCGGCCACCCCCCTCACTCCCTGCTGTGTATACGGCACCCCCCCCCCCTCCCTGCTGTGTATCCAGCCACCACCCCTCCTCCCTGCTGTGTATCCAGACACCCCCCTCCTCTCTGCTGTGTATCTGGCCACCCCCCTCCCTCCCTGCAGTGTATCCGGCCACCCTCCCCTCCCTACTGTGTATCTGGCCACCCCCCCCTCCCTGCTGTGTATCCGGCCACCCCCCCCTCCCTGCTGTGTATCCTGCCACCCCCCTCCCTGCTGTGTATCCGGCCACACCCCCTCGCTCCCTGCTGTGTATCCAGCAACCCCTGCCCCTCCCTGCTGTGTATCTGGCCACCCCTCCTCCCTGCTGTGTATCTGGCCACCCCCCCTTACTCCCTGCTGTGTATCCGGCAACCCCCCCTCCCTGCTGTGTATCCGGCCACCCCCTCTCCTCCCTGCTGTGTATCCGGCCACCCCCCCTCCTCCCTGCTGTGTATCCGGCCACCCCCCCTCCCTGCTGTGTATCCGGCCACCCCCCCCCCCCTCTCTCCCTGCTGTGTATCTGGCCACTCCTCCCTCCCTGCTGTGTATCCGGCCACCCCCCTCCCTGCTATGTATCCCCCCCTCCCTGATGTGTGTCCAGCCACCCCCCCTCCTCCCTTCTGTGTGTCCGGCCACTCCCCCTCCTCCCTGCTGTGTGTCCGGACACCCCCCTCCTCCCTGCTGTGTGTCCGGCCACCCCCCTTCCTCCCTGCTGTGTGTCCGGCCACCCCCCCCGCCTCCCTGCTGTGTGTCCGGCCACCCCCCCCCTCCCTGCTGTGTGTCCGGCCACCCCCCTCCTCCCGCTGTGTCCGGCCACCCCCTCCCCCCTCCCCTCCCTGCCGTGTGTCTGGCCACCCTCCCTTCCCTGCCGCTGTGTGTCCGGCCACAACCCCCCCCTCCCTCATCTTGCTCCTGAAGGGGTTTGGCTGGGAGTAGGAGGCGTCTCGGACAGCCGCTGACCACCGTGCTCCGTTCCTCTCCTCATGGCCCAACTGGGAGCTCCCGCAGTACCGTCTATGTCTCCTGGTGTGTCCGGCCACCCCCCTCCTCCTCCTCCTCCTCCTCCTCCTCCACCTCCCTGCTGTGTGTCCGGCCAGCCCCCCCCCCTCCCTGCTGTGTGTCCGGCCACCCACCCCTCCCTGCTGTGTGTCTGGCCACCCCCCCTCCCTGCTGTGTGTCCGACCATCCCCCCTCCCTGCTGTGTGTCTGGCCACCCCCCTCCTCCCTGCTGTGTGTCTGGCCACCCCCCTCCTCCCGCTGTGTGTCCGGCCACCCCCCCTCCTCCCGCTGTGTGTCCGGCCACCCCCCTCCTCCCGCTGTGTGTCCGGCCACCTCCCCTCCTCCCGCTGTATGTCCGGACACCCCCCTCCTCCTGCTGTGTCCGGCCACCCCCCCTCCTCCCTGCTGTGTGTCTGGCCACCCCCCCTCCTCCCTGCTGTGTGTCCGGCCACCCCCCTCCTCCCTGCTGTGTGTCCGGCCAACCCCCCCTCCCTGCTGTTTGTCTGGCCAGCCCCCCCTCCCTGCTGTGTGTCCGGCCACCCTCCTCTCCCCTGCTGTGTGTCCGGCCACCTCCCCTCCTCCCGCTGTGTCCACCCACCCCCTCCCCTCCCTGCCTTGTGTCCGGCCACCCTCCCCTGCTCCCGCTGTGTGTCCGGCCACCCCCCCCCTCCCTGCTGTGTGTCTGGCCACCCTCCCTGCTGTGTGTCCGGCCACCCCCCCCCCCCTCCTCCCGCTGTGTCCGGCCACCCCCTCCCCTCCCTGCCATGTGTCCGGCCACCCCCTCTCCTGGCTGTGTGTCTGGCCACCCCCCCCCCCTGCTGTTTGTCCGGCCACCCCCCCCCCTCCCTGCTGTGTGTCCGGCCACCCCCCTCCCGGCTGTGTGTCTGGCCACCCCCCCCTCCCGGCTGTGTGTCCGGCTACCCCCCTCTCCCGGCTGTGTGTCCGGCCACCACCCCCTCCCCTGCTGTGTGTCCGGCCACCACCACCCCCTCCCCCCCTGCTGTGTGTCCGGCCACCCCACTCCCTGCTGTGTGTCCGGCCACCCCCCATCCCCTCCTGTGTCCGCCCCCCCTCCCTGCTGTGTGCCCCTTGCTTGTTGCCCCCTTCAGTACAGTCCCCGTACACATGCGACACCTGACACACACACGTGTACGTACACACACGACACCTGACACACACACACGTGTACGTACACACACGACACCTGACACACACACACGTGTACGTACACGTGCGACACCTGACACACACATGTACGTACCCGCGCGACACCTGACACACACGTGTACGTACCCGTGCGACACCTGACACACACGTGTACGTACCCGCGCGACACCTGACACACACGTGTACGTACCCGTGCGACACCTGACACACACACACGTGTACGTACCCGCGCGACACCTGACACACACACACGTGTACGTACCCGCGCGACACCTGACACACACACGTGTACGTACCCGCGTGACACCTGGCACACACACACATGTACGTACCCACGCGACACCTGACACACACACACATGTACGTAACCGCGCGACACCTGACACACACACGTGTACGTACCCGCGTGACACCTGACACACACACACGTGTACATACCCGCGCGACACCTGACACACACGTGTACGTACCCGCGCGGCACCTGACACACACATGTACGTACCCACGCGACACCTGACACACACACACGTGTACGTACACGTGCGACACCTGACACACACACACGTGTATGTACACGCGCGACACCTGACACACACACACGTGTACGTACACGCGCGACACCTGACACAAACACACGTGTACGTACACGCGCAACACCTGACACACACACGTGTACGTACCCGCGCGACACCTGACACACACGTGTACGTACCCGCGCGACACCTGACACACACGTGTACGTACCCGCGCGACACCTGACACACACATACACACACATCTATACACGCAGCACCTGACACACATACACACACACATCTATACACGCAGCACCTGACACACATACACACGCAGCACCTGACACACACACACACACATCTATACACGCAGCACCTGACACACACACACACACACACACACACACATCTATACATGCAGCACCTGACACACACACAGATATATACACGCAGCACCTGACACACACACACACACACATATATATATATATACGCAGCACCTGACACACACCCACACACACATATATATACACGCAGCACCTGACACACACACACACATATATATACACGCAGCACCTGACACACACACACATATATATACACGCAGCACCTGACACACACACACACACAAATATATATACACGCAGCACCTGACACACACACACATATATATATACACGCAGCACCTGACACACACACACACACACACACATATATATATATATATACACACGCAGCACCTGACACACATATATACACGCAGCACCTGACACACACACTCACTTATATATACACGCAGCACCTGACACACACACACACACACACACATATACACGCAGCACCTGACACACACACACACACACACAAACAAACACACACACATATATACACGCAGCACCTGACACACACACACACACACACACATATACACGCAGCACCTGAAGCACACACACACATATATATATATATATATATATATCCATTGTAGAAGAGCCGCACTCACATGTCGTTAATAATCACAGTTGCTGGGGTGCAAAATCCAGGAACAGGTCCTATCAGAACAAAGTTCCACGATACATGTGCACAAATAAGGATGCACTCACCAGACTTCTCCAGGGTGAAATTGATAGATTTTAATCCAGACAGCACATACTCACAAACAGAAGGTCAACGTTTCGGCTCACAGCAGAGCCTTTGTCAAGACCAGATTACCAGGTTGCCATCTCCCTCTCAGGGAGATGGCAACCTGGTAATCTGATCTTGACAAAGGCTCTGCTGTGAGCCGAAACGTTGACCTTGTGTTTGTGAGTATGTGCTGTCTGGATTAAAATCTATCAATTTCACCCTGGAGAAGTCTGGTGAGTGCATCCTTATGTGTGCACATATATATATATATGTTGTCCATAGTAGCCGGCACTCCTACTCATCAGAAACAACAGGTCCCGTGCCAGTGTAATTACATGTATAACTTTCCAAAAATCACGGCACTGGAGACAATTGCAATGAAAACACCAAACTTGTATTGCAGGTAGACGCACGTTTCAGAGCTACAGCTCCGTCCTCAGTACCATACAAGAAAAAAAAATTCTTGTATGGTACTGAGGACGGAGCTGTAGCTCTGAAATGTGCGTCTACCTGCAATACAAGTTTGGTGTTTTCATTGCAATTGTCTCCAGTGTCGTGATTTTTGGAAAGTTATATATATATATATATATATATATATGCACGGCACCTGACACACACACGTACACACACGGCACCTCACACGTACATGCAATGCATTTCACAAATGCCTCCAGCCTCAGTCACAGGCTGCTGCCGGCTACCCCCTCCCTGCATCATCTGCAAAGGCAGCAAAGTATTTTGACCAAAGTTAAAAGTATATCAATTCTGTTTGGTAAATAAAATTATTTTTGCACAGAACAGTGATGTTATACGAACATTTTCATTAAACATTTAAAAAATCAAATGTTTATTCTTACAGTGAAATTTTTACATTTCTGAATTTAAAAAATAAATTGAAAAAAAGCTATGAAATTCCATAGACAAAAAACGTTACGGTTTCACATGTCCCATTAAGGCTTACACATGATCTGGCATTTCAGAAACCTGTTGTAACTCTTCCACTCAAACTCCAAAAAGCAATGAAATTCCGATCATTAAGGCTGACGCCTTAATGGACGTGTTCCTTGCGCAATACAGATATGGTATGCTATCACAGCCTGTGGGTAAGTGCAGATTCAGCACTCTCACAGAGTGAGATTGCGGTCACTCACACAATGGTGGAGCTGCTAATTCACAGATTTGTGTGCTCATTGGAATACACACATGCAGTCTATGCAACTGAAGGTCTGAGCAGAAGACAAAGCTGCTCGGATGAGGTAAGAGTGTTGTTGGTTGGAGGGAGGAGACAGAGCGGTGTGGATGGGGGAACAGAAGTGTGTGGATAGAGGGAACACCAAGCAGCACTGATGGGGGGACAAAGAAACATGGGATAATTCAGACTGCAGCGACAGCGATCGCAGTCTGAATTCGTTTGTGGGGTGTGCACGCGCAATGGCCGCACTGCGCATGCGTACCCCGGGAGACCAGAGAGATGCTATCAGCATCTCACTGGCTGCGATCGCCCTGCCTGATTGACAGGCAGAGGCGGTTGCGGGGAAGGAGGGGGGCATGCCAACGGCATTAGAATGCCATTGGCAGGGCATGGTCAGCACAACTGAGGCGTTTCCGAACCATTGGGGGGGGCGGGCTGCGGCGGTTATCCCCCTGCTAAGAGCGCAGGAGCTGCGCTGCCAGGGAGCTACTTTTCAGGTACAAAAGCATTGCCGCCGTGCAATGCTTTTATACCTGTGGAGGGGGGGTAGGGCCTGACATGCAGAGTGGACTATCCCTGTGCGTCCCCCCCACATGTCAGAGTAAATGATCGTAGATGTGCTAAATTTAGCACATCTACGATCAACTCTGAATTACCCCCACAGATGGGGGGAGGTAAGACAGAGTGCAACAGATGGGGAAAAGACAGTGGCACAGATGGTGGGGAGACAGAGCTGTGTGGATGGGTGGACAGTGCCGTGTGGATAATGGGGAAAGAGCAGCACAGCTGTGGGAGGGGTAAGAGCAGTACAGCTGGAAAGAAATGGTGCGGATGAGGAAGGCAGAGCAGCATGGATGAGGGGAATACAGTCCCAACATTGGAAGGGATAAGTATTTTTACCTTCCCTTGGGGGGTGGCCGCTAGGCCTTTTCCTTGGGTGGGTTGGATAGGGCAACCTCAGCTACATGAATGGGGTAAGAGTGGTGTGGATAGGGGGTAGATTAAGCAGCAAGTATGGGAAGGGAGACAGAGTGGTGCGGATGGGGGGCAATGATGCAGATGGGTTGAAAACACTGGCATGGATGGGTAGAAAACTGGTGCAGATGGGAGAGAAGACAGTGTGCCATGTATTGGAGGAGGCAGAGTGACGTTGAAGAGGGAAACACTGAGCAGCACAGAGAGAAGGAAACGGTGGTACAGACAAGGCACAGGTGCGGAAAGACAGATAGTGCAGATAATTTAGTACAGACTAGCACAGATGGGAGATCACAGCAGTAGGGATTGGGGAAAACAGAGCAACATTGGGGGTGTATAGGGGAAGTAAGTGTAGATGCATAGACCGCAGATGGGGTATTATAGTTTTAGCAATTAACCAAGATGTTTGAGGGAGTGAAATGTGTATACTAAATGAGATGGATGTATGGAGTTAGAAGGATGTTGTAACAAGGTGGGATTGTTGTGGTGACCGAATAGGATGGTAGCGGGCACTGTGTGGGATGGGAGCACCACATAACTGCTCAGACCTTTAGTTGCATAGACTGCATGTGTGTATTCCAATGAGCACACAAATCTGTGAATTAGCAGCTCCACCATTGTATGAGTGACAGCAATCTCACTCTGTGCGAGTGCTGAATCTGCACTTACCCACAGGCTGTGATGGCATACCATATCTGTATTGCGCAAGGAACACGTCCATTAAGGCGTCATTGCTTTTTGGCGTTTGAGTGGAAGAGTTACAACAGGTTTCTGAAATGCCAGATCATGTGTAAGCCTTAATGGGACATGTGAAACCGTAAGGTTTTTTGTTTATGGAATATATATATATATATATATATATATATATATATATATATAGTAAATACTGCTATTGAATACATGATAATGTAGCAGGTTAATAACAGCAATGTACTGTAGTGATTACACCATAGTCCTGTGCAGTATAAGGTAACATATGTGTAGTGTATAACTCAAGTGCTCAGTCTGGAACCTGATCCCTAGAGGAGGAGGTGGCCCTCAGGCAGTGGGGCCCACTGGTGGTTTCCCCTGTACTCCTGTTGGACAGTCTGACCCTGAAGCCACATGGTACCTGCTGTGGGGTGTTCGGGTCTGGATACTGGGGAGTGCAGCACAAGTGAGTCTCTCCCTGGGGCAGGGACGTGCAGTCAGGGGAGGAAGGGGAGGCAGTGCCTCCCCTGTCATTAACGATTAAAATAATGTAAAGAAGATATTTATGACACATGTTCTGTGTCATAACTATCTGCTTTAGCTTTCACATTATTTTAATCTTTTTTACTTGTGAAAAAATGGTCTTTAATTGTGTTTCGGAGGCACTGCTGCCAGTGCCTCCCGCTAGCAATGGGAAATGGCCGGAAGCTGGGGGGCGGGGCTAAGCTTTGGGCAGTGAAAGCCCATTAAAATAATCCGCAGAAGCGGCACTTACTATAAGTGCCTCTGTGACAGGGGGCGTGCTTTCTGCCTAAATGAAAGCACGCCCCTGTCACTACCAGTGATGTAATTGGCCAGTCGCGAATCAACGGGATGGAGGGGAAGGGACGAGACACAGCGTGTGCGGCCGCCTATTAGCTCCCCGCCCTCCTATCACCCGGCAATGCAGTCCGGCCAGAGGGGAGATAGGAGCCGCCACCGCGATACCCTTTCCACTCGGCTACTCCCCCTTCCCCCCCCCACCTCCGCCCGGCGCACAGACTCCTCGTCTGCATGGTGTGAGGCAGCCAGAGCAGAGGAGAGCCGCTTGTAATAGGAGGGAGAGATCGCGGCTGGGGGCCGGGAGCTGCTACAGGTGAGGTGACATAGCAGAACTAGACGCTACCGAGGTGACACTGATGCTTAACTGCCTGCTCCTTCCCAGCACTGTTCCCATCCTGCCCCCCCCAACTCAGCACCATTACTCCCATCCTGCCCCCCCTGCTCCACAACACTACTCCCATCCTACCCCCCTGCTATGCACCACTACTTCCATCCCGCCCCCCTGCTATGCACCACTACTCCCATCCTACCCCCTGCTATGCACCACTTCTCCCATCCCGCCCCCCTGCTATGCATCACTACTCCCATCCTGCCCCCCTGCTATGCACAACTCCCATCCTGCCCCCTGCTATGCACCACTACTCCCATCCTGCCCCCCTGCTCTGCACCACTACTCCCATCCTACCCCCTGCTATGCACCACTACTCCCATCCTACCCCCCTGCTATGCACCACTACTCCCATCCTACCCCCCTGCTCCGCACCACTACTCCCATCCTACCCCCTGCTCCGCACCACTACTCCCATCCTACCCCCTGCTATGCACCACTACTCCAATCCTACCCCCCTGCTATGCACCACTACTCCCATCCTACCCCCCTGCTCCACACCACTACTCCTATCCTACCCCCTGCTCCGCACCACTACTCCCATCCTACCCCCTGCTATGCACCACTACTCCCATTCTACCCCCCTGCTCCGCACCACCTGCTCCCATCCTATCCCCCTGCTCTGCACCACTACTCCCATCCTACCCCCCTGCTCCACACCACTACTCCCATCCTACCTCCCTGCTCTGCACCACTGCTCTCATTCTGCCGCCCTGCTCTGCACTACTACTCCTACTATCCTGTCCCCTTGCCCCACACTGCTCCTATCTTACCTCCCTGAGCCACACTACTATTCCTCCTATTCTGCCCCTTTCTCTGCACTACTCCTCCTCCTATCCTACCCCATTGCCCCACACTACTCCTCCTGCTCAGCACTACTCCTCCTCCTATCCTGCCCCTTTGCCCCACACTAATGTTCCTCCTATCTTACCCCCCTGCTCCGCACTACTCCTATCCAGCACCCCCTGCTCCACACCACTACTCCCATCCTGCCCCCCTGCTATGCACCACCACTCCCATCCTACCTTCCCTGCTATGCACCACTACTCCCATCCTGCCCACTGCTCCACACTCCTCCTCCGCCACAATGTACTGTGCGATGTGACCCGATGACGTCACACCACGCGAACGGTCGCCCACCTGCCCGTGTTCTCCTGCTGGGCCCACCAACTCCACTGATGAGGCTGAGAGACAGTGAAGGGCGGGCGACTGAGAGGCACAGACAGAAGGGTGAGAGGCTCAGAGTGAAATGGGAGAATGAGAGACAAAGTGAGGGGTATTGCGAGAGATTCAGATGGGAGATGATGGTGTGACTGAGAGACGACGCACGGAGGAGATAATGGTGTGGCTGAGAGACGACGGTGTGGCTGAGAGACGATACAGGGCAGAGATTATGTTGTGGCTGAGAGATGCAGGGAAGGGGTTGATAGATACAGGGGGTAGGAGGTGACACGAGTCTGGTTGAACCTCTGTTGTATGATGATCACATTGGTTATATTCCTACAAAAACAGGCATCTTCCAGATCATGTGATCTCCTACATGAATAGTGATTACCGACTGAAGACGCTGTCTGCCCAGGAAGGATACATTTCTTCAGAGGTTCCCCGTTATGAGAAGCCACCATATAGGTAAGGTGCATATTGAATAGAAAAGAATGCCAATAGGCGGTGCTAGACACACCCAGTAGGCGGTGCCAGACACGCCCGATAGGTGATGCTAGACATGCCCAGTAGGTAGGTGGTACTAGACACTCCTCTACGACGGTGCACCCCCTAATAAAATGTGCTGCGCACGCCTATGTGTGGCGGGGGCTGCGGCGGGGGAGAGTGGCGGGTACTTTAGTTTGTAATGGGCTGAGCTCACCCATTCTTCATCAGGGACCCAAGGCTCAGGGCAGTACTCCTTATGTTGTATTCTATACTGCTGGTAGAGAGGGACAGTAATGTGCTCTCTCTGGCATCACCCTCTTTCAGTCACCCTTTCACTGTCACCGACTGCTGTAACCCACAGCTGGCACCGACTGCTGGTATCCTCTCACTGTCACCCTCTCCCTGGCTTCACCCTCTCGACATCACCCACAGCTGGCACTGACTGCTGTCACCCTCTCCCTGTCAACCCCCCCTGGCGTCACCCTTTTCCTGTCACCCACAGCTGGCGCCGACTGCGGTAACCCTCTCCCTGTCACCCTCTCCCTGACGTCACCCTCTCTCCGTTACCCAGAGCTGGCACAGACTGCTCTACCCTCTCACTGTCACCCTCTACCTGGCGTCAACCTCTCCCTGTCAACCTCTCCTTGTCTTCCTCTCCTTGTCACCCTCTCCCCGTTGCCCACAGCTGACACTGACTGCTGTCACTCTCTACCTGGCGTTACCCTCTCTCCGTCACCCACAGCTGGCGCCAACTGCAGTCACCCTCTCCCCCTCTTCCTGTCACCAACACCCTGGAATCAACCTCTTCCTGTCACCCTCTCCCTGTGACCCTCTTGCTGTCACCAGCTTCCTGGCATCCTCCTCTCCCTGGCGTCAACCACTGCTGTCTCCCTCTCCCTGTTACAAACTGCTGTCGTTCTTTCCCTGGCGTCACCCACTGCTATCACCCTCTCACTGGCAACACCCTCTCCCTAGCATCACCCACTGCTGTCACCCACTGCTTCTCCCTGGAATTGCCCACTGCCTTTCTTTGTCTCCCACTGACCCAGGGACAGTGGTGGTAGCAGGCATTGGCTTGGGTGCGGTGGCGGGCATCGCGGGACACAGCAGACATTATGGCTGCAGTGCCTCACCAGCCACTGACCTCACCACACGCCACTGCCCTGGGGCAAGAGTGGAGTGGTGAGGGGATACAGGCCTTTGGGATAGGATGGGGGAACAGGGAGTGTAGTATTGAGTCATTGGGGAGAGACAGACTGTGGGGTGTGTGTAAGGAAGAAGAGAGGGAGCCACATATATATTTATATATGTGTATAAATATATATATATATATATATGCACATTTCTTCTTCTTCTTCTCTCTCTCTCTCTCTCTCTCTCTCTCTATATATATATATATATATAAAAGAACACATGTCCATCCCTCAGCAGCAAGCGTATTTTACTCCATAGTGCCAACAAAGTACATAAGACAAAGTTCAACATATACTCAACATAGTGCAGCAGAAACATAGCATGGGTGGCATCCCAAACAGACGTTTTCTGTATCAAACCTTCTTCAGGGGAATAACCAGCTAAAGTGCCATAGTGCCTACAAGTACAAAGTGTCTGCGTGCAGTGCAAATATTGCTAATCAAGAAGGGCCCTATTTGTACCCTACTAACCATACTTGCCAGCCACACCTGTGATCACAGCACAGCTGCGGAGGTCAGCCGAAGCCAGCAGCACACTGCAGGAGCCCCCCGTTGGTGAAACGCACGCCGCGCACCATGAGACCGGAAGTTCCGATCCGTGGAACGCAAGCTGCGTTTCACCTGAAAGGAAGTAGCCCACCACGGCCCGCAACTGGCATTGAGCTAAGAGCAGTGTGCTGGTTCTGTTCATACCCCAACATTGCTGCTGAGGGATGGATATGTGTTCTTATGAAATCAAGTTATAACCGGACACCTGCAATTTGGTCTGAGAGTGTCAGTGCGGCTTCCCGGGACTGTGTTCTGTGATAACCTCTATTTTAATATTGGAGCTGCACCAGAATTGGATTTTTAATATTGTGTTGTTTTGTTTCTTTAGTTTTTTTGTTTTCCATCTATTATTATTAAGTGTCATTGTGTGCTTTTAGCATTTATTAGCTTCACACATTATAGTATGGCGCATGATATCGGTGACCTTACTGGTACTAAAAGGTTTTTGGACAAAGATGTTACACGTATATTGTTTAACACTACAGACCAACTGGTCTTTGATGTAGACACACAGTCTGAAATTAATTCTGATTTGCTGAAATTGCACAAACGATTGATTGAATTAGAACTCCATGGGCTTACATTGTCCCAATACCACAAGGAGAACCTTTTCCCTAGAGGATTAAGAATTAAAAATCAACCTACTATAGGGCGCAACAGCAAATAATTTTGCAGACAGTGGTGTCAAATTCTAAACCAATGTAGTTTTGGATAGAGATGTGCACCGGACATTTTTCGGGATTTGTGTTTTGGTTTTGGATTCGGTTCCGCGGCCGTGTTTTGGATTCGGACGCGTTTTGGAAAAACCTCCCTGAAAAATGTTTGTCGGATTCGGGTGTGTTTTGGAAACCCTCAAAAACAGCTTAAATAATAGAATTTGTGGGTCATTGTGATCCCATAGTATTATTAACCTCAATAACCATAATTTCCACTCATCTCCAGTCTATTCTGAACACCTCACACCTCACAATATTATTTTTAGTCCTAAAATTTGCACCGAGGTCGCTGGATGACTAAGCTAAGCGACCCAATTGGGCAGCACAAACACCTGGCCCATCTAGGAGTGGCACTGCAGTGTCAGGCAGGATGGCACTTAAAAAAATTAGCCCCAAACATCACATGATGCAGAGATACATTTTTAAAAAAAGAGGTGCAAGATGGAATTGTCCTTGGGCCCTCCCACCCACCCTTATGTTGTATAAACAGGACATGCACACTTTAACAAACCCATCATTTCAGTGACAGGGTCTGCCACACGACTGTGGCTGAAATGACTGGTTGGTTTGGGCCCCCACCAAAAAAGAAACAATCAATCTCTCCTTGCACAAACTGGCTCTACAGAGGCAAGATGTCCACCTCCTCCTCATCGTCCGATTCCTCACCCCTTTCACTGTGTACATCCCCCTCGTCACAGATTATTAATTCATCCCCACTGGAATCCACCATCTCAGGTCCCTGTGTACTTTCTGGAGGCAATTGCTGGTGAATGTCTCCACGGAGGAATTGATTATAATTAATTTTGATGAACATCATCTTCTCCACATTTTCTGGAAGTAACCTCGTACGCCGACTGCTGACAAGGTGACCGGCTGCACTAAACACTCTTTCGGAGTACACACTGGAGGGAGGGCAACCTAGGTAAAATAAAGCCAGTTTGTGCAAGGGCCTCCAAATTGCCTCTTTTTCCTGCCAGTATACGTATGGGCTGTCTGACGTGCCTACTTGGATGCGATCACTCATATAATCCTCCACCATTCTTTCAATGGTGACAGAATCATATGCAGTGACAGTAGACGTATCACTGACCTAGGTTGGGAGTGTTGAGAACTCGGGGGTTCTTCCGATGATCAGGAAGAGGGACCACAGCTGGGCCGGAGTAGAGATGGCCGGATATAGGTTTTCCTCATGCAGAACTTAGCAGCCACCAAAGCTCGTAGTTGATGCTAGAGATTCTCAGAATGGCCGGAACTTGAGTGCGATGCTGAGGAACACTGAATGATGAGAAGCTTGCGAGCGATGCTAAAGAGCACTGAGTGATGTGAGGCTTGTGAGCGATGCTAAAGCACACTGAATGGTATGAGGCTTGTGAGCAATGCTGTAGCACACTGAATGGTGCGAGACTTGTGAGCGATGCTGAAGCACACTGAATGGTGTGAGGCTTGTGAGCGATGCTGAAGCACTCTGAATGGTGTGAGGCTTGTGAGCGATGCAGAAGCACACTGAATGGTATGCTAAGAAATATGCTGGAAACACTGGAGACTTGTACCATAGGAAAGCACACTGGACGCTGGGAGCACACAGAACGGTGTGCAACGAAATATGCTGGAAACACTGGAGACTTGTACCGTAGGAAAGCACACTGGATGCTGGGAGCACACAGAATGGTGTGCAAAGAAATATGCTGGATACACTGGAGACTTGTACCATAGGAAAGCACACTGGACGCTGGGAGCACACAGAACGGTGTGCAAAGAAATATGCTGGAAACACTGGAGACTTGTACAGCAGTAGAGCACAGCAACAGGGGCACTGGAGATCACTTCCAAGAAGAGACGATACTCAGGTGCCGGGGCTCTGCCCGGCATCTGCTTTTGAATTCCCCACCCTGGCTTGATTGGCAGAAGGGGCCGATGACGCCACCCGCCCCCCGCAGCCCCATGGACCATGGGCGCAACGGCGGCGTCCACACTCCGGGAGCCCGCCGGGGACAGCGCCGATGAGAGGCAGAGACCCGGAGCCCACCAGAGGCGACGACCGCCGGGAGACCCAGCGCACACGGAGGGGTAAGCGCGGCAGCGCAGCGGATGTGACAAGACGACATGTCAGTTATCGTTGGCAGGTCCTTCAGTCCAGACCAGATGTAAGCACTCGCTCCAGACTGCCCTGCATCACTGCCAGCGGGTGGGCTCGGAATTCTTAGCCTTTTCCTCGCAGCCCCAGTTGCGGGAGAATGTGAAGGAGGAGCTGTTGACGGGTCATGTTCCGCTTGACTTGACAAGTGTCTCACCAGCAGGTCTTTGCACCTCTGCACACTTGTGTCTGCCGGAAAGAGAGATACAACGTAGGGTTTAAACCTAGGATCGAGCACAGTGGCCAAAATGTAGTGCTCTGATTTCAACCGATTGACCACCCGTGAATCCTGGTTAAGCGAATGAAGGGCTCCATCCACAAGTCCCACATGCCTAGCGGAATCGCTCCGTTTTAGCTCCTCCTTCAATCTCTCCAGCTTCTTCTGCAAAAGCCTGATGAGGGGAATGACCTGACTCAGGCTGGCAGTGTCTGAACTGACTTCACGTGTGGCAAGTTCAAAGGGTTGCAGAACCTTGCACAACATTGAAATCATTCTCCACTGCGCTTGAGTCAGGTGCATTCCCCCTCCTTTGCCTATATCATAGGCAGATGTATAGGCTTGAATGGCCTTTTGCTGCTCCTCCATCCTCTGAAGCATATAGAGGGTTGAATTCCACCTCGTTACCACCTCTTGCTTCAGATGATGGCGGGGCAGGTTCAGGAGTGTTTGCTGGTGCTCCAGTCTTCGGCATGCGGTGGCTGAATGCCGAAAGTGGCCCGCAATTCTTCGGGCCACCGACAGCATCTCTTGCACGCCCCTGTCGTTTTTTAAAAATTCTGCACCACCAAATTCAATGTATGTGCAAAACATGGGATGTGCTGGAATTTGCCCACATGTAATGCACGCACAATATTGGTGGTGTTGTCCGATGTCACAAATCCCCAGGAGAGTCCAATTGGGGTAAGCCATTCTGCAATGATGTTCCTCAGTTTCCGTAAGAGGTTGTCAGCTGTGTGCCTCTTATGGAAAGCGGTGATACAAAGCGTAGCCTGCCTAGGAACGAGTTGGCATTTGCGAGATGCTGCTACTGGTGCTGCCGCTGCTGTTCTTGCTGCGGGAGGCAATACATCTACCCAGTGGGCTGTCACAGTCATATAGTCCTGAGTCTGCCCTGCTCCACTTGACCACATGTCCGTGGTTAAGTGGACATTGGGTACAACTGCATTTTTTAGGACACTGGTGACTCTTTTTCTGACGTCTGTGTATATTCTCGGTATCGCCTGCCTAGAGAAATGGTACCTAGATGGTATTTGGTACCGGGGACACAGTACTTCAATCAATTCTTTAATTCCCTGTGAATTAACGGTGGATACCGTACACACGTTTAACACCACCGCAGCTGCCAAGACCTGAGTTATCCGCTTTGCAGCAGGATGACTGCTGTGATATTTAATCTTCCTCGCAAAGGACTGTTGGACAGTCAATTGCTTACTGGAAGTAGTACAAGTGGTCTTCCGACTTCCCCTCTGGGATGACGATCGACTTCCAGCAGCAACAACAGCAGCACCAACAGCAGTAAGCGTTACACTCAAGGATCCATCGGAGGAATCCCAGTTAGGAGAGGACTCGTCAGACTTGCCAGTGACATGGCCTGCAGGACTATTGGCTTTCCTGTTTAAGGAGGAAATTGACACTGAGGGAGTTGGTGGTGTGGTTTGCAGGAGCTTGGGTACAAGAGGAAGGGATTTGGTTGTCAGTGGACTGCTTCCGCTGTCACTCAAAGTTTTTGAACTTGTCAATGACTTCTGATGAATGCGCTCCAGGTGACGTATAAGGGAGGATGTTCCTAGGTGGTTAACGTCCTTACCCCTACTTATTACAGCTTGACAAAGGCAACACACGGCTTGACACCTGTTGCCCGCATTTCTGTTGAAATAATTCAACACCGAAGAGGTGATTTTTTTTGTAATTTGACCAGGCATGTCAATGGCCATATTCGTCCCACGGACAACAGGTGTCTCCCCGGGTGCCTGACTTAAACAAACCACCTCACCATCAGAATCCTCCTTGTCAATTTCCTCCTCAGCGCCAGCAACACCTATATCCTCATCCTGGTGTACTTCAACAGTGACATCTTCAATTTGACTATCAGGAACTGGACTGCGGGTGCTCCTTCCAGCACTTGCAGGGGGCGTGCAAATGGTGGAAGGCGCCACCTCTTCCCATCCAGTGTTGGGAAGGTCAGGCATCGCAACCGACACAATTGGACTCTCCTTGGGGATTTGTGATTTAGAAGAACGTACAGTTCTTTGCTGTGCTTTTGCCAGCTTAAGTCTTTTCATTTTTCTAGCGGGAGGATGAGTGCTTCCATCCTCATGTGAAGCTGAACCGCTAGCCATGAACATAGGACAGGGCCTCAGCCGTTCCTTGCCACTCCGTGTGGTAAATGGCATATTGGCAAGTTTACGCTTCTCATCAGACGCTTTTAATTTTGATTTTTGGGTCATTTTACTGAACTTTTGTTTTTTGGATTTTACATGCTCTCTACTATGACATTGGGCATCGGCCTTGGCAGACGACGTTGATGGCATTTCATCGTCTCGGCCATGACTAGTGGCAGCAGCTTCAGCACGAGGTGGAAGTGGATCTTGATCTTTCCTATTTTACCCTCCACATTTTTGTTCTCCATTTTTTAGTGTGTGGAATTATATGCCTGTAATATATCAATAGCAATGGCCTACTGTACTGTACTATATATATATATATATATATATATATATATATATATACTGTTGGTCACCAAAATTCTGCACTGTAATACTAGAAGCTATAGAAAAGTATATATATATTATTGTTTATACTGTATATCAGTACAGAGCAGTGTAACTGTGACACGTGTCCTGACAAGCAGTATAGCAGCTATAGAAAATGATTTAAAATTATTGTATATATTAGTACAGAGCGGTGTAACTGTGACCCATGTGTCCTGACAAGCAGTATAGAAGCTATAGAAAATGATTTAAAATTATTGTATATATCAGTACAGAGCAGTGTAACTGTGACACGTGTCCTGACAAGCAGTATAGAAGCTATAGAAAAGTATATACACTGCTCAAAAAAATAAAGGGAACACTAAAATAACACATCCTAGATCTGAATTAATGAAATATTCTTATTAAATACTTTGTTCTTTACATAGTTGAATGTGCTGATAACAAAATCACACAAAAATTATCAATGGAAATCAAATTTATTAACCCATGGAGGTCTGGATTTGGAGTCACCCTCAAAATTAAAGTAGAAAAACACACTACAGGCTGATCCAACTATGATGCAATGTCCTTAAAACAAGTCAAAATGAGGCTCAGTAGTGTGTGTGGCCTCCACGTGCCTGTATGACCTCCCTACTACCCACACAAGTGGCTCAGGTAGTGCAGCTCATCCAGGATGACACATCAATGCGAGCTGTGGCAAGAAGGTTTGCTGTGTCTGTCAGCGTAGTGTCCAGAGCATGGAGGCGCTACCAGGAGACAGGCCAGTACATCAGGAGACATGGAGGAGACTGTAGGAGGGCAACAACCCAGCAGCAGGACCGCTACCTCCAGCTTTGTGCAAGGAGGAACAGAAGGAGCACTGCCAGAGCCCTGCAAAATGACCTCCAGCAAGCTACATTTGTGCATGTGTCTACTCAAACGATCAGAAACAGACTCCATGAGGGTGGTATGAGGGCCCGACACCCACAGGTGGGGGTTGTGCTTACAGCCCAACACCGTGCAGGACGTTTGGCATTTGCCAGAGAACACCAAGATTGGCAAATTCGCCACTGGCGCCCTGTGCTCTTCACAGATGAAAGCAGGTTCTCACTGAGCACATGTGACAGATGTGACAGAGTCTGGAGATGCCAAGGAGAATGTTCTGCTGCCTGCAACATCCTCCAGCATGACCGGTTTGGCAGTGGGTAAGTAATGGTGTGGGGTGGCATTTCTTTGGGGGGCCACACAGACCTCTGTGTGCTCGCCAGAGGTAGCCTGACTGCCATTAGGTACCGAGATGACATCCTTAGACCCCTTGTGAGACCATATGCTGGTGCGGTTTGCCCTGGGTTCCTCCTAATGCAAGACAATGCTAGACCTCATGTGGCTGGAGTGTGTCAGCAGTTCCTGCAAGACGAAGGCATTGATGCTATGGATTGGCCCGCCCGTTCCCCAGACCTGAATCCAATTGAGCACATCTGGGACATCATGTCTCGCTCCATCCACCAATGCCACGTTGCACCACAGACTGTCCAGGAGTTGGCGGATGATTTAGTCCAGGTCTGGGAGGAGATCCCTCAGGAGACCATCTGCCACCTCATCAGGAGCATGCCCAGGCATTGTAGGGAGGTCATACAGGCACGAGGAGGCCACACACACTACTGAGCCTCATTTTGACTTGTTTTAAGGACATTACATCAAAGTTGGATCAGCCTGTAGTGTGTTTTTCCACTTTAATTTTGAGTGTGACTCCAAATCCAGACTTCCATGGGTTAATAAATTTGATTTCCATTGATAATTTTTGTGTGATTTTGTTGTCAGCACATTCAACTATGTAAAGAACAAAGTATTTAATAAGAATATTTCATTAATTCAGATCTAGGATGTGTTATTTTAGTGTTCCCTTTATTTTTTTTGAGCAGTGTATATTATTGTATATATCAGTACAGAGCGGTGTAACTGTGACATGTGTCCTGACAAGCAGTATAGAAGCTATAGAAAAGTATATATATTACTGTTTATCAGTAGTAGTACAGAGCGGTGTAACTGTGACACATGTGTGTCCTGACAAGCAGTATAGAATCTATAGAAAAGTATATATATTACTGTTTATCAGTAGTAGTACAGAGCGGTGTAACTGTGACACATGTGTGTCCTGACAAGCAGTATAGAAGCTATAGAAAATGATTTAAAATTATTGTATATATCAGTACAGAGCGGTGTAACTGTGACACATGTGTCCTGTCAAGCAGTATAGAATCTATAGAAAAGTATATATATTACTGTATATCAGTAGTAGTACAGAGCGGTGTAACTGTGACACGTGTGTCCTGACGAGCAGTATAGAAGCTATAGAAAATTATTTAAAATTATTGTATATATCAGTACAGAGTGGTGTAATTGTGACCCATGTGTCCTGACAAGCAGTATAGAAGCTATTATTATTGTACATATATCAGTACAGAGCAGTGTAACTGTGACACATGTGTCCTGACAAGCAGTATAGAAGCTATAGAAAAGTATATATATTACTGTATATCAGTAGTAGTACAGAGCGGTGTAACTGTGACACATGTGTGTCCTGACAAGCAGTATAGAAGCTATAGAAAAGTATATATATTACTGTATATATCAGAACAGAGCAGTGTAACTGTGACACGTGTCCTGACAAGCTAAGTATAGAGGCTATAGAAAAGTATATATATTATTGTATATATATCAGTACAGAGTGGTGTAACTGTGACCATGTGTCCTGACATGCAGTATAGAAGCTATAGAAAAGTATATATATTATATACTGGTGGTCCCCAGTCCCCACAATGCAGCACACTGATCAGATATTTGCAGCACACTGAGCACAGATATGGAGCTTTTTCAGGCAGAGAACGTAGATATTTTCAGCACACTGAGCACAGATTATTTGCAGCACACTGAGCACAGATATTTTCAGCACACTGAGCACAGATTACGGAGCTTTTCAGGGATAGAACGCAGCCACGTCCTCTCCGTTCAATCTCCAAGGCACGAGTGAAAATGGCAGCGACGCGCGGCTCCTTATATAGAATACGAATCTTGCGAGAATCCGACAGCGGGCTGATGACGTTCGGGCGCGTTCTGGTTAACCGAGCAAGGCGGGAAGATCCGAGGCTGCCTCGGAACCGTGTAAAATAGGTGAAGTTCGGGGGGGTTCTGATCCCGAGGAACCGAACCCGCTCATCTTTAGTTTTGGATTAATGATTCTTATAGTCCAGCAGGTGAATTTAGATACTGAAAATGTGAAAAAGGATATAGCCATATGTGAATCTCAGGGTCTGACCATATTGAGAGCAGATAACTCAATGGATTGGTTGGCACAGCTTGATGAAAACCAGGTATAATTTAAAAATGAATTATTGGCCTTTAAAAAAGTCAAATACAGAAAGGTTAAGGATGACTATAAGGAACTGAGGGTATATCCCTGGATTTTTTTCTCCTTCTAATCGTCGACCCTGGCGAGCTGGACAAGGTTATACGAGAAGGGTTAAGACACAATATACTGATCTAGAACCCCAAACATCACATAGTGACTCAGATCACTCCTCCCAGAATAAGAATACGGCCTCTTTTTTAGGCAAAAGGGCCAACACCAGGAGTTATGTAAGGGGAAGCAGAAACCCAAAAAACCCTGTAGACGAGGAGGCAAGAGGCACAAAAGCCAACAGAAAAAATCAGAGTGGAGGCAGGAGATAACTGTGTTGAACTTGTCCTCGTATACACGCACAGAAGTTGAGAGGGCTGTTTTATCCAAAGGGCTGTCATATGTACAGACATATCGTCAGAATGCATTTGACTGCGAGATTGATCTGTAGAAATTCCAACGGCAATTACGTTTAAAGGACTTTTTTTCTGGTAGGGGTGAGGTAGCGGGACAAATAGCACAATTCAGGGGTAAAAGTACTTTTGATCCACCAGCACGTAATGCCTCGATTGAAACCTTTATGAGATTGGTACGCACAGAGTTGCAAACCATTATTCAGAAAACCAGAAAGCGCTTTTCCAATATGACTAAACAGGAGACAGAGGCTGTTAAAGGTTTGCGTGATAATTCCAACATCACCATACGCCACGCTGATAAGGGCGGGGCAATTGTCTTATTGAATCGTTGTGATTACATTAATGAGATCTTGCGCCAACTCTCTGATACTGATTGTTATATGCCACTCCCGTTTGATCCAACAGAACTGTTTAAGAGGGAAATAGATGTGGTGATTTTGATGGGGCTGTCTAACGGTTGGATTGATTAGTCCACAGTGGACTTTTTGATGCAGGAGTTTCCAGTTATCCCACTCATTTATATTTTACCCAAGGTACACAAGTCGCTTATTGCCCTGCCTGGTAGGCCCATTATATCGTCACGAGGGTCGTTAGGCCAACCAGTCTCACAATACCTTGATTTTCATTTGCAACCAGTGGTTCAATCCACTCCATCAGGGACGTGCAGTCAGGGGAGGCAGTGCCTCCCCTGTCATTAATAATTCAAATAATACTACTAAGAAGATACTTATGACACAAATTCTGTGCCATAAGTATCTGACTTTGCCCTGAAATTACTTTAAAAAAAATTCCCCAGTGAAACTGTTTTAAATGTGTTATGGAGGCACCGCTCTCGGTGCCTCCCACTGTCAGTGTTAAGGGGATGGAAGTGGGGGGCGGTTCCAAGAGTTGGGCAAGGAAAGCCTTTTAAAAAAAGCAGCAAAAGCGGCACCTATCAGAGGTGCCGCTTTGGAAGGGGCGTGCTTTCAGCTCATATGAAAGCACGCCCCTCGCTCTCACATGCAGATGCGATTGGCCAGTGGTGGATCATATCCCCCCCCTTCCCCCTTATTTTACTGAGCAGGCGAGGATTCGATGGACGCTGTAAGCTGCGGCCGCTGCCTCCCCTCCTCCCCTTTCAGCTGCTGTGTGGCTGAGAATGCAGACATGTCACACAGTCTGACATGTCTGCTGCAGTACAGCTATCAGCAGCAGCAGTGCTCAATGCCTGCTCCCCCCTACCCTATCTGCATGGCTGCTCCCTCCCCCGCCCCGGGACCTGCCACCAATCTACTGCAGCAATATGTCCCTGCTTCCTCCCCTCCTGAGGCTCCGCCCCCTCACGCCGAAGACCACGCCTCCTTCCTGTTCTAGTGTGGTTGTCTGGAAGATGTGATTCCTCCCCAGCCAGCTCCGTGAAGCAGGGAATATACATAGTCTGCAACCTCCCACAATGAGAGGTAAGTATCTGTGCGGGGATGTTTTTAATTTTTTCTTATACTGTATATGGAGTTGGGGTATATATTAATATTATCTAGGGGTTTGGTATTAGTGTTATCTTAAGGGGAGTGGGCTGGTAAATAATATTGGGTGGGGTAATGTGATGTTCGCCTCATACTGTGTGGCGTAATGTGATGTTCGGCTCATACTGTGTGGGGTAATGTGATGTTCGCCTCATACTGCGTGGGGTAATGTGATGTTCGGCTCATACTGCGTGGCGTAATGTGATGTTCGGCTCATACTGCGTGGGGTAATGTGATGTTTGGCTCATACTGTGTGGGGTAATGTGATGTTCGGCTCATACTGCGTGGGGTAATGTGATCGGCTCATACTGCGTGGGGTAATGTGATCGGCTCATACTGTGTGGCGTAATGTGATGTTCGGCTCATACTGTGTGGGGTAATGTGATGTTCGGCTCATACTGCGTGGGGTAATGTGATGTTCGGCTCATACTGCGTGGGGTAATGTGATGTTCGGCTCATACTGTGTGGGGTAATGTGATGTTCGGCTCATACTGCGTGGCATAATGTGATGTTCGCCTCATACTACGTGGCGTGATGTGATGTTCGGCTCATACTGTGTGGCGTAATGTGATGTTCGCCTCATACTGCATGGCGTAATGTGAATGTGGCTCATACTGTGTGGCGTAATGTGATGTTCGCCTCATACTGCGTGGCGTAATGTGATGTTCGCCTCATACTGCGTGGCGTAATGTGATGTTCGCCTCATACTGCATGGCGTAATGTGAATGTGGCTCATACTGTGTGGCGTAATGTGATGTTCGCCTCATACTGCGTGGCGTAATGTGATGTTCGCCTCATACTGCATGGCGTAATGTGAATGTGGCTCATACTGCGTGGCGGAATGTGATGTTCGGTTCATACTGTGTGGGGTAATGTGAATTTGGCTCATACTGTGTGGGGTAATGTGAGTTGTTTTTTTTACACACACAAACACACACACACACACACACACAATACGTGTGTATTTAGCAAGGAGGGAGTCCGTGTGCCATCTCCATCTGGGCCCCCTTGGCCCACGCAGGGACAGTGGCGGTAGCAGGCATGGTAGATGCTAGAAACAAGTGGGCTAAAGGACCTCTGACGTCAGGGGGAGGAGCTAGGCTGGTGGGATACTGTGTGGCGTAATGTGATGTTCGCCTCATACTGCGTGGCGTAATGTGATGTTCGCCTCATACTGCGTGGCGTAATGTGATGTTCGCCTCATACTGCGTGGCGTAATGTGATGTTCGCCTCATACTGCGTGGCGTAATGTGATGTTCGCCTCATACTGCATGGCGTAATGTGAATGTGGCTCATACTGTGTGGCGTAATGTGATGTTCGGTTCATACTGTGTGGGGTAATGTGAATTTGGCTCATACTGTGTGGGGTAATGTGAGTTGTTTTTTTTACACACACACACACACACACACACACACTACGTGTGTATTTAGCAAGAAGGGAGTCCGTGTGCCATCTCCATCTGGGCCCCTTGGCCCAAGCAGGGACAGTGGCGGTAGCAGGCATGGTAGATGCTAGAAACAAGTGGGCTAAAGGACCTCTGACGTCAGGGGGAGGAGCTAGGCTGGTGGGATAGTTCTTTCACTATCCACGCCATCTTTCACTGTCCACGCCACCAACTTTAGTAACCTCTGCTTGCCACCGTGCCCGAAACGTGGTGAGCATACATTTCGGGTACCATGTTCTGGCCTTGCTCTTCCCCATGGTGATGTCAGAGGTCTTTTCTTCAACTTGGTTTTAGCCATAACCTAGCGGGCATTGGCTCGACAGCGGTAGGGGTCATCGGTAGACTCGGTAGACATTACAGCTGCAGTGCCTCACCAGCCACTGACCTCACCGCACGCCACTGCACTCCATATTATATTAAACATACTACAGATTTTTTTATGCAAGCTGAATGCCATTGATCCACTATTACCAGGTTGCCTGATGGCGACCCTGGATGTGACTAGTTTGTATACGAATATAGGGCATGCCGAGGGAATTTCTGCTGTTAGGAATGTTGTTGGCTGCAGTCCATAGTATGCAGGTCCTCCATTGGAATTTTTACTTTTGTTGCTTGAGCTTGTCCTACAAAATAATTATTTTTTGTTTAATAATTCTTTTTACCTGCAATTGAGAGGCACAGCGATAGGGTCCAATGTGGCCCCATCGTATGCCAATTTATTCATGTATCATTATGAACAACAACACATTATGGGGGATTCATTGTTTTCAAGGTACATTAAGTTTTACGTACGCTACATAGATGACCTGTTCATGCTGTGGACTGGTGGCGAGGAATTGCTTAATGATTTTGTTGACAAATTGAACATGATACCGGGGTCTATCCGATTCACCAGTATCCACAGTGCAGTTGAAATCAACTATTTGGATGTTTCTGTGAGTGTGCAAGATGGACACTTATCTACAGGGATCTATAGGAAGCCAACTGACAAAAACTCTCTGTTGCTGGCATCGAGTTTCCACCCGATTGCATTGAAAAGAGGTCTACATATTCGCAACTCGTTCGTGTGTCTAGAATTACTTCGGATCATGAGAAATTACCTGATGCCCTCGCCCATGGGTGAAACATTTATTGACAGAGGCTATGACAAGAATGAGGTCAGACAAGCCATCAAGAGATGTGGGCAGCTTTCTCGAGAGGAGCTATTAATACCTCGAGTAAAGGCTGAATTTGATCGGTTAGTTTTTGCAAGCACGTATTCCACTGCATCGGATAAAATAGGTCAATCCATTCTCAAACACTGGCATGGACAGATGGACCCGGTGATGAAAGCTCACTGTGTTAAACCACCGTTATTTTGTTATTGACGCAGTCGTAATTTGAAAGAGCAAGTAAACTTCACTGATATTGGCCCGCGAGTAGGCAGTGGAACCAGCTAGCTGCAATTACAAAAGGGTACCTTTAAATGCCACGGTTGTGTCAACTGTATGTTTATGCTGACTGGCAAGAGCTGCCTACATCCAATTAAGGGGACTCAGTATCCCATACATCATCGGATGACATGTGATACGAAATTTGCTACGTACATGATTGTTTGTCCTTGCAAAAACATCTACATAGGGAAAACGATACGGATGCTTAAAGAAAGGATTGTGATGCACATCTATTAAAAAGGCCTATTTTATGTGGAATTAAAAAAGGGGAAGCCAAATTAGGGCAAAGAAAACCCAGTCGACACAGTGTTACTTTGAAGTTATTTACCAGTGTATTCATTGAGGGGAGCATATGACCTTGTTATATCCGGATGTAACCTTGTCAGCTGAAATCCATCTCTGTTTCCCACTCTGGGTACGATTGGTTGTTTGTTTGTATCTTTTAAAAATAAAGGGGTTTTCTTTGCCCTAATTTGGCTTCCCCTTTTTTAATTCCACATAAAATTTTCCATGAGTGGCATCCATCCATATTATATGGCCTAAAGAGGAAAGAAGATATACCTCCTCTAAAGAAACCTTTACGTGTGTTCTACCATATTTTTACAAGTAAGCATACATGTAAGAACCTATTGTCAAGTTATCATCACATTATTTTGGGTGACCCTATAAGAAGGTGGACGTTTGATCTCTACTGGGACTTTTTTCCATCACTTATCATCTCCGCTGCACAGGGGAGAAGAACTTTATTTACCAACAGTATCACACTATTTTGTGTTTTATTTTTCTGTTTCATGTATTTATCATCGATGTGAGGATTATCCAAGTGAAGGGACATTTGGAGCGCAAACTGTGAGATTGTACCTTTTTCTTTTTACTGGTTCTGTTCATACCCCAACGTTGCTGCTGAGGGATGGCTATGTGTTCTTATGAAATCAAGTTATAACCGGACACCTGCAATTTGGTCTGAGAGTGTCAGTGCGGCTTCCCGGGACTGTGTTCTGTGATATATATATATACATTTATTTATTAACAGTATCTTATATAGCGCAGCAAATTCCATTGCATGTGTATATATATATATATATAAATGTGTCAATGGTGCCCGGCACTCCCGGTCCTGTTGGTGTAGATTGCCTGGGTGCCCTCCGTACTGGTCACAACATGCATTCAAAAAGAAGACGGCGTCACTCCAGGTCTTTCAAATAGTAAAAGTGTATTTCAAATAAACATCACAGAATCCAACGTTTCGGGGCCCGTAGCCCCTTTGTCAAGGTGTGTGCAGGCACACACCTTGACAAAGGGGCTACGGGCCCCGAAACGTTGGATTCTGTGATGTTTATTTGAAATACACTTGTACTATTTGAATTGAAAGACCTGGAGTGACGCCGTCTTCTTTTTGAATATATATATATATATATATATATATATATATATATATTTATTCTGTGGGGGCCCCAGAGATATCACTGTACCGGGCCCCAAGATTTCTGTTGCCGACCCTGTCCTTTCCCCAAATATTTGTCTTATCTACACTTGATAAAAAGTCTCCTTAAAGTGCTATTGCAGAATTAACTGATGTAAGAAGCCACCACAGTTTATTCCAACTTTACTCTTTGAGCTTTAAGAACGTCTTACATTAATAAATTGGTTAGCTTTAAAAGTTACTAAGGAAAATTTTAAATACACAAAAGACAAATACTAAAGGTTAGTGATACATGCAAATAATAGTGTACTACTTATACTAAACAGTACTGGTAAACAGAATCATGAACTAGGATATAAATGTGTATCGGGACGAAGCTGAACCGGGGACAGTTCGTGATATCATGTTCGTGATATGATGATCGGTAGCGTCTAGATTCTCTTCGTGCATGAGGATCGTGGAGGGTCTGTAGCCTGCACGAACTGAGCGTGATAAACATGTAAATGACAACATAACAAGTTGGAAGCATCACGTTCGTTACAAAGACTACAGAAGATACACTACATGGCAAAAATAAAATCTTCATACGTTGCAAAGTTCAAGGAAATGCCTTTTGTTTATAATTGAAACAGGCAATAACGCAGGTTGCTATGTGAACATGGTATATCCTTTGCATTGACGTGCAGTCGGGCAGTAGCGAGGACCTCTATCTGCAAGTGGTGTATCAGTTACATTACACCTGAGACAGGCAATAACGCGGACAGCTATATGCAAGTGGTGTATCACTTGCTGTGTATTGGAGTAAGGCACTGTAAAGGGGCAGCTCTGGTGTCCTCGCCTCACACAGAGGGGTCCTGCAGTTCCGCGTTGTCAGATCCGCGAGTGTTCGCACCACCACGTCACGGGCTGCTGGAGGTGCCATCAGTTCCCGGGACCCCGGCATGTCCGCTCCACTGGACTCGGACGATGCCTATGATTTCCTCTTTAAGATCGTGCTGATTGGGGATGCCGGGGTGGGCAAGACGTGCGTGGTGCAGCGTTTCAAGAGCGGTGTGTTTGTGGAGCGACAAGGGAACACTATCGGTGTGGACTTTACCATGAAGACTCTGGATATCCAGGGGAAGCGGATTAAGGTGAGAGACATTGGTCAATGAATAGTAGTCACCAGCAGTTGTGGAACTACAAGTTCCAGCATGCCCTTCGCCGTGCCGGAGTTTAAATCCACAAAGTCCGGAGAGTTTCTGAGGTTGCTTAAGTGCCTATATGTTGTGTTATGAAAGCTCTCTATAGAAATCCATAAACTATGTGGCAGGTGTCCCAAGATTGCCATTTACACTAGAACCAGCTGTACTGTGCTGCCCATCTCACCTGCTGCTGCTACATTCAGATACTGTATCCTAGTTTAGAAACCCTGCCTGTGTCCTTTGTAAAGTAAAATTCACCTCTTTGTGTCTAGGTCTAATGATATTGCAGAAAGTTTGCTGCTATTGTTACATGTATAAAAGATAAACGGGTTTCTCCACTTGCACAGTATTGTCTTCCTGTAAATAACCTCAGTGGCTTCTCTCATGCTCTTTAATAGTATACAAATGAGGTTATGTACACATTATGACTGTGCTATGTGTCTGGCCCTCATAACAGGAAACCCCCCTCCTCTACACTGCCTTGTGGATTAGTAAACTCTGCTGACTGCCTGGTTTTATCTGATCTCTGAAGGGAAAGATTGGGGGATTACAGGATTTAATTGTTTTTTTGGACAGCAAATGAGTGCCTCATCTATGATCTAGGTGCTAGCCCCTGAATACCACTTCACAGAAGTAACCTCTACAAAATCTATTGTGCAATTTATCAGGTGGGCACAAAGGGTTACCCATTCTTACTGTGCTGTTTGCTTGCACAACGTCATATCCTTCTGTTTTCTTTTACAAGTATCTGTTAGAACATACAATGTGACACGGATATCAACAACCTTCATGTAACAGTGTCCTTAGTTCATAAATGTGCCCCTGACATTTAATTTCATGGAACTACTGAAACAGTCATAATATAACATGGGCACCAAGTTAACATAAATCAGTGTCCATGGTGCGTCTTTTCTATGACTTTAAAGTTTAATCATGTTTCAAAACATCTTTTCTATAACTTTATGTACAGACCTGGGGCTAACTGCTTATATATAGATTTATTAATCTTTTAAAATACTTGTTTTCATGGTGTGTCTCAGCTATTTGCTATGGGACGTCCTAATTTTCTTGTTTGATGGATAAGATAGTGAGGACAGGTGTACCATAGTCTTTCATATAAAGATCAGACAGCTGAGTAAAGAAGACTCTTATTTAGGAGCATATTTATTATGCGCCACATTTTACCTTTGAAACAAATCATTTATCGTGGCAATATCAAATGTTTTTCCTGGGAATATATTATACATGTCTAGCAAGGGCATCGGTATAGGAGCCCGTCTCTGCGAAGACAAAATAGTAACATGGGACCTAATTCAGATCTGATCGCTGGGCTGCATGTTCTGCTGTCCTGCGATCAGATAGTTGCCGCCTACGGGTGGGGGGGGGTGGGGGGAGTGTAAATTCGCCATGCAGGTGTGCGATCACAGGTGTAGCTGAGCCGCAAAAATCCACTTTGTGCAGTCTGTGCGCAACCCAGGACTTACTCCTACAGTGCGATGAGAACAGGCTGTTCGGGGCCGGAGCTGACGTCAGACACCCTCCCTGAAAACACTTGGGAACGCCTGCGATTTTGTGGACACTCCCAATAAAACACTCAGTTGCCACCCACAAATGGCCTCTTAAAGTCAATCACCTTGCGAAAGCACGTGCGATCGGATTTTTCGCACCATCCCGTCGCTGACTGGGGATGTCCGATGTTGTTGCCCAATGCGCGTGCGCATTGCGGTGCATGCGCACTTAGGATCTGATCGCCCGATGTGCGAAAACACACAGCAACGATCAGATCCGAAGTACCCCCCATGGTCGCTTAGTGTTTGGACCTGTCATTCTTCCTGAACATCACAGTTAAGTGCAACAGTTTGACATTTCTAGGAACAACTGTAAAGCACAATGGATTATCCTGGTGCTATAAAAATAACTGATAATAATAATAACAGTAATATACAGCAATAAAATAACAGACTAGGTAGGACGAGGAGACAGGGTAAGAAAACGTACTACCTTGCAGGGCAAGCAGCGATAGGTCAAGGAGGAGGCACTGAGGGAGAGACTTAAGGGCCCTAGAGACTGGGCGACCCGCCGCCGAGATGCCTGACCACCGATACGGCAGACGGGCAACCCGGTGGCGGGGAGGAGGTGACGGGGGGGGTGAAGTTTCACCGGCTCTATAGCAATGCATGCCAATATGGACAATCTCGTCCATATTGGCCCGCATGCATAAGCGACGGGGCTCCAACGATTAATGAGTGCAGTGCCTACACACTGCACGATATGAACGAAAACCTGTCGCTCAGACAAACTGGTTAAATGCAAATTTAATCAACTTGTATAAACAACTGTTTTTGTCTGTTTTGCAGTGTTTGGAAGCAAATGGTTGATTGTCATTTGCTCTCTTCCATTACCAGATTTCCATTCCAACCAGCTAGATCTGCCATAGAATTGTATAGTGTGTAACTAGCTTAAGGGGTATATTTACTCAAATGCGGGTTTATAGAAGTGCAGATGTTGCCCATAGCAACCAATTAGATTCTAGCTATTTTCATTTAGAAGGTGCTAGATAAAAAAATAAGTAGCATATTATTGGTTGCTATGGGCAACATCTCCATTTCTATAAACCCGCACTTTAGTAAATATTTAAAGTGAGCTGCTACAGAGCTCTCTCTTGAGAGATAGACCAAGATGCATTTTGAGAGAGAGAGAGAGCACAGCTATAAAAGAAGGGACTTCCTGAGAGATGCAGATCCTTTGGTGAACACAGTGCAAGAACTTAGAGATGGAGAGATCCTGTATATTGTACTGACTGTGGAAAGGTTTTGCTAGTATCGGCACTAGCCCAGAGACTGCCTTTGTACAAGGAAAGTATACAGAAGAACCCGAGCTTAACATTGGGACTACATATGTGATAGGATCTTCCTGCTAAAGACTGCTAGGATGCACTCTGTACTGTATGTAGGTCAGTATTTTGCTCTTTGTACGGTATAGTGGTCACCGAAACTATACCTTTTTAAAGGGATGCGGTTATGTTACCAGTGCTCGGGATCCTGGCGGTCAGCATACAGACGCCGGGATCCCGAACATTAAAAATGCCGGCAGTTGGAATGCCGACCCACAGGGTCTATTCCCACTCGTAGGTGTCCACCAAGCCCGCAAGTGGCTTTGTTGCGCTCGCCCCCCCGGCATTCTGCTGCCAGGATCCCGGTGACTTAATGCTGACCTCTGGGATCCCGGCAGCCAGCATATCATACCAAACCCTTTTTTAAATGGTATACATTTTTGCTTTGTGTATTTTAAGTGTTGTAACTTTGTGGATAATACACAAATATCTACAATTTTATTTGTATGAACTGTGTTTATTATACCTTTTTCACATCTCCAATGCCGGATCCCACCCGAGAATTGGAAACCGCATTGGACCCTTATAGCAGGCTTCTCGACACGGCAATATGCTGGGTCGGGTTGCCATAGCGGCGGGCCGGAGGAAACGCTGGGAGATGAGATCATCTCTGCGCTGCCTCTCCCTATGTAGTGAGCGGGTCCCGGGTCGCATCGACCTGGTATTCAACCCGGGAATAACCCTTCTTATTACCCTGGTTGAATTACCGGGTCAGGCGACCCGGGAATTCTCTATGGGCCCTTTCACATCGCACAGTGACCCGTGTTGACCCGGCAATACGTCAGGTCGTTATCTGGTTATTTTTGCAATATAAAAGGGTATTAAAAGTACAAAATATTGTTCTGCCCTTGACTGTTTACGGAAACTTGTTAGGGAACCAACCTGCCACCTGAAATAATTGCCCACGCTGGTATAAACAATGTGGTCTCTATATTTATTTAAACTGATTGTTTCTCATTGTATCTGAAATATCTTGTTACCTTGTGGTCTTATTGCAGCATCTGCTTGGGAAGTTGTAAAATTATTTTCATTTCTGCTCAAAGACCTTTTAACATATGTGTCTACATGATACATAAGGTCTTTCTTTTATGCCTTGTCAGCATTTTCACTTGAGCTGCATGGGCATACCTGGGTGGCGATGGGGGTTTGCGTGGTCTTTCATTTTCAAATTCCTAATTGCCTAATTAATTAAGTTAAGTTTTCTTGCTGATTGCCATGCACTCCCAGCACCATCTGTGTGTGAGTGGTGAGGAAGGTATTAGTAATTACTTATTTTAACAATACAATTCATGACAATGCTACTTATCAATTCAGTAGAAACAATGGGGCAGATGTATTAAGCCTGGAGAAGGGATACAGAAGTGATAAAGCGGTGATAAGCTCAAGATGATAACGCACCAGTGAGTCAGCTCCTGTCATTTTTCAAATCCTTAATGATTGGCTGGTGCGTTATCACTTTGCACTTATCACTGGTTTATTACTTCTTTATTCCTTCTCCAGGTTAATACATCTGCCCCAATGACCCCACCAGGGCACTTCACTACCAAGTACTGGTTTGTAGCTGAGCTAAACTGGCAACATAAAGATTGCTTCAATCCACAAAGCTTCCTAAATTATGCCCAAGTTACAGGAGAACTTTTTAGAGGCATTACAAAGCGCCCTATTAAATATATTGTTGTCCTCCATTCTCCCCCTTCCCTCTTCTTCTCCTCCTCCTTCTTTCTCCCCCAATTTATTATATCTCTCTCTTGTATGGTTTTTTACGTATGTGAAAGGTTATAAAATAAAAAAAATCTCTGCAGACCCTGATTCCTTCTGTATACTGGCAGCTGCTCGAAGTGTTGTTCCCAGACTAGCTGGTTTCTGACTGTTTGCTTTAGTTGATAATTTGATGCATTCTGCCTTATGATAATACATTAAGAGCCTATGGGGTATATTCAATTAGGGTCGGATCCATTCCGACATGCATTTGTCGGAATGGATCCGACAACCCCTATTCAATCTCATCTCAATTCGACTTTTCAAAAGTTGAATTGAGATGAGGGACCCAGAGGAGGAGGAGGAGGAGGGGGGAGTGGAGCCGAGGGGGGGGAGTGGAGCCGAGGGGAGACCAGCGGGGACAGCCGCGGGCAGACTGAGGAGAGCAGCACTACAGCAGCGCTGCAGGAGGATGTCTCACAGCCGCCAGACCTCACGGCAGTGTCCACCCGGCTCCAGCAAACGTGACCTCACTTGCTGGAGCCGGGTGGATGCTGCCGTGAGCGCCGCGGCTGTGAGACATCCTGCTGCAGCGCTGTGCTGTAGCGGTGCTCTCTCCTGTATGCCTGCGGCTGTCCCCCATCTTACCCAGTCTCAGTCCGACATTTTTTTTATGTCTGACTGAGATGGTGGGAAACGGGGCCAGATCCTGTCGCATTTGGCCCTGTTTCACTCAAAAGTACGTGAATCGGCAGCTATACCTCCGATTCACGTACTATTCCACAAGTCAAATTCCACGACTTATCGAATAAAAACTGATGGGACTGAATAGGTTGAATCACTATTCAACCTTAAAAAGTCGAAAACTGCCGTCTTTTCGACAGACGGCAGTTTTCGACCCTAATTGAATATACCCCTATGTCTTATTTTGTAACTGTACAAATATTTAGTAAGTCTTAAGGGCCCTACACACTTGAAGATCTAACTGAACGATATGAACGTTCTCGTTCATTAATGAACGAGAACTCGTTCATATCGTTCAGTGTGTAGGCACCAAAGATGAACGATGAGCGGCCACGCGCTCGTTCATCGTTGGTGCCCTGTCGATTTTGCCTGCAGGTCAATATGAACAATCTCGTCCGAACCACCCACATAACTTTCATAAACCTTCTTATCAAATTGCATCCACTCTGTATAGTCCACACATATCCTCACGTCTTCTCATTCTTCACTTTCCCTTCCTCTGAAACCCGGTTCATCATTGCTGTATGACCATATCATACAGCCCTCCAAGAACCTTTGCAATCTGGTGGACAGCTATGCAATAGATAGCACCTATCCTTGTGTACACATGCCTATTTCCCTATAGATTGTAAGCTTGTGAGCAGGGCCTTCCTACCTATGACTGTTTGTTATCACCCAGTTTGTTATTGCTATTTGAAATTGTAAAGTGCAACGGAATTTGCTGCGCTATATAAGAAACTGTTATTAAATAGATAAATATTAGCATGCACTGCTATGAAGCGGATCGCCGAGTGGATAGGGGGCATTAAGGACAAATCTCTGCTGGAATTTATGCCAATGTTTTATGTATAAAAATTCTCTTTTAATAAAACTTCGAGAATAGGCAGCTTATCTATGATCTTACTTCCTGTCCACATGCAATTGCAATCTTTGGACCTATGATACTAGTCACTAATACTAGTTTGCAAGTACAGTCTTTGGATGACCTATACCTTTTTAATCTCTTTAAACAGTAGCAATGACCTTTTAGACTTGGGCCTAATGCAGAGGTGAATATATGGTTATTTGTGCGTTTCGCTCTGTGCATGCTGCTGAACCATACATACACAAGAAGTACGTGATACAAAGCGCTACGCATTTCAGTTGCATTCCCACTTGCGACTGAAGGGGTGTAATCAGGTCTCACGTACGCAAGGTCCAGAGGGGTCTGTTTGTGGAATTCCGGGCTATGCAGTGTTGGATGGGAGTGTAAATACTGGCGTTCCGCATGTGTAATGAGCCCATAAAGGATGATAAATAGGCCCCTATTGTGCAATACGGCCCAGGAAATTGATATAGGGTAACGAAAGAACTGCAATCCATAATGTGTTTTTGTTTTGATAGTGGTTTACAACCGGGTGTGCTATGTTAGATAGCCTAGACTTAGGTCGACAGTAAGTAAGTCGACCTGAGGTTTTAAAAAAAAAAAAAATTGGTGTAGTTTTCTTCGTAGAGTGACCAGGAACCCCAATTAGTGCACAGTGTGCCCTCGCATGGCGAGTGAACTTTGGGCAAGGTGCCTTGCTCCGCTGCGCACGGCACAGGTTACCGTTCCCAATTGTAGTCCACGTGATTCGTAAAGTACGAAAATGTTCAATAAATAAAAAAAAAGTGAAAAACTCATGTCGACCTACAGTCCCTGTCGACCTAGAAACCATGTCAACCTACTTACTGTCGACCAAGACATTCCATGTCAACCTACTTACTGTCGACCAAGACATTGTCGACCTAGAGACCGGAACCCTTTACAACCATAGGCTTATAGACCTACTCAATTGCGTACATGTATTCTTTAAAAAAATCACTGCGTCTTTTTTTTTTTTTTTCACAGCCTCAGAGCAAGTTTGATTTGAACTAAAACCTGAAAAGAATTACGGGACCTGCTCTGGATCTCTGCGCCCCCCACCTGCCCCTTGACGAATTCAGTAAATTGGAAGTTTCCAATTAGCTTAACTAGTCCAGTAATTACTCATCTTCTGGCAGCGCTGTTCTCATACTACACTTCTCCACATGTGTGTGCTGTGCCATCACTTACCTCTGTCTGGGTAGAAGTCCGTGCAGCAGCCAGTCGCAGCAGAGTCGGGGGAGTGTGGTGAAGCAGCAGCCAGTCGCAGCAGAGTATGGGGAGTGTGGTGAAGCAGCAGCTGGGTACAGCAGAGACCGAAGCAGCCACAACATTATTTATTCTCTTCTTGCCCCACGGGATTTTGGCTGCAAAAAGCCTACACCCAATTTTATAGGATACCACGGGTTTTGGGAGCGCGGATACCCACAGTGATCAAAAATTGTTCACGGATTTTCGAAATCTTTTGCGGGCAAAATCCAGTGAGTAATTGAATATGCCATTTATTTCACATTGCAATGCCGGGTCGCACCCGGGAAATGGAAACGGGTCCTTCCCGGGTGTGACCCGGCATTGGACTCGAACACTGGCTTCCCTGACCTGGCAATAAGCCGGGTTGGGTTGCCATCGGGGGTGGGTGTGTAGGCGGCGCTGGGAGATGAATGTCCGCGCCACCTCTCCCCATGCAGTGAACGGGTCCCGGGTGGCATCAACCCGGCAACCTATTCACACTGCACCTGACCCAGTCATTACCCGGGAATAACACTGCTTTATTCTCGGGTTGAATTACCTGGTCAGGTGACCTGGGAATTCGTCATGGCCCCTTTCACACAGCAATATACCGGGTCGATACCGGGTTATTTGTGCGGTGTAAAAGGGGTATTAGTATTCTGAGATAGGGTATTAGATCTGTGTTCATATTCCCTTTAAAATGCAGCTACAAAATGATGAGGACATTTGTGGGTCAGTTTCACACCATTTAGGGAGAATGACACCTTGCAGTTGCTAAGCGGGCACAAGAGACCCGAGTTAGGTGTAACTGTAACTTTAGTATCATGAGGTAAGCTAACTGTGAAGGAATGAGTAATACAGCAACCCTCCCTTTATAGAACTACTGCCTTGGGCAGCAATACAGTGACTCTGCATGAGTCAGCCTGTGCTGTGTATTTGTATAAAACCTTCACTGGCTTTATTACGTTTTTCCCAGGTAGAGGAAACACCGCTAAACATTTGTCTTCTATTCACCCATGAGGTATGCTAGGTGCTGTGACAGTGGCCTAAGGCAATAAAATCTCAATAGCAAAAATAAAATCTATATATATATATATATATATATATATCTATATCTATATATATATATATACACTGCTCAAAAAAATAAAGGGAACAATAAAATAACACATCCTAGATCTGAATGAATTAAATATTCTTATTAGATACTTTGTTCTTAACATAGTTGAATGTGCTGACATCAAAATCACACAAAAATTATCAATGGAAATCAAATTTCTCGGACGTCCTAAGTGGATGCTGGGACTCCGTAAGGACCATGGGGAATAGCGGCTCCGCAGGAGACTGGGCACAACTAAAGAAAGCTTTAGGACTACCTGGTGTGCACTGGCTCCTCCCACTATGACCCTCCTCCGGACCTCAGTTAGAATCTTGTGCCCGGCTGAGCTGGATGCACACTAGGGGCTCTCCTGAGCTCCTAGAAAGAAAGTATATTTTAGGTTTTTTATTTTACAGTGAGATCTGCTGGCAACAGACTCACTGCAGCGAGGGACTAAGGGGAGAAGAAGCGAACCTACCTAACTGGTGGTAGCTTGGGCTTCTTAGGCTACTGGACACCATTAGCTCCAGAGGGATCGACCACAGGACCCGACCTCGATGTTCGGTCCCGGAGCCGCGCCGCCGGCCCCCTTACAGAGCCAGAAGCAAGAAGTGTTCCGGAAAATCGGCGGCAGAAGACTTCTGTCTTCAACAAGGTAGCGCACAGCACTGCAGCTGTGCGCCATTGCTCCTCATGCACACCTCACACTCCGGTCACTGATGGGTGCAGGGCGCTGGGGGGGGGGGCGCCCTGAGGGCAATATATGACACCTTGGCTGGCAAATCATCACAATATATAGTCCCAGGGCTATATATGTGATAAATTACCCCTGCCAGAATCCATGAAAAAAGCGGGAGAAAAGTCAGCCGAAAAAGGGGCGGGGCTATCTCCCTTAGCACACTGGCGCCATTTTTTCTTCACAGTGCAGCTGGAAGACAGCTCCCCAGGTTCTCCCCTGTAGTTTTCAGGCTCAAAGGGTTAAAAAGAGAGGGGGGGCACTAAATTTAGGCGCAATATGTGTATACAAGCAGCTATTGGGGGAAAACTCACTCAGTTATAGTGTTAATCCCTGCATTATATAGCGCTCTGGTGTGTGCTGGCATACTCTCTCTCTGTCTCCCCAAAGGACTTTGTGGGGTCCTGTCCTCGGTCAGAGCATTCCCTGTGTGTGTGCGGTGTGTCGGTACGGCTGTGTCGACATGTTGGATGAGGAAGGTTACGTGGAGGCGGAGCAGAGGCCGATAAATGGGATGTCGCCCCCTGTGGGGCCGACACCAGAGTGGATGGATAGGTGGAAGGTATTAACCGACAATGTCAACTCCTTACATAAAAGGCTGGATGACGTGACAGCTGTGGGACAGCCGGCTTCTCAGCCCGCGCCTGCCCAGGCGTCTCAAAGGCCATCAGGGGCTCAAAAAAACGCCCGTTACCTCAGATGGCAGACACAGATGTCGGCACGGAGTCTGACTCCAGTGTCGACGAGGTTGAGACATATACACAATCCACTAGGAACATCCCTTGCATGATCTCGGCAATGAAAAATGTGTTACATATTTCTGACATGAACCCAAGTACCACATAAAAGGGGTTTTATGTTTGGGGAGAAAAAGCAGCCAGTGTTTTGTTCCCCCATCAGATGAGTGAATGAAGTGTGTAAAGAGCGTGGGTTCCCCCGATAAGAAAATGGTAATTTCTAAAAAGTTACTGCTGGCGTACCTTTTCCCGCCAGAGGATAGGTCACGTTGGGAGATATCCCCTAGGGTGGATAAGGCGCTCACACGTTTGTCAAAAAAGGTGGCACTGCCGTCTGGGGATACGGCCACTTTGAAGGAGCCTGCTGATAAAAAGCAGGAGGCTATCCTGAAGTCTTTATATACACACTCGGGTACTATACTGAGACCTGCATTTGCCTCAGCATAAATAGTGCTGCTGCAGCGTGGTCTGATACCCTGTCAGATAATATTAATACCCTAGACAGGGATAATATTTTGCTAACATAGAGCATATTAAAGACGTCGTCTTCTATATAAAGGATGCACAGAGGGATATTTGCCGGCTGGCATCCAGAATTAATGCAATGTCCATTCTGCCAGGAGGGTATTAGAGACCCGGCAGTGGACAGGTGATGCTGCCTTTAAAAGGCACATGGAGATTCTGCCTTATAAGGGTGAGGAATTGTTTGGGGATGGTCTCTGGGACCTCGTATCCACAGCAACAGCTGGGAAGAAATTTTTTTACCTCAGGTTTCCTCACAGCCTAAGAAAGCACCGTATTTTCAGGTACAGTCCTTTCGGCTTCAGAAAAGCAAGCGGGTCAAAGGCGCTTCCTTTCTGCACAGAGACAAGGGAAGAAGGAAAAAGCTGCACCAGACAGCCAGTTCCCAGGATCAAAAATCTTCCCCCGCTTCCTCTGAGTCCACCGCATGACGCTGGGGCTCCACAGGTGGAGACAGGTGCGGTGGGGGCGCGTCTCGGGAACTTCAGGGACCAGTTGGCTTGCCCACAGGTGGATCCCTAGGTTCTGCAAGTAGTATCACAGGGATACAGGCTGGAGTTCGAGGCGACTCCCCCTCGCCGTTACCTCACATCAGCCTTGCCTGCTGCCCTGGGAGAAAGGGAGGTAGTACTGGCGGCAATTCACAAGCTGTACTTCCAGCAGGTGAAATCAAGGTACCCCTCCTTCAACAAGGACGGGGTTACTATTCCAGAATGTTGTGGTACCGAAACCAGACGGTTCGGTGAGACCCATTCTAAAATTTAAATCCTTGAACACTTATATACGAAGGTTCAAGTTCAAAATGGAATCGCTCAGGGCGATTATTGCAAGCCTGGAGAATTTTATGGTATCACTGGACATCAAGGATGCTTACCTACATGTCCCTATTTACCCTTTTCACCAGGAGTACCTCAAAATTGTGGTACAAGATTGTCATTACCAATTCCAGACGTTGCCGTTGGTCTGTCCCCGGCACCGAGGGTATTTACCAAGGTAATGGCCGAAATAATTATCCCGTACTTGGACGATCTCCTTATAAAGGCGAGGTCCAGGGAGCAGTTGTTCGTCGGAGTAGCACTATCTCGGGAAGTGCTACAACAGCACGGCTAGATTCTGAATATTCCCAAGTCGCAGCTGGTTCCTACGACGCGTCTACTGTTCCTGGGTATGGTTCTGGACACAGAACAGGATAAAAAGGGTTTCTCCCGGAGGAGAAGTCCAAGGAGTTGTCGTCTCTAGACAGAGACCTCCTAATACAAATACAGGTGTCGGTGCATCAATGCACGCGAGCCCTGGGAAAGGTGGTAGCTTGTTACGAAGATATTCCATTCGCCAGGTCCCATGCAAGGATCTTCCAGTGGGATCTGTTGGACAAGTGGTCCGGGTCGCATCTTCAGATGCATCGGCGGATAACCCTGTCTCCAAGGGCCAGGGTGTCGCTGTTGTGGTGGCTGCAGAGTGCTCATCTTCTAGGGGGCCGCAGATTCGGCATACAGGACTGGGTCCTGGTGACCACGGATTCCAGCCTTCGAGGCTGGGGGGCAGTCACACAGGGAAGAAACTTCCAAGGACTATGGAAAAGTCAGGAGACTTCCCTACACATAAATATTCTGGAACTAAGGGCCATTTACAATGCCCTAAGTCAGGCTAGACCCCTGCTTCAACACCGGCCGGTGCTGATCCAGTCAGACAAGACAGGGCGGCACAAGAAGCAGGATGGCGATGGCAGAAGCCACAAGGATTCTCCGATGGGCGGAAAATCATGTGTTAGCACTGTCAGCAGTGTTCATTCCCGGAGTGGACAACTGGGAAGCAGACTTTCTCAGCAGGCATGGCCTCCACCCGGGAGAGTGGGGACTTCATCCAGAAGTCTTCCAAATTATTGTACACCGTTGGGAAAGGCCACAGGTGGACATGATGGCGTCCCGCCTCAACAAAAAAAAAGCTACAAAGATATTGCGCCAGGTCAAGGGACCCTCAGGCGATAGCTGAGGACGCTCTGGTAACACCGTGGGTGTACCAGTCGATGTATGTGTTCCCTTCTCTGCCTCTCTTACCCAGGGTAATGAGAATAATAAGAAGGAGAGGAGTAAGAACTATACTCATTGTTCCGGATTGGCCAGGAAGAGCTTGGTACCCAGAACTCCAAGAAATGATCTCAGAGGACCCATGGCCTCTGCCGCTCAGACAGGACCTGCTGCAGCAGGGGGCCTCTCTGTTCCAAGACGTACCGCGGCTGCGTTTGACGGCATGGCGGTTGTACGCCGGATCCTGAAGGAAAAGGGCATTCCGGAGGAAGTTATCCCTACGCTAATTAAAGCTAGGAAAGAAGTGAACGCAAACCATTATCACCGCATATGGCGGAAATATGTTGCGTGCTGTGAGGCCAGGAAGGCCCCAAAGGAGGAATTTCAGCTAGGTCGATTTCTGCACTTTCTACAGTCAGGGGTGACTATGGGCCTAAAATTGGGTTCCATTAAGGTCCAGATTTCGGTTCTATCGATTTTCTTCCAAAATAGAGCTGGCTTCACTGCCTGAAGTTCAGACTTTTGTTAAGGGAGTGCTGCATAGTCAGCCCCCGTTTGTGCCTCCAGTGGCACCGTGGGATCTCAACGTGGTGTTGGATTTCCTGAAGTCGCATTGGGTTGAGCCACTTAAATCCGTGGAGCTTCAATACCTCACGTGGAAAGTGGTCATGCTGTTGGCCTTGGCCAGGCGTGTGTCAGAATTGGCGGCTTTGTCATGCAAAAGCCCTGATCTGATTTTTTTATATGGATAAGGCGGAATTGAGGACTCGTTCCCAATTCCTTCCTAAGGTGGTATCAGTTTTTCATGTAAACCAACCTATTGTGGTGCCTGCGGCTACTTGGGACTTGGAGGATTCCAAGTTACTGGACGTAGTCAGGGCCCTGGAAAGTGTATGTTTCCAGGACGGCTGGAGTCAGGAAAACTGACTCGCTATTTATCCTGTATGCACCCAACAAGCTGGGTGCTCCTGCTTCTAAGCAGACTATTGCTCGCTGGATCTGTAGCATGATTCAACTTGCACGTTCTGCGGCTGGACTGCCGCACCCTAAATCTGTAAAAGCACATTCCACGAGGAAAGTGGGCTCTTCTTGAGCGGCTGCCCGAGGGGTCTCGGCTTTACAAAATTGCCGAGCTGTTACTTGGTCGGGTTCAAACATTTTTGCAAGAGTCTACAAGTTTGATACCCTGGCTGAGGAGGACCTAGAGTTTGCTCATTCGGTGCTGCAGAGTCATCCGCACTCTCCCGCCCGTTTGGGAGCTTTGGTATAATCCCCATGGTCCTTACGGAGTCCCAGCATCCACTTAGGACGTCAGAGAAAATAAGATTTTACTCACTGGTAAATCTATTTCTCGTAGTCCGTAGTGGATGCTGGGCGCCCATCCCAAGTGCAGATTGTCTGCAATACTTGTTTATAGTTATTGCCTAACTAAAGGGTTATTGTTGAGCCATCTGTTGAGAGGCTCAGTTATATTTCATACTGTTAACTGGGTATAGTATCACGAGTTATACGGTGTGGCTGGTATGAGTCTTACCCGGGATTCAAAATCCTTCCTTATTGTGTCAGCTCTTCCGGGCACAGTATCCTAACTGAGGTCTGGAGGAGGGTCATAGTGGGAGGAGCCAGTGCACACCAGGTAGTCCTAAAGCTTTCTTTAGTTGTGCCCAGTCTCCTGCAGAGCCGCTATTCCCCATGGTCCTTACGGAGTCCCAGCATCCACTACGGACTACGAGAAATAGATTTACCGGTGAGTAAAATCTTATTTTATTAACCCATGGTGGTCTGGATTTGGAGTCGCCCTCAAAATTAAAGTGGAAAAACACACTACAGACTACCAACTTTGACGTAATGTCCTTAAAACAAGTCAAAATGAGGCTCAGTAGTGTGTGTGTCCTCCACGTGCCTGTATGACCTCCCTACAACCCACACAAGTGGCTCAGGTAGTGCAGCCCATCCAGGATGGCACATCAATGCGAGCTGTGGCAAGAAGGTTTGCTGTGTCTGTCAGCGTAGTGTCCAGAGCATGGAGGCGCTACCAGGAGACAGGCCAGTACATCAGGAGACGTAGAGGAGGCCGTAGGAGGGCAACAACCCAGCATCAGGACCGCTACCTCCGCCTTTGTGCAAGGAGGAGCACTGCCGGAGCCCTGCAAAATGACCTCCAGCAAGCCACAAATGTGCATGTGTCTACTCAAATGATCAGAAACAGACTCCATGAGGGTGGTATGAGGGCCCGACGTCCACAGGTGGGGGTTGTGCTTACAGCCCAACACCATGCAGGATGTTTGGCATCTGCCAGAAAACACCACGATTGGCAAATTCGCCACTGGCGCCCTGTGCTCTTCACAGATGAAAGCAGGTTCTCACTGAGCACATGTGATAGACGTGACAGAGTCTGGAGACGCCAAGGAGAACGTTCTGCTGCTTGCAACATCCTCCAGCATGACCGGTTTGGCAGTGGGTCAGTAATGGTGTGGAGTGGCATTTCTTTGGGGGGCCGCACAGCCCTCCATGTGCTCACCAGAGGTAGCCTGACTGCCATTAGGTACCGAGATGAGATCCTCAGACCCCTTGTGAGGCCATTTGCTGGTGCGGTTGGCCCTGGGTTCCTCCTAATGCAAGACAATGCTAGACCTCATGTGGCTGGAGTGTGTCAGCAGTTCCTGCAAAACGAAGGCATTGATGCTATGGACTGGCCCGCCCGTTCCCCAGACCTGAATCCAATTGAGCACATCTGAGACATCATGTCTCGCTCCATCCACCAATGCCACGTTGCACCACAGACTGTCCAGGAGTTGGCGGATGCTTTAGTCCAGGTCTGGGAGGAGATCCCTCAGGAGACCATCCGCCACCTCATCAGAACCATGCCCAGGCGTTGTAGGGAGGTCATACAGGCACGTGAAGGCCACACACACTACTGAGCCTCGTTTTGACTTGTTTTAAGGACATTACATCAAAGTTGGATCAGCCTGTAGTGTGTTTTTCCACTTTTATTTTGAGGGTGACTCCAAATCCAGACCTCCATGGGTTAATAAATTTGATTTCCATTGATAATTTTTGTGTGATTTTGTTGTCAGCACATTCAACTATGTAAAGAACAAAGTATTTAATAAGAATATTTCATTCATTCAGATCTAGGATGTTATTTTAGTGTTCCCTTTATTTTTTTGAGCAGTGTGTGTGTGTGTGTGTATGTGTGTGTATATATATATAATTTTTTTTTTTTTTTATTATTATAGAATCTCAGGTTTATACAAATAGAATTGCGATCCATTTTTAAGACAAATCAAAGAGAGTGAAGAAGGATAAACTCCATTACATACATCCACGTGGCAAAAACAGACACATTTATTAACCACTTGCCTGGTTGCTCCGAGCTTGATGTGACCGGAGCCAGCTGGGTGCCCGGCTTTTAGATTAGGAGGTAAATTTTGCACAAGTGCAGAACGGATCTCCTCTGGCTCTCTGGACTCCCTGCAGTGATGTCGGTGGTCAGATATATTAGTCACGGCATAGAAGAGGTGTGTGAAAGGAGGGGCTTTTTACAAGGGGGGGTTTGGTTTATAAAACATGTTTTTTGTTTTCATACTACTAAGGGTGTGTGGGGGTACTATTATTAGGAATTACGAACACTGGGGGGGTCTATTGCCAATGGGGTGTGGGAAGTTATTTTATAATGGTGGAGGCCTATGAACAAGGATGGGGGGGGGATGGGGTGATAAAACACCCCACAGGGAGATATATAGGTGTGTGTCTTTAACATGGTATACAGAGGATGGGTAGGTAGTAGGTCCACCCCATATGGGCGACAACCATCATTTTGTACTTTTTAATGCTTTTTCATACTTTACCATCCACGTGAACTACGATTGGGAGTGGTAACCTGCCTAAAGCATGATAAGCCGAACAGTACACTACTTTGCATACCATGTGGTTCAACATACAAAATGACACCCAAAAATGCAAAAAAAAAAACATGTAATGACCATTTCCGTGACTATCTTTTCACTGTGTTTGATTTTATTTTTTACCGACCTTTTCAGGTGTCTACCTTTCACTAACAAGTGCATTTTGCCCATATGGGATTGACCTAGCGACTGTTGACCTAATGATCCACACCTGTTAAACACTGGAACTGCATTTGTTCAGGAGTACATTACATTTTCCCCAGAGATGCGTGTCTGGTAATGTTCCTGTATCAGTTCAGTTTAGCTTTCTTTCTTTTTTTTTTTTTTGTTTAGAAGTGAACTTGGATTTTTGGCTCTTTAAAGTGTTGTACAATTTCTTATAATCATGTTCTGGTTACACTTAAGCTTGGATCATTTCTGATCAATTGAGGTGTCAGGTAACACAGCTGCACGGATGGCAGGCTGTGTAGTGGGCCAACATTTCCTGGAAGGTAAATCAATATACCACAGCTATTGTGATTATAATAATCTCCACCTGCCCTGAGACTTGATGTTTTCATAAGCAAATGCTATGTAAACCCCAGATGTTTTAGTCCTGCATGCCGGGTAATGCTGTTTTATACTGTGATTTATGAAAACATGTTGCTATACCTTTTATTTGGTATCTGGACTGTGTGTTGACACTGTCTAGGTTGACACCTATTGGTTGACATGGAGTAGGTCGACATGGAAAAAGGTAGACGTGAGTTTTCACTTTTTTTTTTTTTCCATTGTCTGAACTTTTTCATACTTAACGATCCACGTGGACTACAATTGGGAATGGTAACCTTGCCCGAAGCATGGCGAGTGAAGCAAGCCATGCGAGGGGACACGGTGCACCAATTGGGGTTCCCTGTCCTTTTACGACGAAAACGACACACAAAGCATACTCATGTCGACCTTTTTACATGTGACCTTTTTACATGTGACCTTGTTCATGTCGACCTAATGGCCATGTTGACACATTTCCTGTGTCGACCTAGTCACTGTTGACAAATAGGTGTCGCCCTAATGTGTGTCAACCTAGACACTGTCGACCCTGAGTCCCATACCCCCTTTATTTGATGTAACTTTTTTTTTCTCAGGAGTTTTTCCATACAATGTGTTGTGACTTGAAGGAACACTGTTGACATATCCTGGCAAAGGACTGTACACATAACAAGCAGAAAGCTCATACCTGTGTATGGTGGGCAAAGTCTGGTGATTGTGAAATCTACTTTTATGTTTTCAGTACCCAGAAAAATGAACTGAAATTGTGTATTTGTCCTAATGGGGCCTATACCCTTGATGTAATTCTCCTTATTGTCCTGCAGCCTACATGCACTCTGAGACACATACTGTACACGTATATATTGCAGACAGGGAACGTGTTGGTGGTTGCACATTACAGATGTTGGTCTATTTTTCTGTACCCCAGTTGCAGATCTGGGACACTGCTGGACAGGAACGTTTTCGGACCATAACACAGAGTTACTACAGAAGCGCCAATGGTGCCATCATCGCCTACGACATTACCAAGAAGAAATCATTTGAGTCCATTCCTCGCTGGATAGAGGATGTCAAGAAGTACGCTGGTTCCAACATTGTGCAGCTGCTGATTGGTGTGTTTAACATTACCTTCTTTTACTAGGTGTTTGTAGTGACCTGATCCTTAGTTACTGCACTGATATGCTTTTTACCCTGATTTTGTGACATCTGTCTGTCGTTTATTTCTTTGTTTCCACTGGATACAACAGCTCTGCTTTTCACTCCACTGGCTAGAATTACATTTCTAGTGCAATTAAAACCTGCCTAACATTAATGTCTGAAAAGTACAGAAGGATGCAAAAAATAAGAATTTACTCACCGGTAATTCTATTTCTCGTAGTCCGTAGTGGATGCTGGGACTTCGTAAGGACCATGGGGAATAGCGGCTCCGCAGGAGACTGGGCACAACTATAAAGAAAGCTTTAGGTCTAACTGGTGTGCACTGGCTCCTCCCACTATGACCCTCCTCCAGACTTCAGTTAGGATACTGTGCCCGGAAGAGCTGACACAATAAGGAAGGAATTTGAATCCCGGGTAAGACTCATACCAGCCACACCAATCACACCGTATAACTCGTGATACAATACCCAGTTAACAGTATGATAACAACTGAGCCTCTCAACAGATGGCTCAACAATAACCCTTTAGTTAAGCAATAACTATATACAAGTATTGCAGACAATCCGCACTTGGGATGGGCGCCCAGCATCCACTACGGACTACGAGAAATAGAATTACCGGTGAGTAAATTCTTATTTTCTCTGACGTCCTAAGTGGATGCTGGGACTCCGTAAGGACCATGGGGATTATACCAAAGCTCCCAAACGGGCGGGAGAGTGCGGATGACTCTGCAGCACCGAATGGGCAAACTCTAGGTCCTCCTCAGCCAGGGTGTTAAACTTGTAGAATTTTGCAAATGTGTTTGACCCCGACCAAGTAGCTGCTCGGCAAAGTTGTAGAGCCGAGACCCCTCGGGCAGCCGCCCAAGAAGAGCCCACCTTCCTCGTGGAATGGGCTTTCACTGATTTAGGATGCGGCAGTCCAGCCGCAGAATGTGCAAGCTGAATCGTACTACAGATCCAGCGAGCAATAGTCTGCTTAGAAGCAGGTGCACCCAACTTGTTGGGCGCATACAGGATAAATAGCGAGTCAGTCTTTCTGACTCCAGCTGTCCTGGAAACATATTTTCAGGGCCCTGACTACGTCCAACAACTTGGAAGCCTCCAAGTCTTTTGTAGCCGCAGGCACCACGATAGGTTGGTTCAGATGAAACGCTGATACCACTTTAGGGAGAAACTGGGGACGAGTCCTCAATTCTGCCCTATCCATATGGAAAATCAGATAAGGGCTTTTACATGACAAAGCCGCCAATTCTGATACACGCCTGGCCGAAGCCAAGGCCAACACCATGACCACTTTCCACGTGAGATATTTAAAATCCACGGTCTTAAGTGGCTCAAACCAATGTGACTTTAGGAAATCCAACACCACGTTGAGATCTCAAGGTGCCACTGGAGGCACAAAAGGGGGCTGAATATGCAGCACTCCCTTAACAAAAGTTTGAACTTCAGGTAGTGAAGCCAGTTCTCTCTGGAAAAAAATCGATAGAGCTGAAATCTGGACCTTAATGGAACCCAATTTTAGGCCCATAGTCACCCCTGACTGTAGAAAGTGCAGGAAACGGCCCAGCTGAAATTCTTCCGTTGGGGCCTTCCTGGCCTCACACCACGCAACATATTTTCGCCATATGCAGTGATAATGGTTTGCGGTTACTTCTTTCCTAGCTTTAATCAGCGTAGGAATGACTTCCTCCGGAATGCCCTTTTCCTTCAGGATCCGGTGTTCAACCGACATGCCGTCAAACGCAGCCGCGGTAAATCTTGAAACAGACAGGGCCCCTGCTGCAGCAGGTCCGGTCTGAGCGGCAGAGGCCATGGGTCCTCTGAGATCATTTCTTGAAGTTCCGGGTACCAAGCTCTTCTTGGCCAATCCGGAACAATGAGTATAGTTCTTACTCCTCTTCTCCTTATTATCCTCAGTACCTTTGGTATGAGAGGAAGAGGAGGGAACACATAAACCGACCGGTACACCCACGGTGTCACTAGAGCGTCCACAGCTATCGCCTGCGGGTCTCTTGACCTGGCGCAATACTTTTCTAGCTTTTTGTTTAGGCGGGACGCCATCATGTCCACCTGTGGCCTTTCCCAACGGTTTACAATCATTTGGAAGACTTCTGGATGAAGTCCCCACTCTCCCGGGTGGAGGTTGTGCCTGCTGAGGAAGTCTGCTTCCCAGTTGTCCACTCCCGGAATGAACACTGCTGACAGTGCTAACACGTGAATTTCCGCCCATCGGAGAATCCTTGTGGCTTCTGCCATCGCCGTCCTGCTTCTCGTGCCGCCCTGTCGGTTTACATGGGCGACCGCCGTGATGTTGTCTGACTGGATCAGTACCGGCTGGTTTTGAAGCAGGGGTTTTGCCTGACTTAGGGCATTGTAAATGGCCCTTAGTTCCAGAATATTTATGTGCAGGGAAGTCTCCTGACTTGACCATAGTCCTTGGAAGTTTCTTCCCTTCCCAGGACCCATTCCTGTATGCCGAATCTGCGGCCCTCTTGAAGATGAGCACTCTGCAGCCACCACAGCAGAGACACCCTTGTCCTTGGAGACAGGGTTATTAGCCGATGCATCTGAAGATGCGATCCGGACCACTTGTCCAGCAGGTCCCACTGAAAGGTTCTTGCATGAAACCTGCCGAATGGAATCACTTCGTAGGAAGCTACCATTTTTCCCAGGATCCGCGTGCAGTGATGCACCGACACCTGTTTTGGTTTTAGGAGGCCTCTGACTAGAGATGACAGCTCCTTGGCCTTCTCCTCCGGGAGAAACACTTTTCTCTGTTCTGTGTCCAGAACCATCCCCAGGAACAGTAGACGTGTCATAGGGACCAGCTGTGACTTTGGAATGTTTAGAATCCAGCCGTGCTGTTGTAGCACTTCCCGAGATAGTGCTACCCCGACCAACAACTGTTCTCTGGACCTCGCCTTTATCAGGAGATCGTCCAAGTACGGGATAATTAAAACTCCCTTCTTTCGAAGGAGTATCATCATTTCGGCCATTACCTTGGTAAAGACCCTCGGAGCCGTGGATAGACCGAACGGCAACGTCTGGAATTGGTAATGACAATCCTGTACCACAAATCTGAGGTACTCCTGGTGAGGATGGTAAATGGGGACATGCAGGTAAGCATCCTTGATGTCCAGTGATACCATGTAATCCCCCTCGTCCAGGCTTGCAATAACCGCCCTGAACGATTCCATCTTGAACTTGAATTTTTTTATATATGTGTTCAAGGATTTCAAATTTAAAATGGGTCTCACCGAACGGTCCGGTTTCGGTACCACAAACATTGTGGAATAGTAACCCCTTCCTTGTTGAAGTAGGGGCACCTTTACTATCACTTGTTGTGAATACAGCTTGTGAATTGCCTGTAACACTGCCTCCCTGCCTGAGGGAGTGGTTGGCAAGGCAGATTTGAGGAAACGGCGGGGGGGAGACGTCTCGAATTCCAGCTTGTACCCCTGAGATACTACTTGAAGGATCCAGGGATCCACCCGTGAGCGAGCCCACTGATTGCTGAAATATTTGAGACGGGCCCCCACCGTACCTGGCTCCGCCTGTGAAGCCCCAGCGTCATGCTGTGGACTTAGAGGAAGCGGGGGGAGGACTTTTGCTCCTGGGAACTGGCTGTATGCTGCAGCTTCTTTCCCCTACCTCTGCCTCTGGGCAGAAAGGACGCGCCTTTAACCCGCTTGCCCCTATTGGGCCGAAAGGACTGTACCTGATAATACGGTGCTTTCTTTGATTGTGAGGGAACATGGGGTAAAAATGTAGACTTCCCAGCTGTCGCTGTGGAAACGAGGTCCGAGAGACCATCCCCGAACAACTCCTCCCCCTTATAAGGCAGAACTTCCATATGTCGTTTGGAATCTGCATCTCCTGTCCACGGCCGAGTCCATAACCCTCTCCTGGCAGAAATGGACATTGCACTAATTTTGGATGCCAGCCGGCAAATATCCCTCTGTGCATCCCTCATGTATAAAAGTGCGTCTTTTATATGCTCTACGTTTAGCAATATAGTGTCCCTGTCTAGGGTATCTATATTTTCTGACAGGGAATCTGACCACGCAGCAGCAGCACTGCACATCCAGGCTGAAGCAATAGCCGGTCTCAGTATAACACCTGTGTGTGTATATATAGATTTCAGGATAGCCTCCTGCTTTCTATCAGCAGATTCCTTCAGGGCGGCCGTATCCGGAGACTGTAGTGCCACCTTCTTTGACAAGCGTGTGAGCGCTTTATCCACCTTAGGGGATGTTTCCCAGCGTGACCTATCCTCTGGCGGGAAAGGGTACGCCATTAGTAACCTCTTAGAAATTACCAGCTTTTTATCAGGGGAAGCCCACGCACCTTCACACACTTCATTTAACTCTTCAGATGGAGGAAAAGCTACTGGTAGTTTTTTCTCTCCAAACATGTTACCCCCGGTACCACAAAAAAGGGTATTATCAGAAATGTGCAACACATTTTTCATTGCCTCAATCATGTAACGTGTGGCCCTACTGGAAGTTACATTAGTCTCATCGTCGTCGACACTGGAGTCAGTATCCGTGTCGACATCTGTGTCTGTCATCTGAGATAGCGGGCGTTTTAGAGCCCCTGATTACTTTTGAGACGCCTGGGCAGGCACAGGCTGAGAAGCCGGCTGTCCCACATTAGGTATGTCGTCAAACCTTTTATGCAAGGAGTCGACACTGTCGCGTAATTCCTTCCACAGCACCATCCACTCAGGTGTCGACCCCGCAGGGGGTGACATCACGTTTACAGGCATTTGCTCCGCCTCCACATAAGCCTCCTCATCAAACATGTCGACACAGCCGTACCGACACACCGCAAACACACAGGGAATGCTCTGACAGAGGACAGGACCCCACAAAGCCCTTTGGGGAGACAGAGAGAGAGTATGCCAGCACACACCAGAGCGCTATATAACACAGGGATCCCACTATAAATGAGTGTTTTCCCTTATAGCTGCTTTTTTTATATATCATATATATATATATATATATATATATATATATATCTCTATACTGCGCCTAAATTTAGTGCCCCCCTCTCTTTTTTACCCTTCTGTAGTGTTCAGACTGCAGGGGAGAGCCAGGGAGCTTCCTTTCAGCGGAGCTGTGAGGGAAAAATGGCGCCAGTGTGCTGAGGGAGATGGCCCCGCCCCTTTTTCGGCGGACTTTCTCCCGCTTTTTCTGGAATACTGGCAGGGGTAATTTTACATCTATATAGCCTCTAGGACTATATATGATGTATATTTGCCAGCCAAGGTGTCATATATTGCCCTCAGGGCGCCCCCCCCCCCCAGCGCCCTGCACCCATCAGTGACTGGAGTGTGAGGTGTACATGAGTAGCAATGGCGCACAGCTGCAGTGCTGTGCGCTACCTTGGTGAAGACCGAAGTCTTCTGCCGCCGATTTTCCGGACCTCTTCGTTGCTTCTGGCTTTGTAAGGGGGACGGCGGCGCGGCTCCGGGAACGAACACCAAGGTCGGGTCCTGCGGTCGATCCCTCTGGAGCTAATGGTGTCCAGTAGCCTAAGAAGCCCAAACTACCACCTGTTAGGTAGGTTCGCTTCTTCTCCCCTTAGTCCCTCGCTGCAGTGAGTCTGTTGCCAGCAGATCTCACTGTAAAATAAAAAACCTAAATATACTTTCTTTCTAGGAGCTCAGGAGAGCCCCTAGTGTGCATCCAGCTCAGCCGGGCACAAGATTCTAACTGAAGTCTGGAGGAGGGTCATAGTGGGAGGAGCCAGTGCACACCAGTTAGACCTAAAGCTTTCTTTATAGTTGTGCCCAGTCTCCTGCGGAGCCGCTATTCCCCATGGTCCTTACGGAGTCCCAGCATCCACTTAGGACGTCAGAGAAAAATAAATCCATATTATGGGGCTGTTTCAGGGTCCGTTTTGGGCAACATATAGTTTGTGTGTTCTTAGTACACAAATACAAACAAACCACAATTGTACTCATTTCAGTTGTTTGTGGCTCAAGGAGTGAAACAATGCAGTAACAGGACATTCTCATAAAGTCAGCACGTTGACTACAACTGTGCCCTAAATAGTTGTGCCTATGCATAATTCTGCATGTGTTGAGGCTGATCTTTTGCACCAGGGATAAATCTGGTGTAAATGTGCACTGATAATGGTGATGGCTGTGAAACCTAGCGTACAGATACAATTATATGCATACATGCAAATATATCCAACTAGTTCAGTGCATGCAATGCCAATTACTTCAAACTTGTGTTCTAGTCTGCATCAGGCTCTAATAGCAGTAAGTTGTACAATGATGTATACAAGCTTCTTTTTCTTTACCTTGAGAATAGACAAATTGTCTTGGTCTATACAGCAAAATACAAATTTTTGTCACCTGATTGTAATAACTATCTGACACCCGGCTAGCCTGGGACAGGCATATGGCTAAGCAGTCATCCAGTGAGATCCTTATGCTCTTTCCTATCTTTAACATTAATAAATGATAGAAGGAAGTGTGTGATATACTTTTGAACAGATAAACCCAATGGTTGGTTTATGTACATCTCCAATGTTTGTTGGACTGCACAGATGCAGGATCTGATATTTTCATGTGCAGAACGAGATCTGCAAGATTGCATGCAGTGCCTCCAATCCACAGCATGGCTGACATGTCGTCGTCATTTGGAACACTGCACTGCCTGCATTCCCAGAAAACGGGCATATCAGCCCCATTTTCTGAATGTCAAGCCCAGCGCCTGTGTCTTCCAAGGTAGACTTTCTGGCCTTGCTAACAGCCAGGAGGTGGCCATTCTGCGTAAGCTTACTCAGATGGCCAATGCTGCTGCCATCACAGCTGATGATTGCGATGGTGATACAAGGCTATATCTTCAGACGCAGCAATTAAATCTGAGATGCTGGCAGGAGTGGTCTTTCACCTTCAGACGCATCCTACAGGCATTAGCTTATTTTTGCACAGCAGCTGCATGCAAATGTGTCCACTTATGAATCACCCCCCCTTCCCCCCATATAGCCTGCCAGACCTACAAACGTTTTATCAGACTACCTGCAACCCAGCATATATCACGGCTATACTTTGTGGTATCTTAATGTATATGGCTACGATTTCTGGGTTCCTCTCATGTGAAAGAACGCAGTCGCTTGCAACTCCAAAATTATCACTTTGGCGACATCTGGATGATTCGGCAAGTCTGACCGATAGCTATTTTGAGATCGGTAGTGGAAATACACAGCACAATTATCTGGGCAATCTGCAGATATATCAGGTGGATTTTCAGATAATTGTATAACTATGCTCAGCCTAACCAAAGAATGGAAGCAAGGGCTATATTGGCATGGCATGGCTGAGGGAATAAATTCTCTAGTTATTGTTAGTAGTCTGATATGGTGAAACGGTTTCTATAAAAAAAAAAAAAAAATAGGATTTTGGTTACCTACCGGTAGATCCTTTTCTCGTAGTCCATAGAGGATGCTGGATTCGTACCATGGCATATAGATGGGTCCACCAGGAGCCATTGGCACTTTAAGAGTTTGAGAGTGTGGGCTGGCTCCTCCCTCTATGACCTTCTTACCAGACTCGGTCTAGAGACTGTGCCTGAGGAGACGGACATCTTTGAGAGAAGGATTTAACACAGATAGTGGTGAGATTCACACCAGCTCACACATACATGGCATATCAAGCTAACTAGCTTGAAAAACTCAGCAACTGCTGAAACATTACTTACCATGTAACAATGCAGTACATAACTAAACAAAGTTGTACTGAACCAGATAACGGTTGCAGGAAAACGAAGCGCTGGGTGGGCGCCCAGCATCCTCTACGGACTACGAGAAAAGGATTTACCGGTAGGTAACCAAAATCCTATTTTCTTTTACGTCCTAAAGGATGCTGGGGTCCACATTAGTACCATGGTGATGTACAAAATCTCCCAGAACGGGAGGGAGAGCGCGGAGGCTCCTGCAGAAGTGATTGACTGGACTTCAGATCATCAGAGGCCAAAGTATCGAACTTGAAGAACTTAGCAAACATGTTCGACCCAGACCAAGTTGCCGCTCGGCCTAGTTGTAACACCAAGACACCCTGGGCAGCCGCCCAGGAAGAACCCACCTTACGAGTAGAGTGGGCCTTAACAGATTTTGGACACGGCAATCCTGCCGTAGAATAAGCATGCTGGATAGTGAACCTAATCCAGAGAGAGTCTGCTTTGAAGCAGGACACCCAATTTTCTTGGGATCATACAGGACAAACAGAGTCCGATTTCCTGTGACGAGCAGTCCTCTTCACATAGATTCTCAAAGCCCTCACCACATCCAAGGATTTTGACGAAATTGAGGAGTCAGTAGCCACAGGCACCACATTAGGTTGGTTGATATGAAATGCCGACACAACCGTTGGAAAAAACTGTGTCCGGAGCTCAGCTCTATCTTCGTGGAATATCAAGTAAGGGCTTTTACAGGACAAAGCCCCCAATTCTGACACACGTCTAGCAGAAGCTAAGGCCAACAACGTGACAACCTTCCATGTAAGAAATTTGACCTCAACCTCCTGTAGAGGCTCAAAACAGTCCGACTGGAGAAACTGCAACACCACGTTAGGTCCCAAGGCGCCGTAGGCGGTACAAAGGGAGGTTGGATGTGCAGAACTCCCTTCAAAAAGGTCTGAACCTCAGGGAGGGCAGCCAATTGTTTCTAGAAGAAAATGGACAGGGTCGAAATCTGGACCTTCACAGATCCCAACCTCAGGCCCATATCCACACCTGCTTGCAGGAAGAGGAGAAAATGTCCCAGTTGAAACTCCACCGCAGGAAACTTCTTGGACTCACACCAAGAGACATATTCCTTCCAAATACGATGGTAATGTTTAGACGTTACCCCTTTCCTAGCCTGTATCAGGGTAGAAATTACCTTCTTCGGAATGCCCTTCCGAGCTAGTATCAGGTGTTACACCTCCATGCCGTCTAACATAGCCGCGGTAAGTCTTGATAGGCGAACGGCCCCTGCTGCAGCAGGTCCTCCCGAAGAGGAAGAGGCCTCGGCTCTTCCTGCAAGAGATTCAGAAGGTCCGCGTACCAAGCCCGCCTTGGCCAGTCTGGAGCAATGAGGATCACTTGAACTCTTGTTCTCCTTTACAAGCTTTAGAACTCTTGGAATGAGTGGGAGTGGTGGAAACGCGTACACCGACTGGAACACCCACGGAGACACCAGGGCTGCCACTGCTTGTGGGTCCCTCGACCTGGAACAATATCGTCGAAGCTTCTTGTTGAGACAAGAGGCTATCATGTCTATTTGGGGTAACCCCCAAAAGTTTGTTATTTCCTTGAACACCTCCCGATGGAGACCCCACTCCCATGATGGAGATCGTGTCTGTTGAGGAAGTCTGTTTCCCAGTTGTCTACTCCCGGAATGAAGATGGCTGACAGCGCCAACGCGTGTTTTTCTGGCCAGAGGAGTATTCTTGTCACCTCTGACATTGCCACTCTGCTCTTCGTTCTGCCCTGCCTGTTTATGTAAGCCACTATTGTCATGTTGTCCGACTGCACTTGAATGGCCCGATTTCTTAGAAGAGGGGCCGCCTGAAGAAGATCTTTGTAGACGGCTCTTAGTTCCAGGATGTTGATGGGCAGGCAGGCTTGACCACCGTCCTTGGAAAATTACTCCTTGAGTGACTGCTCCCCAGCCCCGAAGGCTCGCATCTGTGGTTAGAAGGACCCATTCCTGAATCCCGAACCTGCGGCCCTCCAGAAGGTGAGGTAACTGTAACCATCAGAGGAGCGAAATCCTAATCTTTGGCGACAGACAAATTCTCTGGTGCATGTGGAGATGAGATCCCGACCACTTGTCCAGAAGATCCAGTTGGAAGGTCCGAGCGTGGAACCTCCCGTACTGGTGAGCCTCTTAAGAGGCCACCATCTTTCCCAACAGCCGAATGCATTGATGAACCGACACCCGGGCTAGCTTCAGGACATCCCGGACCATAGTTTGTATCACCAATGCCTTTTCCTGCGGAAGAAACACCTTCTGCAAATCAGTGTCCAGGATCATTCCCAGAAAGGACAACCTCTGGGTTGGTTCCAAATGTGACTTTGGAAGGTTCAGAATACAACCATGACTCTTGAGGAGGCGTGTTGTGAGAATGGACTGCAGCAGCTTCTGCTTGGACGATGCCTTTATCAGCAGATCGTCCAGATATGGAATTATGTTCACCCCTTGTTTGCGGAGGAGAACCATAATCTCTGCCATCATGGTGCTGTGGAGAGGCCGAATGGCAGGGCCTGGAACTGGAAATGACAGTCCAGCAATGCGAAACGGAGATAAGCCTGATGCGGCAGCCATATCGGAATGTGGGGGTACGCATCCTTGATATCCAGGGATACCAGGAATTCCCCATCTTCCAGACGTGATATCACTGCCCGGAGAGACTCCATCTTGAACTTGATTCAATGATTTTAGGTTCAGAATGAGCCTGACCGAACCATCCGGTTTCGGTACCACGAAAAAGGTTTGAATAGTAACCTGTGGCCTTCGCAGGAGGAGGAACTGGCACAATGACCTGTGCCTCCACCAGCTTTTGGACAGCTTCTTGTAGTACAGTGCTGTCTATCAACAGAGCTGGTAAGCCTGATTTGAAAAAACGATGAGGAGGGAGACTTTGAAATTCCAGCCTGTATCCCTGGGATACAATATCTATCACCCAGGGATCCAGGCCGGACGATACCCAGACGTGACTGAAATGTCTGAGTCTCGCTCCCACCGCCCCACCATCATGCGGAGGACTTTGGTGAACCTGAAGCAGGCTTTTGTTCCTGGGAACCTGCAGCGGCAGGTTTCTTGGACTTAACTCAATCTCCCCTAAAGAAGGTATTGGACGGTCTGACCTTTCTAGGCTTGTTAGGCCGAAAGGACTGTGTTGCAGATGAAGAGAAGGATTTTTTTCGGAGCAGGTGCTGAGGAGGGAAGAAACTGAGACTTACCCGCTGTAGCCGTGGAAATCCACGCGTCTAGAGCTTCCCCAAAGAGAGCCTGACCTGTATAGGGTAGGGACTCCCACACTTTTTCTGGATTCCGCGTCGGACGACCACTGGCACAGCCACAGTCCCCGACAAGCTGAAACAGACATGGAACCCAGGTCTTTCATGGATTCTACCATAAAACCTGCTGAATCATGTATGTTGCGTAAAAATAATGCACCATCGTATCCAAATCCTCAAGTAAGCTAGCCGACCACTTTACTATAGCCTTTGCAATCCATGCACTAGCAATAGTGGGACGTAATATGGCCCCTGAAGCAGTGTACATTGATTTAAGTGTGTTATCAATTTTTCGATCAGCCGGCTCCTTTAAGGCGGTAGATCCTGGAACAGGCAAAACTACCTTTTTTGAGAGTCTGGACAAAATCGGCGGGATTTCCCATTTTTTCCTATCCTCCGCAGGGAAAGGAAATGCCACCTGTACCCTTTTAGGGATCTGGAATTTTTTTCTCAGGGTTTTCCCATGCTTTCTCAAATATAGCATTCAATTCCTTTGACGCAGGGAAGGTTAGCGAGGCCTTTTTTATTTTCAGTGAAAAAGGCTTCCTCAACCTTGTCAGGTGTGGTATCATTAATATTCAACACATCCCTGATAGCCTCCATCAGAGATGCGGACCCCCGCAACCCATCCCCATCACAGTCTGTGGTGTCAGAATCGGTGTCCGTGTCGTCTTGTGTGACATGCACAAGCGCACACTTATAGGGGTATATAGCGGAGCGTCCCGAGGTACCAGAAACCGGACGTACTGCCATAGAGTTCTGTAATACCTGGGTTGCAGATTCATTACTTGCAACCCTGTCAGAAATCTGAGAAATCCAAGATTTGATAAAGGAAAGCCACTCAGGCTCCCTTGCTGGTATCTGTGCTAAACCAGTGCTATCATGATTACATGGAATGGGATCATCTTGGGAGGACACATCCTCTGCAGCATATGACAGTGTCCCTGGACATAGCTAAAGGAGACCACCACACACACACACGGGAGGGCAGACAGAGTCCGCCCCCCCCCCTCCCCAAGAATGGCAAGAGACACAGCGCTTTTACCAAAGGGAGACCCTTTATCAGTGCTGACTGTGCACCTTAATAGGAGACACAGTCGTATTACAGCCTCCCCTCCCTTCTACAACCCCGTGGTTCCTTACAGATAGCTGGAGTTGCTGTGGAGGGACCTGATTCTCCTCAGCGCTGTGCAGGCAGGAAAATGGCGCCGAAATGCTGCTGGGTCCGCTCTGAGAAGCTCCTCCCCCTTAATGGTGTCTTCCCTCTCTTCATGGATTATACTGGCCTGAGGAATTAGTGCTGGCTGAGATCCAAGAACCCCGACAGGCTTCTGGACCAGTGTAGGGGGTAAGCGCTGGCCCAGGGCGCCCCTCACAGTGCCGCACCATGTACCACTGAGCCTTCCCAGGAGCGCAGTTAATACTGCACTCCCTCCCCGCTGCCGCCATCTTCACACCGGCCCCCCGCTTGCTAGGGGGGTCGGTGTCTCACTTGCCACGATCTTCAGCTCTGTAAGGGGGTGGCGGCAGGCTGCTGGGGTGAGCGATCCCCTGTGGCAGGGAACGATCTCTCCCCTCTGGAGTTCAGTGTCCAGTCAGCGGCTCAGACCCCGCAGGGTGGACACTGCTCCCCCCCTTAGTCCCACGCTGCAGGGAGGCTGTTGCCAGCAGCCTCCCTGTAAAATAACAAAAAAACTCTAAAATCAAACTTTACTAGAAAAGCTCTGTAGAAAATTTCCCCTAGCTGTGATCGGCTCCTCCGGGCACATTTTCTAAACTGAGTCTGGTAGGAGGGGCATAGAGGGAGGAGCCAGCCCACACTCTCCAACTCTGAAAGTGCCAATGGCTCCTGGTGGACCTGTCTTTACCCCATGGTACTAATGTGGACCCCAGCATCCTCTAGGATGTAAGAGAAAAAGGAAGAACTATTGCCCATATTTATCAAGCCTTGGAGAGTAAAATTGCATGGTGATAAAGTACCAACCAATCTGCTCCTAACTGCCATGGTACATGGTGTGTTTGAAAAAGGACAGTTAGGAGCTGATTTGTTGGTAATTTTATCACTCTCCAAGGCATGATAAATCTGGGCCTATGTTACAAGACACTGCCTATAGTCACTACCTAATCAGAATTTGCACTATACAAATACTTAGAATCTCTTACAGGTAAATACCTTTTATGGCTAGTAAACAGGTATGTGTGTAGAGCTGAAGTTGCCTTAGGCACTGTGATGAGAATGCAAAACATTTAGTAAATGAAGTTCTATAAAACTTACATTCATTTTGCTTGGGGGTGGGATGGAGGTATAGCAAAACAAAACATGAAAAACAGACTCCCCTAGGGCAGTATGTATAAGGTGCACCATCTAACTGCAGCCTCTTATTCCACAGGAAACAAGTCTGATATGCACGAATTTCGCGAAGTCCAGCTAGAAGACGCTGAAGCCCTGGCAAAACATTATGACATCATCAGCGCCATTGAAACATCCGCCAAAGATTCCAGTAATGTGGAAGAGGCTTTTGTGAAGATGGCCACTGAGCTGATGATGAGGCACGGTGGTCCAGTATTCAGTGACAAATCCACAGACAGCATAAAACTTGACAGCAAAGACATGGCTGGAGACTCCTGGAACTGTGCCTGTTGATGAATGCTTTCATTAGCATATTATAGGTAGCTAATTCTATAATTGCCTGAAATTAGTATGGCTATAGAATGCGTCATCAGGTTATCTGCGCTCCAGTTGTTGAACTACCTCTCCCAGCATGTTTGATTTCATGCTGAGTGTTGTAGTTCAGCCACAGCATGGAAATACTGGCTGAGCAACTCTGCTCAACTTTTTCTTTTTTGTTTTTCAAAGTGCTACCTGAATCTGTACATTATCTAGACAAAAGAAGAGGAAGGGGACCAACAAGTGAAAATGTTGTGGAACCGGTTTCCACAGCTGTGAATTAGGCAGAGCCTGGTAACCCTATGCGCTGTAGATGTAGAACACCGAATGCCTTTAGTAACTGGTTTGCTCTGAAAGTTCAGAACTCTAGTTGATTCTTTAAAATTCCACATGATTTTAATAACTTTCTTGTATGATACCATTCTAGTGTGTGGTGGGCAGCCACGGAAATAATTTTTAGGACCACCTGCGTTATTGCAGACCTTTTTTCTAAAGTTTGTAAAATTTTTAAGAGTTTTTTTTCTTGCCCATTCCTGAATTTTTAAAACCTTTTGGGGGTGATGTATGGAACATTTCAAGACTGGGAATAATGTGCAATCTCTTAAAAGTTAAATATCAATTAACATTTCAGGACATGTTACTTAGGAAATGTTTTTTTCTTCTTAAATAGATATATATTTATCACCAGCAAATGAATTTGAAATAAATCATTTTAAATGTATGAGTAATTTGAGTCAACTAATAATTTTTGTTTTTATGTATTTTGTTACAAATATGGGGGTCTATTACCTATGCCTTGGGAGAGAGAGAAAGTACCAACTAGCTCCTAACTTTCACAGTCTCTAACATGGCAGTTAGAAGCGCATTGACTGGTATTTCTGTCTCTTAGGCTTAGTAAAAAGGCCCCATGGATTCAGATCTGGTCTTCACCTTTATGTCTCACACGTTCATGTAGAACCCCATTTACAAATGTGTAGTCAGAACATTGCCAGGGGATTCCTTAATACATTTCCATCAGCTTGTCTTTTATTGGTTTGAAGTATGCACTTACCAATGCGGCTCCCCTGCGCGCTGGGCCCGATGTGATCGTGCTGTGTGTACCTAGCTTAAGCGCCATCTTCTTTCTTCTTCAGTTCAGCAGTTACTCAGGTTTAAAATGTCTCATCTGTATCACGCACAACATTTTTCTGCATTAAGCTCAATTTGACACCAAACTCTCTATTAGAGATTGATTTTAAATTCTTCATTTTGTATGGTCAGGCAGAGTAGAAACAGTACAGATAGAAGTAGCAAACGGGCAACCAAAGCCCAAAAATGGCCATATTATTTTAAGGAATAATATAAACCAAAAAACAAAATAAATTTTGAATTGGTATTGAGGTGGGGGGGATGAGGAGGAATGGGGGGGGGGGGGGGGGGTTGAAGAATGGAGGAGGGAGGGGAACCACGATACAGTCTTACAATAATAAGTATATAGCGAACTTTCATATGAAGAATAAGAGGGAGAAGCAAAAGAGTATAAAAAGACCACAGAAAAGTATGGGGAGCGGGAGCTAGAAGAAAGGGGGGGGGGGGGAGAGAGGAGGAGAACAGTCGTTGTCCACGTGTCTGCGGCAATGTAAAGGGGGGAGAGATGGTCTGCGCTCTGCAAGGAGCCAAAACCTTGTCAAAAGCATACCCTTGGTCATGGAGGTAGTAGGTGATTCTCTCCATTGCTGCAATGTGCCAGATTTTGGATTTGAGGGCAGAGGGTTTTTTTTCTTCCAATTAAGAGCAATCAGTGATTTTGCCGCTGTTACGGTGTGTGTTGCTAGGGCTGGGGGGGGGGGGGGGGGGAGCAGAGGGGGTTCAAGAGGGCATGAACTAAGTCCCAAAAAGGGGTAATTATCAGACAGTTCCACCATATGTGGAGCATAGTACCTCTACAGCCACAACCTCTCCAACAATTTTGAGAAAACGACGGAAAGAGCTTATTGAGTCTGTCAGGAGTACAATACCAGCGATAATAAATCGTGTATGTAGTCTCTTTGATATTGGTAGCAATAGAGCACTTTGCAATCCCCAGTCTCATGTCATCCCAGTCCTCAGCTTTCGGGGGAGGTCCAAGATCTCGTTCCCAAGCAATTTCATGGGGTCTGGAAGGGGGAAGGGTGGCATCTAGTAGAAGGGCATAAAGCTGGGAAATTAGGCCTTTGGAGAGGGGGGAGTTTTAACACATTTTCAAAAGGGGTAAGGGCACGAAGTATTTTGAGTGGAGACAGGGAGCATAAAAATAGGCAAATTTGTAGAAATTCAAAGGGGTTAAGAGTTCATGAGGGGGTTTTCTGTTGGAGATCAGACCGGGATAGCCATTGGCCCTGATTGGCAAAATCAGCTGGGAATTTAAACCCAAGTTGAGTCCATGTACGGAATCTCGTAACAGAGGATCCTGGAGGAAATAATAAGAATTTACTCACCGGTAATTCTATTTCTCGTAGTCCGTAGTGGATGCTGGGAACTCCGTAAGGACCATGGGGAATAGACGGGCTCCGCAGGAGACTGGGCACTCTAAAAGAAAGATTAGGTACTCTATCTGGTGTGCACTGGCTCCTCCCTCTATGCCCCTCCTCCAGACCTCAGTTAGGGAAACTGTGCCCGGAAGAGCTGACATTACCAGGAAAGGATTTGGAATCCAGGGTAAGACTCATACCAGCCACACCAATCACACTGTACAACTCGTGAGAACCATACCCAGTTAACAGTATGAACAACAACTGAGCCTCAGTAACAGATGGCTCATAACAATAACCCTTTAGTTAAGCAATAACTATATACATGTATTGCAGAGAGTCCGCACTTGAGAGGCGCCCAGCATCCACTACGGACTACGAGAAATAGAATTACCGGTGAGTAAATTCTTATTTTCTCTGACGTCCTAGTGGATGCTGGGTACTCCGTAAGGACCATGGGGATTATACCAAAGCTCCCAAACGGGCGGGAGAGTGCGGATGACTCTGCAGCACCGAATGAGCAAAGGCAAGGTCCTCCTCAGCCAGGGTATCAAACTTGTAGAACTTAGCAAACGTGTTTGAACCCGACCAAGTAGCAGCTCGGCAAAGCTGTAAAGCCGAGACCCCTCGGGCAGCCGCCCAAGAAGAGCCCACCTTCCTTGTGGAATGGGATTTTACTGATTTAGGATGTGGCAATCCTGCAGCAGAATGAGCTTGCTGAATCGTGCTACAGATCTAGCGCGCAATAGTTTGCTTTGAAGCAGGAGCACCCAGCTTGTTGGGCGCATGCAGGATAAACAGCGAGTCAGTTTTCCTGACTCCAGCCGTCCTGGCTACATATATTTTCAAAGCCCTGACTACATCTAGCAACTTGGAGTCCTCCAAGTCCCTAGTAGCCGCAGGCACCACAATAGGTTGGTTCAAATGAAACGCTGATACCACCTTAGGGAGAAATTGGGGATGAGTCCTCAATTCTGCCCTGTCCATATGGAAGATCAGATAAGGGCTTTTACACGACAAAGCTGCCAATTCTGACACACGCCTAGCCGAAGCTAAGGCCAATAGCATGACCACTTTCCACGTGAGATATTTTAGCTCCACGGTCTTAAGTGGCTCAAACCAGTGGGATTTCAGGAAATCCAACACAACGTTAAGGTCCCAAGGTGCCACTGGAGGCACAAAAGGGGGCTGAATATGCAGCACTCCCTTAACAAACGTCTGAACTTCAGGCAGTGAAGCCAGTTCTTTTTGAAAGAAAATAGATAGGGCCGAAATCTGGACCTTTTATGGATCCTAATTTTAGGCCCATAGTCGCTCCTGACTGTAGGAAGTGCAGGAATCGACCCAGCTGGATTTCTTCTGTAGGGGCCTTCCTGGCCTCACACCAAGCAACATATTTTCACCATATACGGTGATAATGTTGTGCTGTCACGTCTTTCCTAGCCTTTATCAGCGTAGGAATCACTTCATCTGGAATGCCCTTTTCCGTTAGGATCCGGCGTTCAACTGCCATGCTGTCAAACGCAGCCGTGGTAAGTCTTGGAACAGACAGGGCCCCTGCTGTAACAGGTCCTGTCTGAGAGGCAGAGGCCATGGGTCCTCTGAGATCATTTCTTGTAGTTCTGGGTACCAAGTTCTTCTTGGCCAATCCGGAACGATGAGTATAGTTCATACTCCTCTCTTTCTTACAATCCTCAGTACCTTGGGTATGAGAGGAAGAGGAGGGAACACATAAACCGACTGGTACACCCACGGTGTCACTAGTGCGTCCACAGCTATCGCCTGAGGGTCTCTTGACCTGGCGCAATATCTTTTTAGCTTTTTGTTGAGACGGGACGCCATCATGTCTACCTGTGGCCGTTCCCAACGATTTACAATCAGCGTGAAGACTTCTGGATGAAGTCCCCACTCTCCCGGGTGGAGGTCGTGCCTGCTGAGGAAGTCTGCTTCCCAGTTGTCCACTCCCGGAATGAACACTGCTGACAGTGCTAGCACGTGATTCTCCGCCCATCCTTGTGGCTTCTGCCATTGCCATCCTGCTTCTTGTACCGCCGTGATGTTGTCTGACTGAATCAGCACCGGTTGGTTTTGAAGCAGGGGTTCTGCTTGACTCAGGGCGTTGTAAATGGCCCTTAGTTCCAGAATATTTATGTGAAGGGAAGTCTCCTGACTTGACCACTGTCCTTGGAAGTTCCTTCCCTGAGTGACTGCCCCCCAACCTCGGAGGCTTGCATCCGTGGTCACCAGGACCCAGTCCTGTATGCCGAATCTGCGGCCCTCGAGAAGATGAGCACTCTGCAGCCACCACAGCAGAGACACCCTGGCCCTCGGGGACAGGGTGATCAGCCGATGCATCTGAAGATGCGATCCGGACCACTTGTCTAACAGATCCCATTGAAAGATCCTTGCATGGAACCTGCCGAAGGGAATTGCTTCGTAAGAAGCTACCATCTTTCCCAGGACTCGCGTGCAGTGATGCACCGACACCTGTTTTGGTTTCAGGAGGTCCCTGACCAGAGATGACAATTCTTGGGCCTTCTCCACCGGGAGAAACACCTTCTTCTGTTCTGTGTCCAGAATCATGCCCAAGAACAGCAGACGCGTCGCAGGAATCAGCTGCGACTTTGGGATATTCAGAATCCAGCCGTGCTGTTGCAGCACTTCCCGAGATAGTGCTACGTTGACTAACAACTGCTCCTTGGACCTCGCCTTTATAAGGAGATCGTCCAAGTACGGGTTAATTATAACTCCCTTCTTCCGAAGGAGTATCATCATTTCGGCCATTACCTTGGTAAATACCCTCGGTGCCGTGGACAGACCAAACGGCAACGTCTGGAATTGGTAATGACAGTCTTGTACCACAAACCTGAGGTACTCCTGGTGAGGTGGGTAAATGGGGACATGCAGATAAGCATCCTTGATGTCCAGCGACACCATAAAATCTCCCTCTTCCAGGATTGCAATAACTGCCCTGAGCGATTCCATTTTGAACTTGAACTTCCTTATATAAGTGTTCAAGGATTTTAAATTTAGAATGGGTCTCACCGAACCGTCTGGTTTCGGTACCACAAACATTGTGGAATAGTAACCCCGTCCCTGTTGAAGGAGGGGAACCTTGATTATCACCTGCTATAGGTACAGCTTGTGAATAGCCGCCAGCACTACCTCCCTTTCCCTGGGAGCCGCTGGCAAGGCTGATTTGAGGTAACGGCGAGGGGGAGTCGCCTCGAACTCCAGCATGTATCCCTGAGATACCACTTGTAGAACCCAGAGATCCACCTGTGAGCGAACCCACTGGTCGCTGAAGTTCCGGAGACGCGCCCCCACCGCACCTGGCTCCACCTGTGGAGCCCCAGCGTCATGCGGTGGACTTAGTGGAAGCAGGGGAGGATTTTTGTTCCTGGGAACTGGCTGTCTGGTGCAGCTTTTTCCCTCTACCCCTGCCTCTGGGCAGAAAGGATGCGCCTCTGACCCGCTTGCCTTTCTGAGGCCGAAAGGACTGTACTTGATAATACGGTGCTTTCTTAGGCTGTGAGGAAACCTGAGGTAAAAAAGTCGACTTCCCAGCTGTTGCTGTGGATACAAGGTCCGAGAGACCGTCCCCAAACAATTCCTCACCCTTATAAGGCAAAACCTCCATGTGCCTTTTAGAATCAGCATCACCTATCCACTGCCGAGTCCATAATACTCTCCTGGCAGAAATGGACATTGCATTAATTCTAGATGCCAGCCGGCAAATGTCCCTCTGTGCATCCCTCATATACAAGACAACGTCCTTTATATGCTCTATGGTTAGCAAAATAGCATCCCTTTCGAGGGTATCAATGTTGTCTGACAGGGTATCAGACCATGCTGCTGCAGCACTACACATCCATGCTGAAGCAATAACAGGTCTCAGTATAGTACCTGAGTGTGTATATACAGACTTCAGGATAGCCTCCTGCTTTCTATCTGCAGGCTCCTTTAGGGCGGCCGTATCCTGAGATGGCAGTGCCACCCTTTTAGATAATCGTGTGAGCGCCTTGTCCACCCTAGGGGATGTCTCCCAGCGTAACCTATCCGTTGGCGGGAAAGGGTACGCCATCAGTAACCTCTTAGAAATCACTAGTTTTTTATCAGGGGAACCCCACGCTTCTTCACACAATTCATCAGAAGGGGGAAAAGTCACTGGCTGCTTTTTCTCCCCAAACATAATACCCTTTTTAGTGGTAATGTCAGAAATGTGCAACACATTTTTCATTGCCGTAATCATGCATCGGATGGCCCTTGTGGACTGTACATTTGTCTCGTCCTCGTCTACACTGGAGTCAGACTCCGTGTCGACATCTGTGTCTGCCATCTGAGCTAGCGGGCGTTTTTGAGCCCCTGATGGCCTCTGAGACGCCTGGGCAGGCGCGGGCTGAGATGCCGGCTGTCCCAAGGCTGTTACGTCATCAAACCTTTTATGTAAAGAGTTGACACTGTCGGTTAATACCTTCCACATATCCATCCACTCCGGTGTCTGCCCCGTAGGGGGTGACATCACAGTTATCGGCTCCTGCTCCGCCTCCACGTAGCCCTCCACATCAAACATGTCGACACAGCCGTACCGACACACCGCACACACACAGGGAATGCTCTGACTGAGGACAGGACCCCACAAAGTCCTTTGGGGAGACAGAGAGAGAGTATGCCAGCACACACCACAGCGCTATATAACACAGGGATTTCCACTATACTGAGTGATTTTTCCCAATAGCTGCTTATTAACACTAATTTGCGCCTAAATTTATGTGCCCCCCCTCTCTTTTTTTACCCTTGTCGTACTGAATACTGCAGGGGAGAGCCTGGGGAGCGTCCTTCCAGCGGAGCTGTGAAGAGAAAATGGCGCTGGCTGTGCTGAGGAAGATAGCCCTGCCCCCTCAGCGGCGGGCTTCTCCTGCTTTTTATAATGTTAATGGCGGGGGTTTTTGCACATATACAGTGTTATACACTGTATTATGTGCTATTTTTGCCAAAAGGTAAACTAATTGCTGCCCAGGGTCTCCCCCCCCCCCCCCCCCCCCCCCCAGCGCCCTGCACCCAACAGTGACCGGAGTGTGTGGTGTGCTATGGGAGCAATGGAGACCGGAGTCTTCAGCCGCCGTTTTTCATCTTTATCTTCCGTCTTCTGGCTCTGCAAGGGGGACGGCGGCGCGGCTCCGGGAACGGGCGATCGAGGTCAGGCCCTGTGTTCGATCCCTCTGGAGCTAATGGTGTCCAGTAGCCTTAGAAGCACAAGCTAGCTGCAAGCAGGTAGGTTTGCTTCTCTCCCCTCAGTCCCTCGTAGCAGTGAGTCTGTTGCCAGCAGATCTCACTGAAAATAAAAAACCTAACAAATACTTTCTTTTCTAGTGAGCTCAGGAGAGCCCACTAGGTGCATCCAGCTCTGGCCGGGCACAGATTCTAACTGAGGTCTGGAGGAGGGGCATAGAGGGAGGAGCCAGTGCACACCAGATAGAGTACCTAATCTTTCTTTTAAGAGTGCCCAGTCTCCTGCGGAGCCCGTCTATTCCCCATGGTCCTTACGGAGTTCCCAGCATCCACTAGGACGTCAGAGAAAAAGGGTTCTGCCAAATAGGGGTCAAGGGGGAGGGGAGGGAGGCAAGATTCAGCTTTGCAGAATAAATAACATTAAATTTGATGGTAGGAAGTAATTTGGAAGTAAGGGGTTGGGATGTGGAGGGTAGACCCCATAAGGGTGTCAGATCTGGGAGGGTAATGTAAGCCGATTCAATATCAAGCCAGGAAACAGAGCCAGAGGGAGCATAGGAGGCTACAATATGAGGGGCGAGGTAGTAGAGTAATTTCAGGAAGACCCCTACCACCGCCGGAAACCGGTCTTTCTCTTACGTCCTAGAGGATGCTGGGGTTCCGTTTAGCAGCATGGAGTATAGACGGGTCCCTTGGGAGCCATGGGCACTTTGAGAGTTTAATAGTGTGGGCTGACTCCTCCCTCTATGCCCCTCCTACCAGACTCCCTGCTGGGGGGGGGGGGGGTAGGGACCAACTCTAGAAGTTAATGGTTCTCTATCTCCGCTGACAGGACACTGAGCTCCTGAGGGTGCTGATCGCAAGCCCACGAGGCGACCACTCACTCCCGCAGCACGGCCGCCACCCCATAACAGAGCAAAAAGAAAGAAGAGTGGTGAGTACAGCTCTCCAGGCCGCTGGCGTGAATGGCGGCACAAGCTTGGGAGCGCAGCTCTGACAAGCTGCGCTCTGGAAGGCTCAGCGGCACACTGTGTACGGCGCTGTGAGGCGTGTCCTGAGCCAGCACAATCACCCTACACTGGTCAACACTGCTAACAGGGTCTAATCCCGCTGTTAGCGGAAAAAATACCTCAGGCCAGTATAATACAAAGTGCGAGAAGACGCACTATTACAGCACTCACCAGCTCCATTTTCTCCCTGCAGTTCATCAACAGAAACGCTGACAGGGAGCGCTGCCCTCCAGATAAATAACACTGTTATAGATAAGAGGGGGGGGGGAAGAGTTTCATTCGATACTAGCTACCCTGTTAAGGTTCAGCTAGTCAGAGGGTTTTTTCATCATAATAAAAGCCTATAGGGGCACGGTGTGGCTGGCTCCTTGTACTTTGTGACTCTGAAGGTATTCTGGGGGGGAAATTGTACTGACATTTTCTCTGACGTCCTAGTGGATGCTGGGAACTCCGTAAGGACCATGGGGAATAGCGGCTCCGCAGGAGACTGGGCACAAAAGTAAAAGCTTTAGGACTACCTGGTGTGCACTGGCTCCTCCCCCTATGACCCTCCTCCAAGCCTCAGTTAGATTTTTGTGCCCGGTCGAGAAGGGTGCACACTAGGGGCTCTCCTGAGCTTCTTAGTGAAAAGTTTAGTTTTAGGTTTTTTATTTTCAGTGAGACCTGCTGGCAACAGGCTCACTGCAGCGAGGGACTAAGGGGAGAAGAAGCGAACTCACCTGCGTGCAGAGTGGATTGGGCTTCTTAGGCTACTGGAAACCATTAGCTCCAGAGGGACCGAACACAGGCCCAGCCTCGGAGCTCGGTCCCAGAGCCGCGCCGCCGGCCCCCTTACAGAGCCAGAAGCAAGAAAAGGTCACTGAGGGTGCAGGGCGCTAGGGGGGGGGGGCGCCCTGAGCAGCAATGTAAAACACCTTGGCTGGCATAAATACACCACATATAACCCCATGGGCTATATGGGTGTATTTTAACCCCTGCCAGAACTCACCTAAAAAGCGGGAGAAAAGGCCGTCGAGAAGGGGGCGGAGCCTATCTCCTCAGCACACGGGCGCCATTTTCCATCACAGCTCCGCTGGAAGGACGTCTCCCTGACTCTCCCCTGCAGTCCTGCACTACAGAAAAGGGTAAAAAAAGAGAGGGGGGGCACTAATTTGGCGCAGTTTTATACTAACAGCAGCTATAAAGGGAAAAGCACATTTTATTGTGGTATTCCTGTATATATATATATATATATATATATATATATAGCGCTCTGGTGTGTGCTGGCATACTCTCCCTCTGTCTCCCCAAAGGGCTAGTGGGGTCCTGTCCTCTATCAGAGCATTCCCTGTGTGTGTGCGGTGTGTCGGTACGATTGTGTCGACATGTTTGAGGAGGAAAATGAGATGGAGGCGGAGCAATTGCCTATTTCTCTAACGTCCTAAGTGGATGCTGGGACTCCGTAAGGACCATGGGGAATAGCGGCTCCGCAGGAGACAGGGCACAAAATAAAAGCTTGAGATATCAGGTGGTGTGCACTGGCTCCTCCCCCTATGACCCTCCTCCAAGCCAGTTAGATTTTTGTGCCCGGCCGAGAAGGGTGCAAACTAGGTAGCTCTCCAGTGCTGCTTAGAATAAAAGTTTAGTTAGGTTTTTTTATTTTCAGTGAGTCCTGCTGGCAACAGGCTCACTGCATCGTGGGACTAAGGGGAGAAGAAGCGAACTCACCTGAGTGCAGAGTGGATTGGGCTTCTTAGGCTACTGGACGTTAGCTCCAGAGGGACGATCACAGGTTCAGCCTGGATGGGTCACCGGAGCCGCGCCGCCGTCCCCCTTACAGAGCCAGAAGAGACGAAGGTCCGGTGAAAGCGGCGGCAGAAGACATCCTGTCTTCAAGACTAAGGTAGCGCACAGCACCGCAGCTGTGCGCCATTGCTCTCAGCACACTTCACACTCCGGTCACTGAGGGTGCAGGGCGCTGGGGGGGAGCGCCCTGAGACGCAATATAACACACATATACCTTAGCTGGCAAAAGGAATACATCACATATAGCTCCAGGGCTATATGGATGTATTTTTTCCCCTGCCATTTTACACAAAAAAGCGGGAGTTAAGGACGTCGTGAAGGGGCGGGGCCTATCTCCTCAGCACACTGGCGCCATTATTCCCTCACAGCTCCGCTGGAAGGACGGCTCCCTGATTCTCCCCTGCAGTACTGCATCTGATTCAGGGTAAAAAAGAGAAGGGGGGGCATTTTGGCAGCAAATAACTAGATTAACAGCAGCTATAAGGGATTAACACTTATATAAGGTTATCCCTGTATATATATAGCGCTGGGTGTGTGCTGGCAGACTCTCCCTCTGTCTCTCCAAAGGGCTAAGTAGGGTCCTGTCCTCTATCGGAGCATTCCCGGTGTGTGTGCTGTGTGTCGGTACGCGTGTGTCGACATGTATGAGGAGGAAAATGAGGTGGAGGCGGAGCAGTTGCCTGTGTTAGTGATGTCACCCCCTAGGGAGTCGACACCTGACTGGATGATTGTGTTTAAGCAATTAAGTGATAATGTCAGCAATTTACAAAAAACTGTTGACGACATGAGAAAGCCGGCAAATCAATTAGTGCCTGTTCAGGCGTCTCAGACACCCTCAGGGGCCCTAAAACGGCCGCTACCTCAGTGGGTCGACACGGATCCAGATACAGATACTGAATCTAGTGTCGACGGTGACGAGACAAACGTAATGTCCAGTAGGGCCACACGTTACATGATCACGGCAATGAAAGAGGCATTGAACCTTTCCGACACTACAAATACCTCAAAGGCGGGTATTATGTGGGGTGTGAAAAAACTGCCAATAGTTTTTCCTGAGTCTGAGGAAATAAATGAGGTGTGTGAAAAAGCGTGGGTTTCCCCCGATAAAAAACAGCTAACTTCTAATAAGTTATTAGCACTATACCCTTTCCCACCAGAGGTTAGGGCACGGTGGGAAACACCCCCTAGGGTAGATAAGGCGCTCACACGTTTATCTAAACAAGTAGCGTTACCGTCCCCTGATACGGCCACCCTCAAAGAACCAGCTGATAGGAGGCTGGAAAATATCCTGAAAAGTATATACACACATACTGGTGTTATACTGCGACCAGCAATCGCATCAGCCTGGATGTGCAGTGCTGGAGTCGCATGGGCGGATTCCCTGACTGAGAATATTGATACCCTGGATAGGGACAATATTCTGTTAACTATAGAACATTTAAAGGATGCATTGCTATATATGCGTGATGCGCAGAGGGATATTTGTACCCTGGCATCAAGAGTAAGCGCAATGTCCATCTCTGCCAGAAGAGCATTATGGACCAGACAGTGGTCAGGGGACGCAGATTCCAAACGGCACATGGAAGTATTGCCGTATAAGGGGGAGGAGTTATTTGGGGCTGATCTAACAGACCTGGTGGCCACGGCAACGGCTGGAAAATCCACCTTTTTACCCCAGATTACTTCACATCAATCACTCGCAAGTGGATCCCTGGATTCTACAGGTAGTATCACAGGGGTACAAACTGGAATTCGAGGCGTTTCCTCCTCATCGGTTCCTGAAGTCTGCTTTACCAAAGTCTCCCTCCGACAGGGAGGCAGTTCTGGAAGCCATTCACAAGCTGTACTCCCAGCAGGTGATAATCAAGGTACCCCTCTTACAACAGGGGAAGGGGTATTATTCCACACTATTTGTGGTACCGAAGCCGGACGGCTCGGTGAGACCAATATTAAATCTAAAATCTTTGAACACTTACATAAAAAGGTTCAAATTCAAGATGGAGTCACTCAGAGCGGTTATAGCGAACCTGGAAGAGGGGGACTATATGGTGTCGCTGGACATCAAGGATGCTTATCTCCACGTCCCAATATATCCTTCTCACCAAGGGTACCTCAGGTTTGTAGTACAAAACTGTCATTATCAGTTTCAGACGCTGCCGTTTGGATTGTCCACGGCGCCTCGGGTCTTTACCAAGGTAATGGCCGAAATGATGATTCTTCTACGAAGAAAAGGCATCTTAATTATCCCTTACTTGGACGATCTCCTGATAAGGGCAAGAACCAAGGAACAGTTAGAAGTCGGAGTGGCACTATCTCAGGTAGTGCTAAGTCAGCACGGATGGATTCTAAATATTCCAAAATCGCAGCTGATTCCAACGACACGTCTACTGTTCTTAGGAATGATTCTGGACACAGTCCAGAAGAAGGTGTTTCTCCGGGAGGAGAAGGCCAGGGAGTTATCCGAGCTAGTCAGGAACCTCCTAAAACCAGGACAGGTCTCAGTGCATCAGTGCACAAGGGTCCTGGGAAAAATGGTGGCTTCTTACGAAGCGATTCCATTCGGAAGATTCCATGCAAGAACTTTTCAGTGGAATCTACTGGGAAAATGGTCCGGATCGCATCTTCAGATGCATCAACGGATAACCCTGTCGCCAAGGACAAGGGTGTCTCTCCTGTGGTGGCTTCAGAGGGCTCATCTACTAGAGGGCCGCAGATTTGGCATTCAGGATTGGATCCTGGTAACCACGGATGCCAGCCTGAGAGGCTGGGGAGCAGTCACACAGGGAAGGAATTTCCAGGGCTTGTGGTCAAGCATGGAAACATCTCTTCATATAAACATTCTAGAACTAAGGGCCATTTACAATGCCTTAATTCAAGCAAAACCCCTGCTTCAGGGTCAGGCGGTGTTGATCCAGTCGGACAACATCACGTCAGTCGCCCACATAAACAGACAGGGCGGCACGAGAAGCAGGAGGGCAATGGCAGAAACTGCAAGGATTCTTCGCTGGGCGGAAAATCATGTGATAGCACTGTCAGCAGTGTTCATTCCGGGAGTGGACAACTGGGAAGCAGACTTCCTCAGCAGACACGACCTTCACCCGGGAGAGTGGGGACTTCACCCAGAAGTCTTCCACCAAATTGTAAACCGTTGGGAAAGACCAAAGGTGGACATGATGGCGTCACGTCTAAACAAAAAACTGGACAGATATTGCGCCAGGTCAAGGGACCCTCAGGCAATAGCAGTGGACGCTCTGGTAACGCCGTGGGTGTACCAGTCAGTGTATGTATTCCCTCCTCTGCCCCTCATACCGAAAGTATTGAGAATCATAAGAAGGAGAGGAGTAAGAACTATACTCGTGGTTCCGGATTGGCCAAGAAGGTCTTGGTACCTGGAACTTCAAGAGATGCTCACGGACGAACCGTGGCCTCTACCTCTAAGACAGGACCTGCTACTGCAGGGGCCTTGTCTGTTCCAAGACTTACCGCGGCTGCGTTTGACGGCATGGCGGTTGAACGCCGGATCCTGAAGGACAAGGGCATTCCAGAAGAAGTCATCCCTACTCTGGTAAAAGCCAGAAAGGAAGTAACCGCAAAACATTATCACCGCATTTGGCGTAAATATGTTGCGTGGTGTGAGGCCAAGAAGGCCCCTACACAGGAATTTCAACTGGGTCGTTTCTTGCATTTCCTGCAAACAGGACTGTCTATGGGCCTAAAATTAGGGTCCATTAAGGTTCAAATTTCGACCCTGTCGATATTCTTCCAGAAAGAACTGGCTTCAGTACCTGAAGTTCAGACATTTGTGAAAGGGGTGCTGCACATACAGCCTCCTTTTGTGCCTCCAGTGGCGCCTTGGGATCTCAATGTTGTGTTGAGATTTCTAAAATCACACTGGTTTGAACCATTGTCTACGGTAGATTTAAAATATCTCACGTGGAAGGTGTCGATGCTGTTGGCCTTGGCTTCAGCTAGGCGTGTGTCAGAATTGGCGGCTTTATCATGTAAAAGCCCTTACCTAAATTTTCATTCTGACAGGGCGGAATTGAGGACTCGTCCTCAATTTCTACCTAAGGTGGTTTCTGCATTTCACATGAACCAACCTATTGTGGTACCTGCGGCTACTAGGGACTTAGAGGACTCTAAGTTGCTGGACGTTGTCAGGGCCTTGAAAATATATGTTTCCAGGACGGCTGGAGTCAGGAAAACTGACTCGCTGTTTATCCTGTATGCACCCAACAAGCTGGGTGCTCCTGCTTTAAAGCAGACGATTGCTCGTTGGATTTGTAGTACAATTCAGCTTGCACATTCCGTGGCAGGATTGCCACAGCCAAAATCAGTAAAAGCCCATTCCACAAGGAAAGTGGGCTCATCTTGGGCGGCTGCCCGAGGGGTCTCGGCTTTACAACTTTGCCGAGCAGCTACTTGGTCAGGGGCAAACACGTTTGCTAAATTCTACAAATTTGATACCCTGGCTGAGGAGGACCTGGAGTTCTCTCATTCGGTGCTGCAGAGTCATCCGCACTCTCCCGCCCGTTTGGGAGCTTTGGTATAATCCCCATGGTCCTTACGGAGTCCCAGCATCCACTTAGGACGTTAGAGAAAATAAGATTTTACTTACCGATAAATCTATTTCTCGTAGTCCGTAGTGGATGCTGGGCGCCCATCCCTAGTGCGGATTGTCTGCAATACTTGTATATAGTTATTGTTACAAAAAATTCGGGTTATTATTGTTGAGCCATCTTTTCAGAGGCTCCTTTAAATTTATCATACTGTTAACTGGGTTCAGATCACGAGTTGTACGGTGTGATTGGTGTGGCTGGTATGCGTCTTACCCGGGATTCAATATCCTTCCTTATTATGTACGCTCGTCCGGGCACAGTATCCTAACTGGCTTGGAGGAGGGTCATAGGGGGAGGAGCCAGTGCACACCACCTGATATCTCAAGCTTTTATTTTGTGCCCTGTCTCCTGCGGAGCCGCTATTCCCCATGGTCCTTACGGAGTCCCAGCATCCACTACGGACTACGAGAAATAGATTTATCGGTAAGTAAAATCTTATTTATACAGTTGTCACCCCCTAGGGAGTCGACACCCGAGTGGATGAGCTTGTGGAAGGAATTGCGTGACAGTGTCAGCTCCTTACGACAGACCGTTGACGACATGAGACAGCCGGCTACTCAGCTTGTGCCTGTCCAGGGGTCTCAAACGCCATCAGGGGCTTTAAAACGCCCGTTACCTCAAATGGCAGACACAGACACGGATTCCGACTCCAGTGTCGATGATGAGGAGACAAACGTGACTTCCACTAGGGCCACACGTTACATGATTGAAGCAATAAAAAATGTATTGCATATATCTGATAATACAAGTACCACTAAAAAGGGTATTATGTTTGGTGAGAAAAAACTGCCTGTAGTTTTTCCTGTATCCGAGGAATTAAATGAAGTGTGTGATGAGGCGTGGGTTTCCCCCAATAAAAAACTGATAATTCCTAAAAGGTTATTGGCATCGTACCCTTTCCCGCCAGAGGATAGGGCACGTTGGGAAACACCCCCTAGGGTGGATAAAGCGCTCACACGCTTGTCTAAACAGGTAGCACTACCCTCTCCTGATACGGCCGCCCTAAAGGAACCTGCCGATAGAAAACTGGAGAATATCCTAAAATGTATATACTCTCACACGGGTGTTATACTGCGACCAGCTATCGCCTCAGCCTGGATGTGCAGTGCGGGCCTGGCGTGGTCGGATTCCCTGACTGAAAATATTGATACCCTAGATAGGGACAGTATATTACTAACTATAGAGCATTTGAAGGATGCATTTCTATATATGCGTGATGCACAGAGGGATATCTGCCGACTGGCATCAAGAGTTAGCGCGCTGTCCATTTCTGCAAGAAGAGGTTTATGGACGCGGCAGTGGTCAGGTGATGCGGATTCTAAAAGGCACATGGAAGTATTGCCTTATAAGGGGGAGGAGTTATTTGGGGTAGGTCTATCTGACCTGGTAGCCACGGCAACTGCTGGAAAATCCACATTTTTACCCCAGGTAGCTTCTCAACCTAAGAAGACGCCATATTATCAGGCGCAGTCCTTTCGGCCCCATAAAGGCAAACGGGCAAAAGGCGCCTCATTTCTGCCCCGTGGCAGAGGGAGAGGAAAAAGGCTGCAACAAACAGCCAGTTCCCAGGAACAAAAGCCCTCTCCCGCCTCCGCAAAGTCCTCAGCATGACGCTGGGGCTTTACAAGCGGACTCAGGCACGGTGGGGGCCCGTCTCAAGAAGTTCAGTGCGCAGTGGGCTCACTCGCAAGTGGACCCCTGGATCCTTCAGGTGGTATCTCAGGGGTACAAATTGGAATTCGAGACGTCTCCCCCTCGCCGTTTTCTAAAGTCTGCTTTACCGACGTCTCCCTCAGACAGGGAGGCAGTATTGGAAGCCATTCACAAGCTGTATTCCCAGCAGGTGATAATCAAGGTACCCCTCCTACAACAGGGAAAGGGGTACTATTCCACACTATTTGTGGTACCGAAGCCGGACGGCTCGGTGAGACCAATTTTAAACCTAAAATCCTTGAACACTTACATACAAAGGTTCAAATTCAAGATGGAGTCACTCAGAGCAGTGATTGCAAACCTGGAAGAAGGGGACTATATGGTGTCTCTGGACATCAAGGATGCTTACCTACATGTCCCAATTTACCCTTCTCACCAAGGGTACCTCAGGTTTGTGGTACAGAACGGTCACTATCAGTTTCAGACGCTGCCGTTTGGATTGTCCACGGCACCCCGGGTCTTTACCAAGGTAATGGCCGAAATGATGATACTCCTTCGAAGGGAGTTTTAGTTATCCCTTACTTGGACGATCTCCTGATAAGGGCAAGATCCAGGGAACAGTTGGAAGTCGGAGTAGCACTATCTCAGATAGTGCTGCGCCAGCACGGTTGGATTCTCAATATTCCAAAATCGCAGCTGATCCCGACGACACGACTTCTATTCCTAGGGATGATCCTGGACACAGTCCAGAAAAAGGTGTTTCTCCCGGAGGAGAAAGCCAGGGAGTTATCCGAACTAGTCAGAAATCTCCTAAAGCCAGGCCAAGTCTCAGTGCATCAATGCACAAGGGTCCTGGGAAAGATGGTGGCTTCTTACGAAGCAATCCCATTCGGCAGATTCCACGCAAGAACCTTCCAGTGGGATCTGCTAGACAAATGGTCCGGGTCGCATCTTCAGATGCATCAGCGGATAATCTTGTCACCAAGGACAAGGGTGTCTCTCCTGTGGTGGTTGCAGAGTGCTCATCTTCTAGAGGGCCGCAGATTCGGCATTCAGGACTGGGTCCTGGTGACCACGGATGCCAGCCTGAGAGGCTGGGGAGCAGTCACACAGGGAAGAAATTTCCAGGGCTTGTGGTCAAGCCTGGAGACATCACTTCACATAAATATCCTGGAGCTAAGGGCCATCTACAATGCTCTAAGCCTAGCAAGACCTCTGCTTCAAGGTCAGCCGGTGCTGATCCAGTCGGACAACATCACGGCAGTCGCCCACGTAAACAGACAGGGCGGCACAAGAAGCAGGAGGGCAATGACAGAAGTTGCAAGGATTCTTCGCTGGGCGGAAAATCATGTGATAGCACTGTCAGCAGTGTTCATTCCGGGAGTGGACAACTGGGAAGCAGATTTCCTCAGCAGACACGACCTCCACCCGGGGGAGTGGGGACTTCACCCAGAAGTCTTCCACATGATTGTGACCCGTTGGGAAAAACCAAAGGTGGACATGATGGCGTCCCGCCTCAACAAAAAACTAGACAGGTATTGCGCCAGGTCAAGGGACCCTCAGGCAATAGCTGTGGACGCTCTGGTAACACCGTGGGTGTACCAGTCAGTGTATGTGTTCCCTCCTCTGCCTCTCATACCCAAGGTACTGAGAATCATAAGGAGGAGAGGAGTAAGGACTATACTCGTGGCTCCGGATTGGCCAAGAAGGACTTGGTACCCGGAACTTCAAGAGATGCTCACAGAGGACCCGTGGCCTCTACCTCTAAGAAGGGACCTGCTCCAGCAGGGACCCTGTCTGTTCCAAGACTTACCGCGGCTGCGTTTGACGGCATGGCGGTTGAACGCCGGATCCTGAAGGAAAAAGGCATTCCGGATGAAGTCATCCCTACCCTGATCAAAGCAAGAAGGATGTAACCGTACAACATTATCACCGTATTTGGCGTAAATATGTTGCGTGGTGCGAGGCCAGGAAGGCCCATACAGAGGAATTTCAACTGGGTCGTTTCCTGCATTTCCTGCAAACAGGACCGTCTATGGGCCTAAAATTAGGGTCCATTAAGGTTCAAATTTCGTCCCTGTCGATTTTCTTCCAAAAAGAACTGGCTTCAGTTCCTGAAGTTCAGACGTTTGTCAAGGGGGTGCTGCATATACAGCCTCCTTTTGTGCCTCCAGTAGCACCTTGGGATCTCAATGTAGTTTTGGGGTTCCTAAAATCACATTGGTTTGAACCACTCTCCACTGTGGACTTAAAATATCTCACATGGAAAGTGGTAATGCTGTTAGCCCTGGCTTCAGCCAGGCGTGTCTCAGAATTGGCGGCTTTATCCTATAAAAGCCCTTACCTAATTTTTCATACGGACAGGGCAGAATTGAGGACTCGTCCTCAATTTCTCCCTAAGGTGGTTTCAGCGTTTCACTTGAACCAGCCTATTGTGGTACTTGCGGCTACTAGGGACTTGGAGGACTCCAAATTGCTGGACGTAGTCAGGGCCCTGAAAATATATGTTTCCAGGACGGCTGGAGTCAGAAAATCTGACTCGCTGTTTATCCTGTATGCACCCAACAAGCTGGGTGCTCCTGCTTCTAAGCAGACTATTGCTCGTTGGATTTGTAGTACAATTCAGCTTGCACATTCTGTGGCAGGCCTGCCACAGCCAAAATCTGTAAAAGCCCATTCCACAAGGAAGGTGGGCTTATCTTGGGCGGCTGCCCGAGGGGTCTCGGCTTTACAACTTTGCCGAGCAGCTACTTGGTCAGGGGCAAACACGTTTGCTAAATTCTACAAATTTGATACCCTGGCTGAGGAGGACCTTGAGTTTGCTCATTCGGTGCTGCAGAGTCATCCGCACTCTCCCGCCCATTTGGGAGCTTTGGTATAATCCCCATGGTCCTTACGGAGTTCCCAGCATCCACTAGGACGTCAGAGAAAATAAGAATTTACTTACCGATAATTCTATTTCTCGTAGTCCGTAGTGGATGCTGGGCGCCCATCCCAAGTGCGGATTGTCTGCAATACTTGTACATAGTTATTGTTACAAAAATCGGGTTATTATTGTTGTGAGCCATCTTTTCAGAGGCTCCTCTGTTATCATGCTGTTAACTGAGTTCAGATCACAGGTTGTACGGTGTGATTGGTGTGGCTGGTATGAGTCTTACCCGGGATTCAAAATCCTTCCTTATTGTGTACGCTCGTCCGGGCACAGTATCCTAACTGAGGCTTGGAGGAGGGTCATAGGGGGAGGAGCCAGTGCACACCAGGTAGTCCTAAAGCTTTTACTTTTGTGCCCAGTCTCCTGCGGAGCCGCTATTCCCCATGGTCCTTACGGAGTTCCCAGCATCCACTACGGACTACGAGAAATAGAATTATCGGTAAGTAAATTCTTATTTTCCAGTGTGTGTGTGTGTGTGTGTGTGTGTGTGTGTGTGTGTGTAACCCACTGTACCATGTTTGGGGGACTTTGTCCTGTAATGCAGAATGTACATCTTCTCCTGGGGAGTCTATACCATGGTCAAAACTGTACACATCTCAAGCTTCGGTGGCAGATCCCCCTTGGGTGGCCTCCACAAGGTGTACTTTCACATATTTCTCTGACGTCCTAGTGGATGCTGAGGACTCCGTAAGGACCATGGGGAATAGACGGCTCCGCAGGAGACTGGGCACACTAAAAGAAAGATTTGGTACTACCTGGTGTGCACTGGCTCCTCCCTCTATGCCCCTCCTCCAGACCTCAGTTAGATTTCTGTGCCCGGCCGAGCTGGATGCACACTAGGGGCTCTCCTGAGCTCCTAGAAAGAAAGTATATATTAGGTTTTTTATTTTACAGCGAGACCTGCTGGCAACAGGCTCACTGCAACGAGGGACTAAGGGGAGAAGAAGCGAACCTACCTGCTTGCAGCTAGCTTGGGCTTCTTAGGCTACTGGACACCATTAGCTCCAGAGGGATCGACCGCAGGACCCGTCCTTGGTGTTCGTTCCCGGAGCCGTGCCGCCGTCCCCCTTACAGAGCCAGAAGCAAGAAGATGGTCCGGAAAATCGGCGGCAGAAGACTTCAGTCTTCACCAAGGTAGCGCACAGCACTGCAGCTGTGCGCCATTGCTCCTCATACACACTTCACACTCCGGTCACTGAGGGTGCAGGGCGCTGGGGGGGGGGGGCGCCCTGAGCAGCAATAATATCACCGTGGCTGGCAAAATAACCACAATATATAGCCCCAGAGGCTATATATGTGGTAATTACCCCTGCCAGAATACAGAAAAAAGCGGGAGAAAAGTCAGCCGAAAAAGGGGCGGAGCCATCTCCCTCAGCACACTGGCGCCATTATTCCCTCACAGTTCCGCTGGAAGGAAGCTCCCTGACTCTCCCCTGCAGTCTACACTACAGAAAAGGGTGAAAAAGAGAGGGGGGGCACAGATTGAGGCGCAGTAAATATTATAGCAGCTATAGGGGACATAATTCAGTTAGTCCCTGCATTATATAGCGCTCTGGTGTGTGCTGGCATACTCTATCTCTGTCTCCCCAAAGGGCTTTTGTGGGGTCCTGTCTCCTTTAAGAGCATTCCCTATGTGTGTGTGCGGTGTGTCGGTACGGCTGTGTCGACATGTTTGATGAGGAGACTTATGTGGAGGCGGAGCAGATGCCTATAAATGTGATGTCACCCCCTGCGGGGCAGACACCTGAGTGGATGGACTTATGGAAGGAATTACGTGCAAGTGTCGACTCCTTACATAAAAAATTTGACGACAGGCCAAATGCGGGACAGCCGGCTTCTCAGCCCGTGCCTGCCCAGGCAATTCAATGGCCATCAGGGGCTCTAAAACGCCCACTACCTCAGATGGCAGACACAGATGTCGACACGGATACTGATACCAGTGTCGACGACGATGAGTCAAATTTAATGTCCACTAGGGCCATTCGTGGCATGATTGAGGCAATGAAAGAGGTTTTACACCTTTCTGATATAAACCCAGGTACCTCAAAAAAGGGTATTATGTTTGGGGAGAAAAAACTACCAATAGTTTTTCCCCCATCTGAAGAATTAAATGAAGTGTGTGAAGAAGCGTGGGCTTTCCCTGATAAGAAATTGGTGATTTCAAAAAAATTACTAATGGCGTTCCCTTTCTCGCCAGAGGATAGGTCACGTTGGGAAACTCCCCCTAGAGTGGATAAAGCGCTCACACGTTTGTCTAAAAAGGTGGCACTACCGTCTCCGGATACGGCCGCCCTAAAGGAACCTGCTGATAGAAAGCAGGAGGCTATCCTAAAGTCTATATATACACACACTGGTGTTATACTGAGACCAGCTATTGCTTCACCGTGGATGTGCAGTGCTGCTGCTGCTGCTTGGTCAGATTCCCTGTCAGAAAATATTGACACCCTGGACAGGGACACTATATTGCTTACCGTAGAGCATATAAAAGTCTTGTACATGAGAGATGCACAGAGGGAGATCTGCCGGCTGGCATCTAGAATAAGTGCATTGTCCATTTCTGCTAGGAGAGGCTTATGGACTCGGCAGTGGACAGGGGATGCAGATTCTAAAAGGCACATGGAAGTTTTGCCTTATAAGGGTGAGGAGTTATTCGGGGATGGTCTCTCAGACCTTGTTTCCACAGCAACAGCTGGGAAGTCAGCATTTTTACCCCATGTCCCCTCACAGCCTAAGAAAGCGCCGTACTATCAGGTGCAGTCCTTTCGAACCCAGAAAAAATAAGATTTTACTTACCGATAAATCTATTTCTCGTAGTCCGTAGTGGATGCTGGGACTCCGTCAGGACCATGGGGATTAGCGGCTCCGCAGGAGACAGGGCACAAAAATAAAAGCTTTAGGACTAGGTGGTGTGCACTGGCTCCTCCCCCTATGACCCTCCTCCAAGCCTCAGTTAGGATACTGTGCCCGGACGAGCGTACACAATAAGGAAGGATTTTGAATCCCGGGTAAGACTCATACCAGCCACACCAATCACACCGTACAACTTGTGATCTGAACCCAGTTAACAGTATGACAAACGTAGGAGCCTCTGAACAGACGGCTCACAACAATAACAACCCGATTTTTTTGTAACAATAACTATGTACAAGTATTGCAGACAATCCGCACTTGGGATGGGCGCCCAGCATCCACTACGGACTACGAGAAATAGATTTATCGGTAAGTAAAATCTTATTTTCTCTGACGTCCTAGTGGATGCTGGGACTCCGTCAGGACCATGGGGATTATACCAAAGCTCCCAAACGGGCGGGAGAGTGCGGATGACTCTGCAGCACCGAATGAGAGAACTCCAGGTCCTCTTTAACCAGGGTATCAAATTTGTAGAATTTTACAAACGTGTTCTCCCCCGACCACGTAGCTGCTCGGCAGAGTTGTAATGCCGAGACCCCTCGGGCAGCCGCCCAAGATGAGCCCACCTTCCTTGTGGAATGGGCCTTGATAGATTTAGGCTGTGGCAGGCCTGCCACAGAATGTGCAAGTTGAATTGTGCTACAAATCCAACGAGCAATCGTCTGCTTAGAAGCAGGAGCACCCAGCTTGTTGGGTGCATACAGTATAAACAGCGAGTCAGATTTTCTGACTCCAGCCGTCCTTGAAATATATATTTTCAATGCCCTGACAACGTCCAGCAACTTGGAATCCTCCAAATCGCTAGTAGCCGCAGGCACCACAATAGGCTGGTTCAGGTGAAACGCTGAAACCACCTTAGGCAGAAACTGAGGACGCGTCCGCAGTTCTGCCCTGTCCGAATGGAAAATCAGATATGGGCTTTTATACGATAAAGCCGCCAATTCTGACACTCTCCTGGCTGAAGCCAGGGCCAGTAGCATGGTTACTTTCCATGTAAGATATTTCAAATCCACAGATTTGAGTGGCTCAAACCAATGGGATTTGAGAAAATCCAAAACTACATTAAGATCCCACGGAGCCACTGGGGGCACAACCGGGGGCTGTATATGTAGTACTCCTTTTACAAAAGTCTGGACTTCAGGAACTGAAGCCAATTCTTTCTGGAAGAAAATCGACAGGGCCGAAATTTGAACCTTAATGGACCCTAATTTGAGGCCCATAGACAATCCTGTTTGCAGGAAATGTAGGAATCGACCCAGTTGAAATTCCTCCGTCGGGGCCTTCCTGGCCTCACACCACGCAACATATTTTCTCCAAATGCGGTGATAATGTTGTGCAGTCACCTCCTTCCTGGCTTTTACTAGGGTAGGGATGACCTCTTCCGGAATGCCTTTTTCCCTTAGAATTCGGCGTTCAACCGCCATGCCGTCAAACGCAGCCGCGGTAAGTCTTGGAATAGACACGGTCCCTGCTGAAGCAGGTCCCGTCTTAGAGGTAGAGGCCACGGATCTTCCGTGAGCATCTCCTGAAGTTCCGGGTACCAAGTTCTTCTTGGCCAATCCGGAGCCACGAGTATCGTTCTTACTCCCCTTTGCCGTATAATTCTCAGTACTTTTGGTATGAGAGGCAGAGGAGGAAACACATACACTGACTGGAACACCCACGGTGTTACCAGAGCGTCCACAGCTATTGCCTGAGGGTCTCTTGACCTGGCGCAATACCTGTCCAGTTTTTTGTTGAGGCGGGACGCCATCATATCCACCTTTGGTTTTTCCCAACGGTTCACAATCATGTGGAAGACTTCTGGATGAAGTCCCCACTCTCCCGGGTGTAGATCGTGTCTGCTGAGGAAGTCCGCTTCCCAGTTGTCCACTCCCGGAATGAACACTGCTGACAGTGCTATCACATGATCTTCCGCCCAGCGAAGAATCCTTGCAGCTTCTGCCATTGCCCTCCTGCTTCTTGTGCCGCCCTGTCTGTTTACGTGGGCGACTGCCGTGATGTTGTCCGACTGGATCAACACCGGCTGACCCTGAAGCAGGGGTTTTGCCAGGCTTAGAGCATTGTAAATCGCTCTTAGCTCCAGTATATTTATGTGAAGAGACATCTCCAGGCTTGACCACACTCCCTGGAAGTTTCTTCCCTGTGTGACCGCTCCCCAGCCTCTCAGACTGGCATCCGTGGTCACCAGGACCCAGTCCTGTATGCCGAATCTGCGGCCCTCTAACAGATGAGCACTCTGCAACCACCACAGAAGAGACACCCTTGTCCGTGGAGACAAAGTTATCCGCTGATGCATCTGCAGATGCGATCCGGACCATTTGTCCAGCAGATCCCACTGAAAAGTTAGTGCGTGGAATCTGCCGAATGGAATCGCTTCGTAAGAAGCCACCATTTTTCCCAGGACTCTTGTGCATTGATGCACAGACACTTTTCCTGGTTTTAGGAGGTTCCTGACAAGTTCGGATAACTCCCTGGCTTTCTCCTCCGGAAGAAACACCTTTTTCTGAACCGTGTCCAGAATCATTCCCAGGATCAGCAGACGTGTCGTCGGGGTCAATTGAGATTTTGGAAAATTCAGAATCCACCCGTGCTGTTGCAGCACTACTTGGGTTAGTGCTACTACGTCCCCCAGCTGTTCTCTGGACCTTGCCCTTATCAGGAGATCGTCCAAGTAAGGGATAATTAATACGCCTTTTCTTCGCAGAAGAAACATCATTCGGCCATTACCTTGGTAAAGACCCGAGGTGCCGTGGACAATCCAAACGGCAGCGTCTGAAACTGATAATGACAGTTTTGCACCACGAACCTGAGGTACCCTTGATGTGAAGGGCAAATTGGGACATGCAGGTAAGCATCCTTGATGTCCAGGGACACCATAAAGTCCCCTTCTTCCAGATTCGCTATCACTGCTCTGAGCGACTCCATCTTGAACTTGAATTTTTGTATGTACAGGTTCAAAGATTTCAGATTTAGAATAGGTCTTACCGAGCCGTCCGGCTTCGGTACCACAAATAGTGTGGAATAATACCCCTTTCCCTGTTGTAGGAGGGGTACCTTGACTATCACTTGCTGAGAATACAGCTTGTGAATGGCTTCCAATACCGTCGCCCTGTCTGAGGGAGACGTTGGCAGAGCAGACTTTAGGAACCGGCGAGGGGGAGACTTCTCGAATTCCAACCTGTAACCCTGAGATACTACCTGCAGGATCCAGGGGTCCACCTGTGAGTGAGCCCACTGTGCGCTGAAATTCTTGAGTCGACCCCCCACCGCCCCTGAGTCCGCTTGTAAAGCCCCAACGTCATGCTGAGGGCTTTGCAGAAGCCGGGGAGGGCTTCTGCTCCTGGAAGGGAGCTGCTTGGTGCACTCTCTTACCCTTTCCTTTGCCTCGGGGCAGATATGACTGTCCTTTTGCCCGCTTGTTCTTATAGGAACGAAAGGACTGCGGCTGAAAAGACGGTGTCTTTTTCTGTTGGGAGGGGACCTGAGGTAAAAAGGTGGATTTCCCGGCTGTTGCCGTGGCCACCAAATCCGATAGACCGACCCCAAATAATTCCTCCCCTTTATACGGCAATACTTCCATATGCCGTTTGGAATCCGCATCACCTGACCACTGTCGCGTCCATAAACTTCTTCTGGCAGATATGGACATCGCACTTACTCTCGATGCCAGAGTGCAAATATCCCTCTGAGCATCTCGCATATAAAGAAAAGCATCCTTTAATTGCTCTATAGTCAATAAAATACTGTCCCTATCCAGGGTATCAATATTTTCAGTCAGGGAATCCGACCAAACCACCCCAGCACTGCACATCCATGCAGAGGCGATGGCTGGTCGCAGTATAACACCAGTATGAGTGTATATACTTTTCAGGGTAGTTTCCAGCCTCCTATCAGCTGGATCCTTGAGGGCGGCCGTTTCAGGAGACGGTAACGCCACTTGTTTTGATAAGCGTGTGAGTGCCTTATCCACCCTAGGGGGTGTTTCCCAGCGCGCCCTAACCTCTGGCGGGAAAGGATATAATGCCAATAACTTCTTTGAAATTAGCAGTTTTCTATCGGGGTTAACCCACGCTTCATCACACACTTCATTCAATTCCTCTGATTCAGGAAAAACTACAGGTAGTTTTTTCAGACCCCACATAATACCCCTTTTTGTGGTACTTGCAGTATCAGAGATATGCAAAGCCTCCTTCATTGCCGTGATCATATAACGTGTGGCCCTACTGGAAAATACGTTTGTTTCTTCACCGTCGACACTAGATTCGGTGTCCGTGTCTGGGTCTGTGTCGACCGACTGAGGTAAAGGGCGTTTTACAGCCCCTGACGGTGTCTGAGACGCCTGGACAGGTACTAACTGGTTTGCCGGCCGTCTCATGTCGTCAACTGATTTTTGTAACGTGCTGACATTATCACGTAATTCCATAAACAAAGCCATCCATTCCGGTGTCGACTCCCTAGGGGGTGACATCACCATTACCGGCAATTGCTCCGCCTCCACACCAACATCGTCCTCATACATGTCGACACACACGTACCGACACACAGCAGACACACAGGGAATGCTCTTATCGAAGACAGGACCCCACTAGCCCTTTGGGGAGACAGAGGGAGAGTTTGCCAGCACACACCCAAGCGCTATAAATATATAGGAACAACCCTACAGAAGTGTTGTTTCCTTTATAGCAGCTTAATATATCAATATCGCCAAAAAAGTGCCCCCCCTCTCTGTTTTTTTACCCTGTTTCTGTAGTGCAGTGCAGGGGAGAGTCCTGGGAGCCTTCCTCGCAGCGGAGCTGTGCAGGAAAATGGCGCTGTGTGCTGAGGAGATAGGCCCCGCCCCCTATTTCGGCGGGCTCTTCTCCCGGTGTTTGTGAGACCTGGCAGGGGTTAAATACATCCATATAGCCCCAGGGGCTATATGTGATGTATTTTTAGCCAGAACAAGGTATTATCATTGCTGCCCAGGGCGCCCCCCCCCAGCGCCCTGCACCCTCAGTGACCGCTGGTGTGAAGTGTGCTGACAACAATGGCGCACAGCTGCAGTGCTGTGCGCTACCTCATGAAGACTGAAAAGTCTTCTGCCGCCGGTTTCTGGACCTCTTCACTTTTCGGCATCTGCAAGGGGGTCGGCGGCGCGGCTCCGGGACCGGACTCCATGGCTGGGCCTGTGTTCGATCCCTCTGGAGCTAATGGTGTCCAGTAGCCTAAGAAGCCAATCCATCCTGCACGCAGGTGAGTTCACTTCTTCTCCCCTAAGTCCCTCGTTGCAGTGAGCCTGTTGCCAGCAGGACTCACTGAAAATAAAAAACCTAATAACTTTTTCTAAGCAGCTCTTTAGGAGAGCCACCTAGATTGCACCCTGCTCGGACGGGCACAAAAACCTAACTGAGGCTTGGAGGAGGGTCATAGGGGGAGGAGCCAGTGCACACCACCTAGTCCTAAAGCTTTTATTTTTGTGCCCTGTCTCCTGCGGAGCCGCTAATCCCCATGGTCCTGACGGAGTCCCAGCATCCACTAGGACGTCAGAGAAATAGGCGGGGAAAAGGCGGGTCCTTTCTGTCTAGAGGCAGAGGAAGGGGAAAAAAGCTGCACCACGCAGCAGGTTCCCAGGAACAAAAGTCCTCCCCCGCTTCTTCCAAATCCGCCGCATGACGGTGGGGCTCCACAGGCAGAGCCAGGTACGGTGGGGGGCCGCCTCAAAAATTTCAGCGATCAGTGGGTTCGCTCATGGGTGGATCCCTGGATCCTTCAAGTAGTATCTCAGGGGTACAAGCTGGAATTCGAGGCGACTCCCCCCCGCCGTTTCCTCATATCGGCCTTACCGACAATTCCCTCGAGCAGGGAGGCTGTACTAGAGGCAATTCACAAGCTGTATTCCCAGCAGGTGATAGTCAAAGAACCCCTACTTCAACAAGGACGGGGTTACTATTCCACACTGTTTGTGGTACCGAAACCGGACGGTTCGGTGAGACCCATTTTAAATTTGAAATCCTTGAACACATACATAAAAAAATCAAAGTTTAAGATGGAATCGCTCAGGGCGGTTATTGCAAGCCTGGACGAGGGGGATTACATGGTATCCCTGGACATCAAGGATGCTTACCTGCATGTCCCAATTTACCTTCCTCACCAGGAGTACCTCAGATTTGTGGTACAGGATTGCCATTACCAATTCCAGACACTACCGTTTGGACTGTCCACGGCACCGAGGGTGTTTACCAAGGTAATGGCAGAAATGATGATACTCCTTCGAAAAAAGGGAGTTTTAATTATCCCGTACTTGGACGATATCCTAATAAAGGCGAGGTCCAGGGAGCAGTTACTGGTCGGAGTAGCACTCTCTCGGGAAGTGCTACAACAGCATGGCTGGATTCTAAACATCCCAAAGTCACAACTGGTTCCTTCCACACGCTTACTGTTCCTGGGGATGATTCTGGACACAGAACAGAAAAAAGTGTTTCTTCCGCAGGAGAAAGCCAAGGAGCTGTCATCTCTAGTCAGAGACCTCCTAAAACCAAAACGGGTATCGGTGCATCACTGCACACGAGTCCTGGGAAAAATGGTGGCTTCATACGAAGCAATTCCATTCGGCAGGTTCCATGCAAGGACCTTCCAGTGGGACCTCTTGGACAAGTGGTCGGGATCGCATCTTCAGATGCATCATCTGATAACCCTGTCTCCAAAGACCAGGGTGTCTCTACTGTGGTGGCTGCAGAGCGCTCATCTTCTAGTGGGCCGCAGATTCGGCATACAGGACTGGATCCTGGTGACCACGGATGCCAGCCTTCGGGGCTGGGGCGCAGTCACACAGGGAAGAAATTTCCAGGGACTTTGGTCAAGTCAGGAGTCGTCCCTACACATAAACATTCTGGAACTGAGGGCCATTTACAATGCCCTAAGTCAGGCAAAGACCCTGCTTCAAAACCAGCCGGTTCTGATTCAATCAGACAACATCACGGCAGTCGCTCATATAAACCGACAGGGCGGCACGAGAAGCAGGGTGGCCATGGCAGAAGCCACAAGGATTCTCCGATGGGCGGAAAATCACGTACTAGCACTGTCAGCAGTGTTCATTCCGGGAGTGGACAACTGGGAAGCAGACTTCCTCAGCAGACACGACCTACACCCGGGAGAGTGGGGACTTCATCCAGAAGTCTTCCTACTGTTGGTAAACCGCTGGGAAAGGCCACAGGTGGACATGATGGCGTCCCGCCTCAACAAGAAGCTAAAAAGATATTGCGCCAGGTCAAGGGACCCTCAGGCGATAGCTGTGGACGCTCTAGTGGCACCGTGGGTGTACCAGTCGGTCTATGTGTTCCCTCCTCTGCCCCTCATACCAAAGGTACTGAGAATAATAAGAAGGCGAGGAGTAAGAACGATACTCGTGGTTCCGGATTGGCCAAGAAGAGCTTGGTACCCGGAACTTCAAGAAATGATATCAGAGGACCCATGGCCTCTACCGCTCAGACAGGATCTGCTACAGCAGGGGCCCTGTCTGTTCCAAGACTTACCGCGGCTGCGTTTGACGGCATGGCGGTTGAATTCCGGATCCTAAAGGAAAAGGGCATTCCGGAGGAAGTCATTCCTCTGCTGATAAAAGCCAGGAAAGAAGTAACCGCAAACCATTATCACCGCATTTGGCGAAAATATGTTGCGTGGTGTGAGGCCAGGAAGGCCCCCACAGAGGAATTTCAGCTGGGTCGTTTTCTGCACTTCCTACAGTCAGGAGTGACTATGGGCCTAAAATTGGGTTCCATTAAGGTCCAGATTTCGGCTCTGTCGATTTTCTTCCAGAAAGAACTGGCTTCACTGCCTGAAGTTCAGGCTTTTGTAAAGGGAGTGCTTCATATTCAGCCCCCTTTTGTGCCTCCTGTGGCACCTTGGGATCTCAATGTGGTGTTGAGTTTCCTAAAATCACATTGGTTTGAACCACTTAAAACCGTGGATCTCAAATATCTCACGTGGGAAGTGGTCATGTTATTGGCCTTGGCTTCGGCCAGGCGTGTGTCAGAATTGGCGGCTTTGTCGTGTAAAAGCCCTTATCTGATTTTCCATATGGATAGGGCAGAATTGAGGACTCGTCCCCAGTTTCTCCCTAAGGTGGTATCAGCTTTTCACTTGAACCAACCTATTGTGGTGCCTGCGGCTACTAAGGACTTGGAGGATTCCAAGTTACTGGACGTAGTCAGGGCCTTGATAATTTATGTTTCCAGGACGGCTGGAGTCAGGAAAACTGACTCGCTTTTTATCCTGTATGCACCCAACAAAATAGGTGCTCCTGCTTCTAAGCAGACTATTGCTCGCTGGATTTGTAGCACAATTCAGCTGGCGCATTCTGCGGCTGGTTTGCCGCATCCTAAATCAGTGAAAGCCCATTCCACGAGGAAGGTGGGCTCATCTTGGGCGGCTGCCCGAGGGGTCTCGGCTTTACAACTTTGCCGAGCTGCTACTTGGTCAGGGGCAAACACGTTTGCTAAATTCTACAAATTTGATACCCTGGCTGAGGAGGACCTTGAGTTCTCTCATTCGGTGCTGCAGAGTCATCCGCACTCTCCCGCCCGTTTGGGAGCTCTGGTATAATCCCCATGGTCCTTACGGAGTCCCCAGCATCCACTAGGACGTCAGAGAAAATAAGAATTTACTCACCGGTAATTCTATTTCTCGTAGTCCGTAGTGGATGCTGGGCGCCCATCCCAAGTGCGGATTGTCTGCAATACTTGTATATAGTTATTGCCTAACTAAAGGGTTATTGTTGAGCCATCTGTTGAGAGGCTCAGTTGTTATTCATACTGTTAACTGGGTAAAATATCACGAGTTATACGGTGTGATTGGTGTGGCTGGTATGAGTCTTACCCAGGATTCAAAATCCTTCCTTATTGTGTCAGCTCTTCCGGGCACAGTATCCTAACTGAGGTCTGGAGGAGGGGCATAGAGGGAGGAGCCAGTGCACACCAGGTAGTACCAAATCTTTCTTTTAGTGTGCCCAGTCTCCTGCGGAGCCGTCTATTCCCCATGGTCCTTACGGAGTCCCCAGCATCCACTACGGACTACGAGAAATAGAATTACCGGTGAGTAAATTCTTATTTTTTGCAAATATGTCCCATGCTGGTAAGACGCCACAGTTTTCAGATGTCTGGGGAATCAAATCCGCAGCTGTGCCTCTCACCCCAACTACATACCCTGAAAAGTGTACACTTGCCATGTAATGTAACTGACACATGAGGGGTGCAACATATAGTTTGAGGCTAATAGGGATGAGGAATATTTATATATATATATATATATATATATACACATATACACACACACACACACACAGGTTGAGTATCCCCCTTATACAAAATGCTCGGGACCAGAGGTATTTTGGATATCGGATTTTTCCGTATTTTGGAATAATTGCATACCATAATGAGATATCATGGTGATGGGACCTAAATCTAAGCACAGAATGCATTTATGTTTCATATACACCTTATACACACAGCCTGAAGGTAATTTTAGCCAATATTTTCAATAACTTTGTGCATTAAACAAAGTGTGTACAGTCACACAATTCATTTATGTTTCATATACACCTTATACACACAGCCAGAAGGTCATTTAATACAATATTTTTTATAACTTTGTGTATTAAACAAAGTTTGTGTACATTGAGCCATCAAAAAACAAAGGTTTCACTATCTCACTCAAAAAAGTCCGTATTTCAGAATATTTGGATATGGGATACTCAACCTGTATGTGTGTGTATGTATATATATATATATATATATATATATATATATATATATATATAATGCTTTCCCACTATTTAGAGCGTTAAACTCCTTAATTGGGAAAACCTGAGTACACCAGAGATATAATCCACATCCCTAAATAGAGTCTAAATTGTCAAAGAAGGTTGTGTTACCTGTCCCTGGTACAACCTCCATAAAGGATTAGACTGATCGCAGATTGAGACTACTCTCTAATACTGTGCACTACCACAGGTGTGACTTATGAGACGCTCGCTTGTGTAGATCTCTGGGGTTATAGTTATGTGGTCAGGCTCCTTACTTGATGATATAGATTCTATGTATAGGAGTGATATTTGCTTGTTTCTATGTCACTTACAGGATTCTACAGGCTTCACGGCTGGAGGCCATGAAGGTGATTGACCTGCGTCACGTAAAGGGGCCATTACTCTGGCAGTTTAGACAGGCAGGGGACGGCTACACCAATGGACTGCAGATACAGAATCCAAGAAAGGTATGGCGAGTCCGCCATTCACAGGTGAGGCCCTGTTGGGACGCACTGGATACGTGAATGTCCATGCCAACTGCGGGTAAGTCGACATACCTTCCTTCCGCAGCTGCACAGACCAGGAAATTATATCCTACACCTATGCTGCAATCCCTTCGAACCGTAAGGTTTAAACATGAGTCCAAGGGTTCCTCCACTTCCTGTAGAGGATGTTGGGGAAAATTCAGAAAACCTTCACCGCCAGGTTCCCAGGGACGGATTTCGGATTCTGCCTTCTCAAACCCTTCGATTTGTCGGTGGACCTCACTGCCTGGGGATCAGGCAGGTGGGAGGGAGACTAAAGAGATTTCAGTTAAATATCTGGGCGATATCCGGCCTAGACCCCTGGAAACGGTGAGGTTGCCCAGGGGTGCAGACTGGAGTTTCAAGTACTCCCACCTCACAGATTATTACAAGTAGTACACTACTGCTGGAAGCTTTTCAAACATTTGCCAAACAAACGTCATTGTTCCAGTTCCACCTCACCTACAACACAAGCGTTATTACTCAAACCTGTTTGTGGTACTGAAACCGGACGGTTCGGTAAGGTCAATATTAAACCTAAAATCATTAAACCCCTACTTGAGGGAATTCAAATTCAAGATGGAGTTTGAGAGAGGTGATCTCAGGTCTGGTGGAGGGGGAATTCCTAGCATCCCTGGATATCAAGGATGCGTACCTTCACATTCCGATCTGGCTGCCTCACCAGGCTTCTCTAAGATTTGAGCTGCTGGACTGTCACTATCAGTTCCAGGCACTGCTATTTGGCCTCTCCACAGCACCGAGGATATTCCCCAAGGTCATGGCAGAGATGATGCTACTCCTTCGCAGACGGAGTGAACATAATTCCATATCTGGACGATCTGCTGATAAAAGCATCTTCCAGGGAGACGCTGTTACAGAGTACTGCTCTCTCAGCTCGCCTACTCCAGGATCTTGGGTGGATCCTGAACCTTCCAAAGTCACATTTGGAACCGACAGAAAGCGTTGGTGATTTAATCAATGGTCCGGGATGTCCTGAAGCCAGCCCGGGTAACGGTTAGTCAGTGCATTCGCCTTCTGGGGAAGATGGTAGCCTCCTACGAGGCTCTACAGTAGGGAAGATTCCATGCACGGTTCTTCCAACTGGCTCTCCTGGACAAATGGTTCGAGATCACATCTTCACATGCACCAGCGGATACGTCTGTCGCCGAAAGCCAGAATTTCACTCCTCTGGTTGCTGCAAACTTCTCACCTGCTCGAGGGCCGCAGGTTGGGGATTCAGAATTGGATTCTTCTAACCACGGATGCAAGTCTCAGAGGTTGGGGAGCAGTCACCCAAGGGGAAGACTTCCAAGGAAAGTGGTCAAGTCAGGAAGCTCTCCATCCGGTAAACATTCTGGAACTAAGGGCCATATACAACGGCCATCTACAAGCGGCACTTCTTCTGAAAGATCAAGCCATTCAAGTTCAGTCGGACAACGTCACGGCTGTGCCCTACATAAACAGCAAGGCGGAACGAAGAGCAGAGCTGCAATGTCAGAGGTAACGAAAATCCTCCTCTGGGCAGAAAGACACGCGCAGTCAGTAATCTTCATTCCGGGAGTGGACAACTGGGAAGCAGACTTCCTCAGCAGACGCGATCTCCATCCAGGAGAATGGGGCCTCTATCCAGAGGTATTCGCAGAGGTAACAAGCAGATGGGGTTTACCTCAGATAGACATGATGGCATCTCGCCTCAACAAGAAGCTTCGGAGGTACTGTTCCAGGTGGAGAGACCCACAAGCAGTGGCGGTGGACGCCCTGGTGACTCCGTGGGTGTCCCAGTCAGTGTATGTGTTCCATCCACTTCCACTCATCCCAAGGTTTCTTAAACTAATAAAAATTACAAGAGTTCAGATGATCCTCTTTGCTCTGGACCTGCCAAGAAAGGCTTGGTACGTGGATCTTCTGGGATTACTCTTGGAGGATCAGAAGCCTCTTCCTCTTCGCAAGGACCTTCTTCAACAGGGGCCATTCGCTTATCAAGACTTACCGCGGCTACATTTGACGGCATGGAGGTTGAACGCCAGATCTTAGCTTGGAAAGGCATTCCGAAAAAGGTCATTCCTACAGGCTAGGAAGGGAGTAACGTCAACACATTACCATCGGATTTGGTAAAAAGTATGGTGTCTTGGTGTAAATCCAAGAAGTTTCCTATGGTGGAGTTTCATCTAGGACATTTTCTCCTCTTTCTGCAAGCAGGTGTGGATGTAGGCTTGCGCTTGGGCTCCATGAAAGTCCAGATTTCGGCCTTGTCCATTTTCTTCCAAAAACAATTGGCTGCCCCCCCTGAGGTTCAGACGTCTTGAAAGGAATTCTGCACATCCAACCACCCTTTGTGCCTCCTAAGGCACCTTGGGATCTTGGACATGGAGCAGCATGGCCTGGGATCGGTATGGCCCGCTTGACCGCCATGTATATCAAGATGGGATCTAATTTGGGAGGCAAGCGGTTCAATTATAAGGGCAAATATCAATGGAGATAGGGGACATCCTTGCCGTGTGCCATTAGAGCTATGGACTGGGGCACACGGCACACCATTTATCAATACTGTAGCAGAAGGGGTAGAGTATAGTGCCAGGAGAGAAATCTATTTTAAATTCAGACACTTGTGGGCAATTTTCCTGAAAGCTTCATACTCTGAACATTAGATTACATACAAATTACCCACTAGTTCTGTATCCCCTATTCAGGGTGAACATTCTTTAAGCTAGAGAGACTCCAAGACTCCGACATTACACTGCAGGTTTTAAGGATATCCATGCTTGAGTCCAGACGATTAAATAAAATTCCCTGAGGTACTAATCACCTGTGCTGAAGCATGGATATCCTTAAAACCTGGACTATAAATGGCAGAGGTTTGAGAAACTGTGCCTTAAAATGACTGAACTAATCAAACATTTACTATTTTCATATTCAATTACCCTTGGCTAATTACTGCAAGGAGCAGAGAAAGGCTATGCAATTAAATAGCCTTTTCTCCACGCCTAGAACCAGGGATTACGTACCGTAAACTCACCGATTCCGCGTGAACAATGGGTTTTCCTCGCACGAACCCTGTACTGCCTTTTTATCACTGAAGCATTGAGGAAAAGTACACCCTTGGGGATTCATGCTCGGATGAATACCTGTTTTTTGGATCGGGCTGGCATGGTAATTAGCTGTTGGGTTAATTGAATATGCGCCATAGTCTCCAGTTTCTAACTAAGAGGACTTCACTACTTCATTGGAAACACTGTATACCTAAAAATGAAATAGGATGACCCATTGTGACAGTTACAGTGAGGCAAAAAAAACCCCACCATCTTAAACAGTCAGACTGCTACCTCTCCACCATGGCCAAGACCAGAGAGCCGTCTAAGGACACCAGGGACAAAATTGTAGAGCTGCACAAGGCTGGGATGAGCTACTCGACAATAGGCAAGCAGCTTGGTGAGAAGAGATCAACTGTTGGCGCAATTATTACAAAATGGAAGAAATACAAGATCACTGACAATCTCCTTCGACCTGAGGCTCCACGCAAGATCTCACCTTGTGGGGTATCAATGATCTTGAGAACGGTGAGGAATCAGCCCAGAACTACACGGGGGGACCTGGTCAATGACCTCAAGAGAGCTGGGACCAGTCACAAAGGTTACCATTAGTAACACTACGTCATCATGGATTGAAATCCTGCAGCGCCCGAAAGGTCCCCCTGCTTAAGCCAGCACATGTCCAGGCCCGTCTAGTTTACCATTGACCATCTGGATGATCCAGAGGAGGATTGGGAGAATGTAATGTGGTCAGATGAGAGCAAAATCAAACTTTTTGGTATAAACTCCACTCGCCGTGTTTGGAGGGAGATGAATGATGAATGGCATCCCAAGAACACCAAGAAGCATGCTTTGGGGCTGCTTTTCTGCAAAGGGGAAAAGACGACTGATCCGTATTAAAGGAGCGGATGAATGGGGCCATGTATCGTGAGATTTTGGGCAAGCACCTCCTCCCCTCAGTAAAAGCATTGAAGATGGAACGTGGCTGGGTCTTCCAGCATGACAATGACCCCAAACACACCGCCCAGGCAACTAAGGAGTGGCTCCATAAGAAGCATTTCAAGGTCCTGGAGTGGCCTAGCCAGTCTCCAGACCTCAACCCAATAGAAAATCTGTGGAGGCAGTTGAAAGTCCATGATGCCCAGCAACAGCCCCAAAACATGACAGATCTAGAGAAGATCTGCATGGAAGAGTGGGCCAAAATACCTGCTACAGTGTGTGCAAACCTGGTCAAGAACTACAGGAAACGTTTGACCTCTAATTGCCAACCGAGGTTATATTACAAAGTATTGAGTTAAACTCTTTGATTGTCCAAATTGTTATTTTCCGCAAGAACATACAAATAAATTGTTTAAAAATCATACAATGTGATATCCTAGTTTTTTTTCTCTCCAGATTCTGGTCTCTCACAGTTGAAGTGTACCTATCATGGAAATTACAGACCTCATCTTTTTAAGTGGGTCAACTTGCACAATTGGTGGCTGTCCAAATACTTATTGGCCCCACTGTATGTACTCTAGATCTGGCACAACACACACTATTAGCTGACCCATATAAACAGAACAGAAAATTAGCAGCAGTTTTTAACTGCTTAACACTGTTACCTAAAATAATGTGAATATTAATGAAACCTTTGATACAGTAGTAATGTAACATTTCTGTTGTCTCATCTGGCTTATACACACCTTATTGTAAGCATATTGGTGACAGTATAACCTTTTTAAATCCCTAACCTTCTTTCACTATTCTCCTATCCTTTTTGCTTTCAGTGTGGACCTCCTGTAATATTTGTTATTTATGAAATATTTAAGGTTATGTTTTACTATTATCCTAATGCAGGATATATCCTGCTTTAGGCTAACTAATGGGCAGACTGCAGTCCCTAGTATTGTAAACGGAGACTTATCTTGCCCTAAAAGCATAGTTTTTCAGAGCTTGGGCCCACTGACTAATACCAAGTGAAATGTCATTAGCAACTTTGCTCTCCTGCAAAAATGTGATAGGGGCAATCTTATGTTCCCCTCTCTGGCAACCTTCATACACCGAGGCTGCATATACGTGACCTAATAGCTGTGCATGTGCAGTCAGAACTTGCATAATGAACACTATCACCACCTCATTATATATCCCTTCACTGGGAGAGCATATTATATAGGTAAAAATAAAAATCCCTTTTGCCACAATAAGAAGTAATAATTAGCAGAACCCCATCACTGTAATCAGACATGCTGTAGCTTTCTTTTTTAATCAGAGCAATTTGTTTAGGCCATGAGCACAAATAGGATAGGTTGTTTACATATAAAAATAGAACACACCTTATAAAATTGTACCCATTTGATGCCATTTTCACATTTACTATATTGAACTGCATTTGCCCTCACCACTTTCATACATCCCCCTTTTCCTCCCAGTTACTGGTGGCTCATGGCCTCTGCATGCTAGCAGTCCTGCTGGTCACTATGACAGAAGGCTGTTTTTCTCCATTGGATCACCATGCACAAGAGTAAGGATTGCATTTTACACTCAAAATGGCAATTTATATAGCAAATATATTTAGTGGTTGATATACTGGTAAATCTGTAAAAGTGTCAGCATATTCCGGTACAAAAACTTATGAACCATGTTTGTAATTTACTTTACAACACACATAGAGAATTTGCCATACGGTAGATGGAGGGGATATATTCCATATATGCCATTATCACAAACTCACGTTTGCTTGGGTATTTCACCTAGGGGCTTCATCAAATTTAGTCAACAATTAAGGATACATCATAATCTCTTCTTCAGGATACACACAACAAGGCATCAATTCCATTAAAAAAAGGCTGTTTTTTTTTTTTTACCATATTTTCTGTGAAATTCACATAAAACAATTACCCAGATCTGATCTTCCATAAAGATGGTTTTCCCCAGGTCAAATCTTTACAAAATAAGCCTTATGAGAATATGGATTTCACAGTATTAAAATCAGAAACTACTTCTAAACTGTTCTGTAAAACACTTTTAATAAAACCATAAAGGAGAAAGTAATTTGTAACAGACTCATAGAACATACGATCTACGATTTATACACACCAAAATCGCACGTTAAATAGAGAATAAAGGGAAGGAATAAACACACTTCGGAACGTGTAGAATTCAAGTCACAAACTGGGCTGATGGTGCCCATGTAGATGTCCATAAAACCGTAGAAAAGAAATAAAAGTTTCAATATCACTTAAAATGCCCCTTGAAAAAATACTGGAAATGTTCTAAAGGGATCGCTTCAAATTGCACTGAAAAATTAGCTGCAGTGTCACAGTTTTGTAAACCTGTCTCTAGAGCAGCACGTATTCTAGGGCAGTCATCAGATATCCAGCACCATAATGCATTTTCTATGGGTCTAGGGTCCATATTAGTAGGCAACTGGTGAGCTGCATGTTTGTGCATAAAACACAGGTCACAAGGTATATAGATGTATAACACACATGAACAAAGCAAGAATGTACATTTTTTTTTCTAACCAGAAACAAGCAATTTTCTGGTATCCTAATAAAATATAAATATAGAATGTTTTAAAACTAGTGTTAAACCTACATATATTATTTTTTTTAAAAGGCTTTAAACTAGAATACAATTAAAAGATTAGAAATGATGAGTGGGGAACAGTAAAGTGCAGTATAAATAACATCAGAGGTGTTTGAGGTTAACTAGGTCATAATATCCTGATACCGCAGTAATACACATAATATATATAAATATATATATATATCTATATATAGATATATATATATTTATATAAATCTTTAGGCAGTCCGGTCACCGCTGGTCGGTGTAAACATTTCTAGTTGAAAGATAAGGTCAACTGCAGCATTCACATCAGAAACAACATGCCCCGGTTCCACCAAGGCCGGGTCAAACCTGAAATCCCGGTGACCGTGAAATACTTTTTCAGTGACGGAGACCGAGGGGTCAGAAGGCACTTCGGCATGAGGGTTGTAGATCCCAGTGCAAACCAGAACAGACTTACACCAAGTGGCACTGGGACATGAGAGCTCACTTTCCCATGCTGCTTCCTCCTCCTCCGCTACTGTAGCAACTCGCGCTCCAGAGCCGGCCTGCAACAACGCCTTGGAGCCTTTCCTACAGTTCATTTCCTGAAGGTAGCGATTGTAGAGGTTAGCACCATAGATATCGGTCATTAGGTTGTCACTGTTGAAGATGAAAGAAGTTATACTTCACCCAAAATGTTAAGAATATGATCCAATCATAAAAACCATTTACAGAATCTCAGCCTCTTACAGCTATTAGTGAAAGATTCAGCTTTTCTATTGAAGTCAGTATCACAAAAGCTCTCTCCCTGCACAACACGGACACTATACAGTTAACTAGTAAGGCTGGGATGTGTCCTATTTGCTTTTTGGATAATGTTTTATTGCTGCCTATGAATGACTCACAAGATCAATGAAAGAAGTGGCTTGGATGGGGTCTCACTGTGACAGACATCTAAAGTAAGTACTTTGGGTTTTTCGCAGCGAACAGGTTACTACTGCATATGCACCGCAATGTGCACACGCGTCGTACGGATACAAAGCGGATCGTTGCTGGGCGACTGATTTAATGAAGAATCCATTCGCACAGCCGATCGCAAGGAGATTGTCAGGAAGAGGGCGTTTATGGGTGGCAACTGACCGTTTTCAGGGAGTGTTTGGAAAAACGCAGGTGTGTGCAGACCAAAAAGACTGAAGTGATCCCAAGGGCTGAGCAAGTCCAGAGCTACTCAGAAACTGCTAAAAACTTTTTCGTCCTGCTCGGCTGCACACGCGTTCAAACACTTGCAAAGCGAAAACACACTCCCCCGGGGGCGGCGACTATGCGTTTGCACGGCTGCTAAAAGTAGCTAGCGAGTGATCAACTCGGAATGACCCCCGTTGTCACATTAGATACTCACTGTCTTGCATGGGATATTATTTTGTTTAAATCTCATGCACCAAGTCTTTCCTGAGCAGTTACTTGCATCATTTAAAACCCCCCAAAAACCATCTAAGTCATAAATGTAAGTATGGAGAGGAAACATCGTAACATTTGGGAAAAATGTGAATCCAGTAGTTCTCTAAACTTTTCGCATCTATACTTATCTCTCGCATTACACAGTAACAAAGATCGATGTTGAGCTAAACATCCATGAAACATTCCATTCAGAAACATGGCTATAGTTTAAGAACTAAATTACCCTATAGCATAAAGGGTTTTGACAGGCTTATTCCACTGCATCTCCGCTGCCTTGCTTCGGATGAGGTATTCCGCATAGTGGTACGTCACAGCACTAGGTTTGCCCATTAAAACCTCATATTTCAGCTCCTTTCCCGTAATCTTCTTATAGATGTTTTCTAGACAAACCATGAATATCCCGTGACCAAACCTATAAGGAATATTCAAATTATTTCATTTTCTGCAATAGTGGCAAAGCAAAAAACGGGTTCTACAGGGAAAATTCTAAGTTTCACGATGGCCGCAATGTACCATTCTGTAACAGCACATTCCATCAACATTGGAAGTGTTCCCTCGCACCCAAATAGAGGCGCACAGGAAAACCTGCAATGCACGTGCCTACCATATATGAATTTAAGTGCCCAGCCAAACATAGTATGATGTGCAGCCAAACATCATATTGAAATTGAATTGGCCCGTTTTGAGTTGACACTGTATTAAGCAAATGTTAAACTTGTTATGTATTGGTCTGTTTTCCTTGCAACCAACTTCCTTCAACATTGTATGTGCTAATGTAGTACTACCCTAGAGGGAGCCGTTCAGCCATGAATAGAGGATATGTTTAGTGAAATGCTTTGCTCTTACCTTGGTGAACGGGCCTCAGCCAGCCACATCAGATCCATGTTACATGCTAGCAGAGGAATATGGGGGTAACTGTCACGTTGATGGGGGTTTGCAGGATAACCCCCAGTCAGCAATACATCAATGATAATTTGCAGATTGGTTTCCCATCGGATTGGTTCTCCAAAGAGAATCACGGCTGCAAACAAACATTTCATCGTACTAGAGCTTAGAATTATACAATAATGACATATGCAGACGTGTTCTCTATTCCCTGCTTTTAGCACTTCTATTAGAGGTCAGTCATTTCTATTATTTCACAAGTGAATATCTTTATAAGTTCTAGTAACAGGAAAATTCCTCTATCTTATCGTAAGTGCTGGGGCAGGCCAGTCTGGAAGAAGCTCCATAAGTTTACATTTATGGAAGTACAACCTATGAATACTAGTTGAAAATAGTTTAAACCCCACAGAACAGCATATTATTTTTTCATAGGACCAAGGTCAGTCTTTATAAGAAGTTATTCTAGTCTCAATATGGAGAGTTTGTAATGAGATTTCGGATAGTGGTCATCAACCCAATATCTGGATCAGGGGCACTTTAAGAGAGGAGGCGGCCCGGGTGCAGCCTCTTCAGTTCGGGCACCCTCCTCCCTGCCAGCTGTGCTGAGAGTCTGAGCACTAGAGGGCTCAGACTCTAGTGCGCATGCGCAGATCTCTAGGCAAATGGTGCGACGGCCATTTTCCGGGTGATTTCTCTACTGCACGCACAGAACTCTGTGAAAATGGCTAAAGTACCATTTTACAGTGATTTAACAGCAGTCAGACGTCAGCGCGGTACTCCGGAGGCGTGAGTACTCAAATAATGGGTGCAGCATGTGCGGTGTGGGCCCCCCCCTGGACACCGCACCCATTATAAATACGTTAGTGATCAGGATGTTACCCTGTTCTCATTTCATAAACCTCAGTGTATTAGGAATACACTGGACATGTTTTATTAAAACTTGCACTCAAACATACACAGATGTTTCCGTTTAGCTGAAACACTTACCTTCTATCCTGGGAAGATCCACAGCTGTAGAAGGCTGTAATGGGGAAAAGGTATGTATGAGAACAAAGAGAAAAGTGATCTCTTGTGGATAAAGATATGAACTTTCTACATAAGTTTTAGCTCCCATCTAGTGGAACCACAGATTTATGTGACACTTTAATGTGTATAGTAATCATAACAACTTTTATGTACAAGTAAAGGTGGGTACACACTATTAGATATATCTGCAGATCAATTGATCTGCAGATATATCTATGTACGGATCGGGCAGTGTGCTGTGCATACACACAGCCCGATCCGTCGGGGGACTGACGTCATGAACTGGGCGGGCGCTCGCGCCCGCCCAGTTCATCTGTCAATCACCGCCGGCCGCCGCAGCATGTGTACGGGCGGTCGGACGACCGCCCCGTACACACACAGCGACGGGCCAATATATCGTTAGATATATTGGCTGTCGGCTGTGCTGCGCGGCCAACGCGATACGTCTGTGAACGACGGAGTTCACAGACGTATCGCCCGTACACACTGGCCGACGGTCCCGCGATGTATCGGCCGTTCAAGAGAACGGCCGATACATCGACCAGTGTGTACGGGCCTTAAATGTAGGTAGTTCTAGAACTAAAGTAAAAGGTCACAGACTGGTGAGAGCTGGTATTATTTACAGGGCTGACTCTCCAGATGACACTGTCTGCAGGTCAGAATGACAGTGCATTATGAGAGTATAAATATATATCATACTTGCCAATAAAACCAGCACCTTCCCATTAAAAAAGTCTATGCAATGCATGTCTAACATAGAACAATTTCTCACACTTCAGGGACGAATTCAATTAGCCACTTTAATTCAATCGATGCTGATAGCCGGCATTATCTGGGATTTTGTTTCACCTGCCCAGAGGCAGAAGAAACAAAATCCACACTAAGTGCCATTTCTTTGCGACTGTGAAAACACATGGATCTGGAACTTAGTTTTGTACATGGAAACAGGTCAATTTTGCACTAAAAAATGGCATTAAAGTGCAGAACAAAAAAAACAAGCTTTGGCCAAATATTTTTTACCACAGCTAATTGAATTCCCCTCTTGACCTTGATAAAACGACATTGGAGGATAGCAAATAGGTTGAACATAGCAGTAATGGATAAACATGGCCCCACACTGGTTGTCAAAGACAATGCGAGTGATCTACTGCACAGAAGATAAAGTGCTAGCTCTTTAGGATTCTATGTCTGCACCTAAAATCATATTTTATATATATATATATATATATATATATATATATATATATATATATATATATATATATATTTATTTAAAAAAAAACCACTACACTCAGAGAAGATAAGTTATAAAAAGATATAAATATTGAATTGTGTTGTCTCCCATGAATGAAATACTCGGTGAAGCTCAATAATATAAAAATGAGTTTATATATGAATAGATAGATTCACACACAATATCACACATTTAAAATAGTAAACAAGGTTTAAGTTTGCAAACTTTAGGTACAATTTTATCTCATATAGACAACTGCTATTGGGTATAGAGCTGCATCACGTGTTATCTGGTGCTATAAATTGGTAAACATTAAAATAACATATACACCTTGAAAAAGACCTTGTGTCGAAACGGCGTTGGTGCTTCCAGACAGTGATTCATTCGTGTTTTATCGACTTCTCCTTTTACCATCAAAAATTCCTAAGGTATATCATATTTGTAGTGCATAGGTGTTAGTCCGGAATTCACCTGTGGTAGTCATATTACATCTGACCCACTTATTTTGTTTATACCATTTTGTGGAATTTCATAAGGAGAACTTTTTTATTTCGTGTAATCATTGAATTTGTGGCAATAAATGGTTTTTTTTGGAGAGAAGTTTCTTGTACATCCATTCTTAAGAAACCGCTATATGAGAATATCCACCTTCTAAGAACGTGAGTGTGGTACGTTCAATTGAACGGATCAAATCCTGTTTTGCTGTTTTTCATTAAGACGTATAAAAGATACCTTGATATGCATGGTGCTGTACTCTTAAGTGAGTTTTGGTACGTTTACTTTTATATAAAGTGGTGGTGAGGAACTGTCCCTTTCTCTACTATCAAGATTTCCACCATACAGGGTTCCTTTCCTCCTGAAGAACTCACGGGACTCATTATTATCATCTTATAGCAAACAATACTACACATTTTGTATTTCCTGTTTGTTTTCTCTATGCATGTAACATCTGGGAGTTGCTTGAATTGACAAAAGAAAATTCATCGTTGACACTGGATAAGAAGAAAATCTTTATTGATACAGGACTACAGAGAATTCATGTGATGTATATCTAGTTTCTCTATCATCGCTTTATTCATTTAGTAGCGCCTTTGATCTCTCCTCACCTTATCTTTATTTCGGACTACTTTGTGTGATCTGAGGTTGGGCGGATCACAAGAGGAGTGAGATTGGGCTGATACTTATACTGCGCCAGAATACACACACTCCATTTTTTTGCAGTATTAAAATAACAGTCTCTCGCAAGACAACTGATTACTTTCTCACCGGCGTCCCAGTGAGCAATAAACTCAGCTATTTGTTGAGCTCTCAAAAGTACATGCATTTGGTGGTTAGTGGGTTAAAAGCGGCATGCAGTCACAGATATGCATAGATATTTACCACTGTGCTGGTTCCTGTGTTGTAGCAATCAAAAATCCTTTGCAAAATGCACTTGTGGTGATATCCTATTGGAAAAAGATATGATGTGCTGTGCTGTTCTTTTTTTAAAGCTGAATGCTGTGTGTTTGCACTTTCCGTAATTTATCCGGGTAGAGTGCAGAGCTGGATGTAACAGGTAACGCCGTCCACCGCCATATAGCCAGTGAGCGCAGCTCCACACTGAGGGGCTGATTTATTACGCCTGGTGAAGTGATAAAGTGGAAGGTGATAACGCACCAGCCAATCACCACCTGTCATTTTTCAAACCCAGCCTGTGACATGGTAGTTAGGATCTGATTGGTTGGTACTTTATCTCCTTCCACTTTATCACTTCACCAGTCTTAATAAATCTGCCCGAGAGGCAGGAGATTAGTCAGGGGAAGACCACGTGTATGCGGCGTGAATAGAGCTCAAGAGCAGAGAGCAACAACGGGAGTAAAGGACAGAAGGAGTGGGTGTCAACTGGTTTCGTCTCCCAGCAACCTGGAGACTCTCTCAAGACATCAATGTGTATTTTGCAAAGGATCTACAACACAGGAACCAGCACAATGGTAAATATCTATGCATTTCTGTGACTGCATGCAGCTTTTAACCCACTAACCACCAAATGCATGTACTTTTGAGAGCTTAACAAATAGCGGAGTTTATTGCACTAACCTCACTGGGACGTCAGTGAGAGAGTAATCAATTGTCTTGGGAGAGACTGTTATTAGTATAAATTGGTAAATATTAAAATAAGTACCGGATAACACATGTGCTGCAGTACTATACCCAATAGCAGTTGTCTATATGAGTTACAATTGTACCTAAAGTTTGCAAACGTAAAATAAGATTTTACTTACCGGTAAATCTATTTCTCGTAGTCCGTAGTGATGCTGGGGACTCCGTAAGGACCATGGGGAATAGACGGGCTCCGCAGGAGACATGGGCACTTTAAGAAAGAATTTAGATTCTGGTGTGCTCTGGCTCCTCCCTCTATGTCCCTCCTCCAGACCTGAGAAACTGTGCCCGGAAGAGCTGACAGTACAAGGAAAGGATTTTGGTAAGCCAGGGCAAGATCCATACCAGCCACACCGTATAACTTGAGATAAACATACCCAGTCAACAGTATGAACAACAACAGAGCAACAGGTCAACCCTGATGCAACCATAACATAACCCTTATTTAAGCAATAACTATATACAAGCATTGCAGAAGAAGTCCGCACTTGGGACGGGCGCCCAGCATCCACTACGGACTACGAGAAATAGATTTACCGGTAAGTAAAATCTTATTTTCTCTAACGTCCTAGTGGATGCTGGGGACTCCGTAAGGACCATGGGGATTATACCAAAGCTCCCAAACGGGCGGGAGAGTGCGGATGACTCTGCAGCACCGATTGAGAAAACACAAGGTCCTCCTCGGCCAGGGTATCAAACTTGTAGAACTTTGCAAAAGTGTTTGAACCTGACCAAGTAGCCGCTCGGCAAAGTTGTAATGCCGAGACCCCTCGGGCAGCCGCCCAAGAAGAGCCCACCTTCCTAGTGGAATGGGCTTATACAGATTTAGGCTGCGGCAGGCCAGCCACAGAATGCGCAAGCTGAATTGTGCTACAACTCCAGCGAGCAATACTCTGCTTTGAAGCAGGAGCACCCATCTTGTTTGGTGCATACAGGATAAATAGCGAGTCAGTCTTCCTGACTCCAGCCGTCCTGGAAACATAAATTTTCAAGGCCCTGACTATGTCCAGTAACTTGGAGTCCTCCAAGTCCCTAGTAGCCGCAGGCACCACGATAGGTTGGTTCAAGTGAAAAGCTGATACCACCTTAGGAAGAAACTGGGGACTAGTCCTCAACTCTGCCCTATCCATATGGAAAATCAAATAGGGCTTTTGCATGACAAAGCCGCCAATTTTGCCACCTGCCTTGCCGAAGCCAAGGCCAAAAGCATGACCACTTTCCACGTGAGATATTTTAAATCCACGGTTTTGAGTAGCTCAAACCAATGTGACTTTAGGAAACCCAACACCACGTTGAGGTCCCACGATGCCACTAGAGGCACAAAAGGAGGCTGAATATGCAGTACTCCCTTGACAAATGTCTGAACTTCAGGTAGTGAAGCCAGTTCCATTTTGGAAGAAAATCGATAGAGCCGAAATCTGGACCTTAATGGAACCCAATTGTAGGCCCATAGTCACCTCTGACTGTAGGAAGTGCAGAAATCGACCTAGCTGAAATTTCTCCTCTGGGGCCTTCCTGGCCTCACAGTACGCAACATATTTCCGCCATATGCGGTGATAATGGTTAGCGTTCACTTCTTTCCTAGCTTTAAATAGCGTAGGGATAACTTCCTCCGGAATTCCCTTTTCCTTCAAGATCCGCCGTTCAACCACCATGCCGTCCACGCAGCCGCGGTACGTCTTGAAACAGACAGGCCCCCTGAGCGGCAGAGGCCATAGGTCCTCTGAGATCATTTCTTGGAGTTCTGGGTACCAAGCTCTTCTTGGCCAACCCGGAACAATGAGTATAGTTCTTACTCCTCTCCTTATTATTCTCATTACCCTGGGTAAGAGAGGCAGAGAAGGGAACACATACACCGACTGGTACACCCACGGTGTTACCAGAGCGTCCACAGCTATCGCCTGAGGGTCCTTGACCTGGCGCAATATCTTTGTCTTCTGAGAAAGTCTGCTTCTCTCAGTTGTCCACTCCGGGAATGAACACTGCTGACAGTGCTAACACATGATTTTCCGCCCATCGGAGAATCCTTGTGGCTTCTGCCATCGCCATCCTGCTTCTTGTGCCGCCCTGTCGTGTACATGAGCGACCGCCGTGATGTTGTCTGACTGGATCAGCACCGGCCGGTGTTGAAGCAGGGGTCTAGCCTGACTTAGGGCATTGTAAATGGCCCTTGGTTCCAGAATATTTATGTGTATGGAAGTCTCCTGACTTTTCCATAGCCTTGGAAGTTTCTTCCCTGTGTGACTGCCCCCCAGCCTCGAAGGCTGGCATCCGTGGTCACCAGGACCCAGTCCTGTATGCCGAATCTGCGGCCCCCTAGAAGATGAGCACTCTGCAGCCACCACAACAACAACACCCTGGCCCTTGGAGACAGGGTTATCCGCCGATGCATCTGAAGATGCGACCCGGACCACCTGTCCAACAGATCCCTCTGGAAAATCCTTGAATGGGACCTGGCGAATGGAATTTCTTCGTAAGAAGCTACCATCCTTCCCAGGGCTCGCTTGCATTGATGCACCGACACCTGTATACGTATTAGGAGGTCTCTGTCTAGAGACGACAACTCCTTGGACTTCTCCTCCGGGAGAAACCCTTTTTATCCTGTTCTGTGTCCAGAACCATACTCAGGAACAGTAGAAGCGTCGTAGGAACCAGCTGCGACTTTGGAATATTCAGAATTCAGCCGTGCTGTTGTAGCACTTTCCGAGATAGTGCTACTCCGCCGAACAACTGCTCCCTGGACCTCGCCTTTATAAGGAGATCGTCCAAGTACGGGATAATTATTTCGTCCATTACCTTGGTAAATACCTTGGTGCCGGGGACAGACCAACGGCAACGTCTGGAATTGGTAATGACAATCCTGTACCACAATTTTGAGGTACTCCTGGTGAAAAAGGGTAAATAGGGACATGCAGGTAAGCATCCTTGATGTCCAGTGATACCATCCAGGCTTGCAATAATCGCCCTGAGCGATTCCATTTCGAACTTGAACTTTCGTATATAAGTGTTCAAGGCTTTCAATTTTAGAATAGGTCTCACCGAACCGTCTGGTTTCGGTACCACAACATTTTGGAATAGTAACCCCGGCCTTGTTGAAGGAGGGGTACCTAGATTCCACCTGCTGGAAGTGCAGCTTGTGAATTGCCGCCAGTACTACCTTTCTCCGAGGGCAGTAGGCAAGGCTGAGGTGAGGTAACGGCGAGGGGGAGTCGCCTCGAACTCCAGCCTGTATCCCTGTGATACTATTTGCAGAACCTAGGGATCCATCTGTGGGCAAACCCACTGGTCCCTGAAGTTCCCGAGACGCGCCCCTACCGCACCTGTCTCCACCTGTGGAGCCCCAACGTCAAGCGGTGGACTCAGAGGAAGCGGGGGAAGATTTTTGATCCTGGGAACTGGCTGCTGGTGCAGCTTTTTCCTTCTTCCCTTGTCTCTGTGCAGAAAGGAAGCGCCTTTGACCCGCTTGCTTTTCTGAAGCCGAAAGGACTGTATCTGAAAATACGGTGCCTTCTTAGGCTGTGAGGAAACCTGAGGTAAAAAAAAATTTCTTCCCAGCAGTTGCTGTGGATACGAGGTCCCAGAGACCATCCCCAACAATTCCTCACCTTTATAAGGCAGAATCTCCATGTGCCTTTTATAGGCAGCATCACCTGTCCACTGCCGGGTTTCTAATACCCTCCTGGCAGAATGGACATTGCATTAATTCTGGATGCCAGCCGGCAAATATCCCTCTGTGCATCCTTTATATATAAGACGACGTCTTTAATATGCTCTATGTTAGCAAACTATTTTTTCTGTCTTAGAGTATTAATATTATCTGACAGGGTATCAGACCACGCTGCAGCAGCACTATTTATGCTGAGGCGATTGCAGGTCTCAGTATATAACCTGAGTGTGTATATACAGACTTCAGGATAGTCACCTGCTTTTTATCAGCAGGCTCCTTAAAGGTGGCCGTATCCTAAGACGGCAGTGCCACCTTTTTTGACAAACGTGTGAGCGACTTATCCACCCTAAGGGATATCTCCCAACGTGACCTATCCTCTGGCGGGAAAGAGTACGCCATCAGTAACTTTTTAGAAATTACCAGTTTCCTATTGGGGGAACCCACGCTACATTACACACTTCATTCATTCATCTGATGGGGGAACAAAACACTGGCTGCTTTTTCTCCCCAAAAATAAAACCCCTTTTATGTGGTACTTGGGTTCATGTCAGAAATGCGTAACACATTTTTTATTGCCGAGATCATGTAACGGATGTTCCTAGTGGATTGTGTATATGTCTCAATCTCGTCGACACTGGAGTCAGACTCCGTGTCGACATCTGTGTCTGCCATCTGAGGTAACGGGCGCTTTCTTGAGCCCCTGATGGCCTTTGAGACGCCTGGGCAGGCGCGGGCTGAGAAGCCGGCTGTCCCACAGCTGTTTTACATCATCCAGCCTTGTAAGGAGTTGACATTGTCGTTTAATACCTTCCACCTATCCATCCACTCTGGTGTCGGCCCCACAGGGGACGACATCCCATTTATCGGCCTCTGCTCCACCTCCACGTAACCTTCCTCATCCCACATGTCGACACAGCCGTACCGACACACAGCACACACACAGGGAATGCTCTGACTGAGGACAGGACCCCACAAAGTCCTTTGGGGAGACAGAGAGTATGCCAGCACACACCAGAGCGCTATATAATGCAGGGATTAACACTATAACTGAGTGATTTTTTCCCCAATAGCTGCTTGTATAAACAATATTGCACCTAAATTTAGTGCCCCCCCCCCCCCTCTCTTTTTAACCCTTTGAGCCTGAAAACTACAGGGGAGAGCCTGGGGAGCTGTCTTCCAGTTGCACTGTGAAGAGAAAATGGCGCCATTGTGCTGAGGGAGATAGCTCCGCCCCTTTTTTGCGGACTTTTCTCCCGCTTTTTTATGGATTCTGGCAGGGGTATTTATCACATATATAGCCTCTGGGGCTATATATTGTGATATATTTGCCAGCCAAGGTGTATTTATTGCTTCTCAGGGCGCCCCCCCCCAGCGCCCTGCACCCTCAGTGACCGGAGTGTGAAGTGTGTATGAGGAGCAATGGCGCACAGCTGCAGTGCTGTGCGCTACCTTGGCGAAGACTGATGTCTTCTGCCGCCGATTTTCCGGATTTCTTCTTGCTTCTGGCTCTGTAAGGGGGCCGGCGGCGCGGCTCCGGGACCGAACACCAATGGCCGGTTCCATGCGGTCGATCCCTCTGGAGCTAATGGTGTCCAGTAGCCTAAGAAGCCCAAGCTACCACCAGTTAGGTAGGTTCGCTTCTTCTCCCCTTAGTCCCTCGCTGCAGTGAGTCTGTTGCCAGCAGATCTCACTGTAAAATAAAAAACCTAACATATACTTTCTTTCTAGGAGCTCAGGAGAGCCCCTAGTGTGCATCCAGCTCGGCCGGGCACAGGATTCTAACTGAAGTCTGGAGGAGGGTCATAGTGGGAGGAGCCAGTGCACACCAGGTAGTCCTAATTCTTTCTTAGCTGTGCCCAGTCTCCTGCGGAGCCGCTATCCCCATGGTCCTTACGGAGTCCCCAGCATCCACTAGGACGTTAGAGAAACAAAGACTCTGTTTTCCTGACCCTAGCTGTTCTGGCTACATAAACCTGCAAAGCCCTGACATCATCAAGCAACTCGGAATCCTCCAAGTCCGTAGTAGCCACAGGCACCACAATAGGTTGGTTTATATGAAAGGATGAAACCACTTTCGGCAGAAATTGTGGACGGGTCCGCAATTCTGCTCCATCCGCATGGAAAACCAGATAGGGGCTTTTATGTGACAAAGCCGCCAACTCTGACACACGCCTAGCCGAAGCCAAGGCTAATAGCATGACCACCTTCCACGTGAGATATTTCAACTCCACCGTTTTGAGTGGTTCAAACCAGTGGGATTTCAGGAAACTCAACACCACGTTAAGATCCCAAGGTGCCACTGGAGGCACAAAAGGGGGCTGAATATGCAGCACTCCCTTTACAAACGTCTGAACTTCAGGTAGAGAAGTCAACTCCTTTTGAAAGAAAATGGATAGGGCCGAAATCTGGACCTTAATGGACACCAATTTTAGGCCCAAATTCACTCCTGACTGTAGGAAGTGAAGGAAACGGCCCAGCTGGAATTCCTCTGTAGGGGCATTCCTGGCCTCACACCAAGCAACATATTTTCGCCATATACGGTGATAATGTTGAGCGGTCACGTCCTTCCTAGCCTTTATCAGCGTAGGAATGACCTCCGGAGAAATGCCTTTCTCCGCTAGGATCCGGCGTTCAACCGCCATGCCGTCAAACGCAGCCGCGATAAGTCTTGGAACAGACAGGGCCCCTGTTGCAACAAGTCCTGTCTTAGAGGAAGAGGCCACGGGTCCTCTGTTTCTTGCAGATCTGGATACCAAGTCCTTCGTGGCCAATCTGGAACAATGAGTATCGTTCTCACTCCTCTTTTTCTTATTATTCTCAGCACCTTGGGTATGAGAGGAAGAGGAGGAAATACATAGACCGACTGGAACACCCACGGTGTCACCAGGGCGTCTACAGCCATCGCCTGAGGGTCTCTTGACCTGGCGCAAAACCTCTGTAGATTTTTGTGGAGGCGGGATGCCATCATGTCCACCTGTGGCAGTACCCACCGACTTGCAGTCTGTGCGAAGACTTCCTGATGAAGTCCCCACTCTCCTGGGTGGAGGTCGTGTCTGCTGAGGAAGTCTGCTTCCCAGTTGTCCACTCCCGGGATGAACACTGCTGACAGTGCGCTTACGTGATTTTCCGCCCAGCGAACAATTCTGGTGGCTTCCGCCATCGCTACCCTGCTCCATGTGCCGCCTTGTCGGTTTACATGAGCCACTGCGGTGATGGTGTCTGACTGAATCAGAACCGGTTGGTCGCGAAGCAGGTTCTCCGCTTGACGTAGGGCGTTGTATACGGCCCTTAGTTCCAGGATGTAGATGTGAAGGCAAGTCTCCTGACTTGACCACAGACCTTGGAAATTTCTTCCCTGTGTGACTGCTCCCCACCCTCGGAGGCTTGCATCCGTGGTCACCAGGATCCAGTCCTGAATGCCGAATCTGCGGCCCTCGAGAAGGTGAGCACTCTGCAGCCACCACAGGAGAGACACCCTGGCCCTGGGGGATAGGGTGATTAACCGATGCATCTGAAGACGTGATCCAGACCACTTGTCCAGTAAGTCCCATTGAAAGGTCCTCGCATGGAACCTGCCGAAGGGAATGGCCTCGTATGATGCCATCATCCTTCCCAGGACTCGAGTGCAGTGATGCACTGACACCTGTTTTGGTTTTAATAGGTTCCTGACCAGTGTCATGAGCTCCTAAGCTCTCTCTATCGGGAGATAAACCCTTTTCTGGTCTGTGTCTAGCATCATGCCTAGGAAAGGCAGACGAGCCGTAGGAACCAACTGCGACCTTGGAATATTTAGAATCCAGCCGTGTTGCCGTTACACTTCCAGAGAAAGTGCTACGCTGATCAGCAACTGCTCTCTTGATCCCGCTTTTATGAGGAGATCGTCCAAGTATGAGAAAATTGCGACCCCTTGCTTCCGCAGGAGCACCATCATTTCCGCCATTACCTTGGTAAATATTCTCGGTGCCGTGGAGAGACCAAACGGCAACGTCTGAAATTGGTAATGACAATCCTGTACCACAAATCTGAGGTACGCCTGATGAGGTGGATAAATGGGGACATGAAGGTATGCATCCTTTATGTCCAGAGACACCATAAAATCCCCCCTTCCAGGCTTGCGACGACCGCTCTCAGCGATTCCATCTTGAACTTGAACCTTTTCAGGTATATGTTCAAGGATTTTAAATTCAATATGGGTCTGACCGAACCGTCCGGTTTCGGGACTACAACATGGTCGAATAATAACCCCCTCCTTGTTGAAGGAGGGGAACCTTGACCACCACCTGTTGAAGATACAATTTGTGAATTGCAGTTAACACTATTTCCCTCTCGTGGGGGGAAGCCGGCAGGGCCATCGGTGAGGGGGCATCTCCTTGAAGTCCAGCTTGTATCCCAGTGACACAATATCTATTGCCCAGGGATCCAACAGGGAGTGAACTCACTTGTGGCTGAAATTTCGAAGACGTGCCCCCACCGGGCCTAGCTCCGCCTGTGGAGCCCTAGCGACATGCAGTGGATTTTGTAGAGGCCGGGGAGGACTTCTGTTCCTGGGAACTAGCTGTGTTGTGCAGCTTCTTTCCTCTGCCCCTGCCTCTGGCAAGAAAGGACGCACCTCGGACTTTCTTGTTTCTTTGTGATCGAAAGGACTGCATTTGATAATGTCGTGCTCTCCTAGGCTGTGCTGGAATATAAGGCAAAAGATCAGAATTACCAGCTATAGCTGTGGAGACCAGGTCCAAGATCCCTTCTCCACACAATCCTCAGCCTTGTAAGGTAAACCTTCCATATGCCTCTTAAGTCGGCATCACCTGTCCATTGCATGTTCCACAGGACACGTCAAGCAGAAATCGACATAGCGTTGACTCTAGAACCCAGTAGACTAATGTCTCTTTGGGCATGTTTTATATATATATATATATATATATATATATATCTATATCTATCTATCTATCTATCTATATATATACATACATACTAGGGTCTCAATCTCTGCTGATAAGGTATCTGTCCACGCTGCTACAGCGCTATAAACCCATGCCGACACAATCGCCGGTCTGAGTAGAGTACCAGAATGTGTGTAAATGGACTTCAAGGTACTTTTACTGCATGCTATCTGCAGGATCCCTGAGGATAGCTGTTAAGTCAGCGCTACCTTTTGGGCAAACGTGACACCCTAGGGGAAGATTCCCATCGTATCCTGGCCCTAGTAGGGAAAGGATACTCCCTGAGAATTCTTTGTGGGAAACTGCAGTCTCTTGTCTGGAGATTCCCGCTCTTTTTCTTCATGAGAGGAGGGAAATTTACCTCAGCTTTCTTCCCCCTAAACATGTGTACCCTCGTGTCAGGGACAGATGAGTCATCAGTGATATGCAAAACCATTTTTTATTACAATAATCATATATTGAATACTTTTCCTGCCATTTTGGCTGTAACTTTGCAATATCGTAGTCGACACTGGAGTCAGACTCCGTGTCGATATCAGTGTCTATTATTTTGGATAGTGAGCATTGAGAGACTCTGAAGGTCTCTGCGACATAGGGACAGACATGGGTAGATTCCCTGTCTGTTCTCTAATCTTTTGTGCAATAAATTTACCTTAGCACTTAATTTCACATATCCAAACAGGTGTCGGTGTTGTCGACGGAGACACCACTCGCACACACATTTGCTCCATCTCCTTCTTAGGGGAGCCTTTTACCTCAGACATGTCGACACACACGTACCGACACCACACACTCAGGGAATGCTCATCTGAAGACAATTCCCCCACAAGGCCCCTTGGAGAGACAGAGAGAGAGAGAGAGAGTATGCCAGCACACACCCCAGCGCTATAAACCCAGGAATAACACAGTAACTTAATGTTAACCCAGTAGCTGCTGTTTATATAGATTTTTGCGCCTAATTATGTGCCCCCCCTCTCTTTTTACCCTCTTCTACCGTGTATCTGCAGGGGAGAGCCTGGGGAGCTTCCTCTCAGCGGAGCTGTGGAGAAAAATGGCGCAGGTGAGTGCTGAGGAAGAAGCCTCGCCCCCTCGACGGCGGGCTTCTGTCCCGCTTAAATATACATTTTCTTGGCGGGGGCTCATACATATATACAGTGCCCAACTGTATATATGTGTACTTTTGCCAAAAGAGGTCCATATGCTGCCCAGGGCGCTCCCCCCTGCGCCCTGCACCCTTACAGTGACCGGAGTATGTGAGGTGTGTAGGAGCAATGGCGCACAGCTGCAGTGCTGTGCGTTACCTCAGTGAAGAACGGAGTCTTCTGCCGCCGATTTCGAAGTCTTCTTGCTTCTCATACTCACCTGGCTTCTGTCTTCCGGCTCTGCGAGGGGGACGGCGGCACGGCTCTGGGATCGGATGACGAGGGTGAGATCCTGTGTACGATCCCTCTGGAGCTAATGGTGTCCAGTAGCCTAAGAAGCAGGACCTAGCTTCAGAGAGTAGGGCTGGCTTCTCTCCCCTCTGTCCCACGATGCAGGGAGTCTGTTGCCAGCAGAGCTCCCTGAAAATAAAAAACCTATACAAAATACTTTCTCACAGCAAGCTCAGGAGAGCTCACTGAACAGCACCCAGCTCGTCCGGGCACAGATTCAAACTGAGGTCTGGAGGAGTGACATAGAGGGAGGAGCCAGAGCACACCAGAATCTAAATTCCTTTCTTAAAGTGCCCATGTCTCCTGCGGAGCCCGTCTATTCCCCATGGTCCTTACGGAGTCCCCAGCATCCACTAGGACGTTAGAGAAACCTTGTTTACTATTTTATATTGTGAATCTATTCATATATAAACTCATTTTTATATTATTGAGCGTCACAGAGTCTAGTTCATTCATGGGAGACAACACAATTCGATATTTATATATATTTTTTAATTGCATTCTCTCAGCGCAGTGATTTTTTTTTTTTTTATCTATCTATCTATCTATCTATCTATCTATCGTTTCTATACAGCTTAGCAAACTGTTCATTTTGCAGCTAGAGAAGTATTTAAGTTCAATTAAAGCGCCAGGTAATAAACAGCCAGTGACCACGGTCGCAGTCTGTTTACACATTTTTTTTTTTTTTATCTACACCTAAAATCAGTCAATAATATATATTGACACCATTAGGCTTATTATAATAATGCTTCTTATTTATATTGGCAGCTTAAAACACAGCCCAAAATAGGCATTAGGCAATAGGGTGGCATTTGAAAATGTTAGACTCAATGGAATAAATACATTACAATTTCATTTAATGAAGAGAAATAAAATTATAAAGCAGTAGCATTGTACCGTAAATAATTTAAAATGGAAATTCTATCATTTAATAGGATGAAGTAAATGTGAATGCTATTCACAAATGTAGTACATAATGTAAAAAGTGCATGGAACAGAGGGGGTCATTCCGAGTTGATCGTAGCTGTGCTAAATTTAGCACAGCTACGATCATGTTCCCTGACATGCGGGGGGACGCCCAGCACAGTGCCGCCCCCCTCCCCCCCTCCCCCTCATAAATACAAAAGCATCACACAGAGGCAATGCCTTTGTATCTGTGGAGTAACTCCCGGCCAGCGCAGCTCCTGCGGCTGGCCGGGAGTTGTGTGTCGCTGCCGCTGGGGCTGCGTGAGACGTCACGCAGCCGCCACGCCCCCCCAACAGTCCGGCCACGCCTGCATTGGCCGGACCGTGCCTACTAAACGTTCAGCCCCCTCCCGCCCAGCGACCGCCTGTCTCAGAGGCGATTGCTGGGCACAGACTACTGCCATGCGCCGGCGCCAAACTGCAGCGAGCGATCGGGTCGGAATGACCCCCAGAGTGTATTATCAATTGGTTTTCAGTACGATATCGTCCAGACGGTGGCCTTCATTCTTGATACACATTTTATTACATTCTGAAGTTTTGCATCACTCAGCGGGCAATTACCGGTATTATTGCTGCAATTTCTTGCCAAAGCTCAATTTCATTTGTACGGCTATGTTAACAAGCAGAATTTTTGTTACTGGGCAGAAACCAATCCTCACCAGCTGCATGAAAGGCTTCTCCACAGCCAATGGGGTCATCTGAAAGCGGAGGTCTACAAACATTGACCAACCACCATGATTTGGAGGAAATCACGCTTTAAGGCAGACTTCCTACACTACAAATTTATGCTCTCATCCTACTTTGCTGCCCTTACCCTCTCTAAACAATCTTACTTCAAAAACCTCATCTCCTCCCAATCCTCAAACCCCTGGCGCCTCTTTGCCACTGTCAACTCGCTCCTCTGCCCACCCCCACCTCAACTCCCCTCTTCACCTTCTGCTCTTGACTTTGCTACCAACTTCACATACAAAATTTACTCCATTCATCAAGACATAACATCCCACCAGAACCTGAGCAACCCCCTTACTCCGTTTCCCAACCATCCGCCCCCACCCCTCCTTCCCTCTTACATCTTTCTTTACTGTATCTGGAGAGGAAGTCATGGTCCTCACCCCCCTCTACCTCCCCACTTGACCCTCCCGCCTTCTCCGCTTCTTCTCTTCTTCTGCCTGTTCCCATCTTGCCCATCTACTCAATCTCTCACTCTCATCAGGCACTGTCCCTTCTGCCTTCAAGCATGCACTTGTCTCCCCTATTCTTAAAAAACCTACCCTTGATCCAACCAATCTCTCCAACTACCGACCCATCTCTCTTCTCCCTTTTGCCTCCAAACTCCTTGAGCATATTGTCTACAACCACATCACTGTCTTTCTTCCCACTCACTGCTTGACCTTTTCCAGCCTGGGGTCCGTCCTCAGCACTCCACTGAAACTGCCCTCACGAAAGTCTGCAATGACTTCCTTGCTGCTAAATCCAAGGGCCACTACTCTCTGCTTATTCTCCTTGAACTCTCTGCTGCTTTTGACACTGTAGACCACCCTCTCCTCCTGCAAATCCTTTACTCACTTGGTTTGCGCGATACTGCTCTCTCCTGGCTGTCCTACCTTTCTGACAGTTCCTTCTGTCTCCTCTCACGACTCCACCTCACCCCCACTTCCTCTACCAGTAGGTGTCCCCCAAGGTTATGTTCGTAGGCCTCTCCTATTCTATCTCTACACATCCTCATTAGGTGAGCTCATTAGCTCTTTTGACTTAAAATATCATCTCTACGCTGACGATACTCAAATCTACCTTTCCTCCCCTGACCTCTCCCCTGCTCTCCTCACTCGTATCTCCAACTGTCTCTCTGCTATCTCCTCCTGGATATCCCAGTGCTTTCTTAAACTTAACATGTCTAAGACTGAGCTGATCATCTTCCCTCCCTCCTGCATAACCTCACCTCCCACAATTTCATTATCCATTGATGGCACAACTATCTCCTCTAGCCCCCAAGTCCGATGTCTTTGGGTAATCCTCGACTCCTCCCTCTTCTTCTTCAAACCACACATTCAGTACCTCTCAAAAACATCTCCAGGATCAGACCCTTTCTCACCCAGGACGCTCATCCACTCACTGGTCATATCCAGATTGGACTACTGCAATCTCCTCCTATCTGCCTCTGAGGATAAATGCCTCTATCCTCAATGATGCTGCTGTCTCATCTTCCTCACCAAATGTACTACATCCACATCCCCTCTCTTGCAGGACCTTCACTGGCTACCATTCCCATTCAGAATCCAATTCAAGCTTCTCACACTCCCCTACAAAGCCCTCACCCACTCTTCTCCCTCTTACAGCTCTGCCCTTATCTCTCTTTACATTCCCACCCGTCCTCTTCGCTCTGCTAATGCACGCCGTCTCTCCTGCCAACTGATTACCTCCTCCCACTCCTACCTACTAGATTTTGCACGTGCTGCTCCCTATCTCTGGAATGCGCTACCTCTCCCCATCCGACTCTCCACAAAACTTCAAAGGGGCTCTCAAGACCCACTTCTTCACCAAACCCAGCCAACTCTCCTCCTAACCCTCTTGTCTATGCTCACTGTCTACCCCTTCTGTGTCACCCCGGTCTGTTAGCTCCTCACCGTTTAGATTGTAAGCTCGCAAGAGCAGAGACTTCTTTCCTCATGTGCCTTTCCTTTTCTTACTTATACAATCTTATATTCCTTACTCCCTTTGATGGCACCTAACCCCGGGTTTTATATACCTGTCCTATAATGTCTTGAACTGTAAGTGCTGTTTTCTTGTTTGCTCATTTGATTATGTACTGTGTAATGGGCGCTGCGGATCTCTTGTGGTGCCATATAAATAAAGGATAATAATAATCATAATAATAATTAATGAACTGAAGACTGCTATACGTTAAAAAATTTACTATATCATATTCAAAATCAACTGAAAATAAACTATATTTCATTCACTTTCAGATTATGTACTAAAATTTTTAGTAGACTTTACCATGCCTTCTTTGTTAACCTTTAAAATCTGGGCGTTTTTTTTTTTTTGCTTCACCCTGTATAACAAACATGCTATAGGAGTATTCAATTGATCTTGAAAAGTTTGTGCAAAAAAACAAAAAAAAACAATGGGACTTTACCGCAATTTATTTCCAGATGATATTATCGTGCTATACAATTAGGTTCCTTTTTTTCCCCTTGCAAAAAACTGACTGATCAATGTGTTTTCACCTGCAAAACAAGTCAGCTATCGGGGACTTTTTTCTACTGCCTACATGCAGGTGACAATAAAACCCTAAAACTGCTGGTTATTGGGACTAATTGAATAAGCCCAAGCGGATCACCTAGCCATGTTAAGTTACCACCCATAGGGGTATATTTACTACAGTGCGGGTTTATAGAAGATGTTGCCGATAGCAACCAGATTCTAGCTATTATCTTCCCGAAGGTGCTACATAAATAAGTAGAATCTGATTAGTTGCTATAGGCAACATCTCCACAGTTTAATAAATACACCCCTTAGATACCAGACACTAAATACTCACCAGAATTTTAGGTCTTCTGCTGTGGTCCACCATATCCAGGAAAGGGTAAGACTCACGCACTGAGTCTACAGTGATAGGATTCGAAAATCCTAAACTAAGAATGTTAATTAAGGAAACCAGCAGCTAACAGAAAGCATGGGACTCAAAATATGTTGCTGCACTGAGCATGTTGTTACATCCACCTCCCCTCTCCTACAAGCCCTTCAATGGCTTCCCTTCCTTTTCAGAATCCAATTCAAACTTCTCACACTCACCTCCCATTTACATCTCTGACCTTATCTCCCTTTACTCTCCCACCCGTCGTCTTAGCTCTGCTAATGCATGCCGACTCTCCTGTCTTCTGATTACTTCCTCCCACTCCTATCTCCAAGATTTTTCACATGTCGCTCCCTTTCTCTGGAATTCTTTACCTCTCCCCTTTTCTATAGAACTTCAAACGGGCTCTTTAGACCCACCTCTTTACCAAACCCAACCGAATCTCATCCTCATCCCCATAATTTTTTAGGGGGCTGCAAGACTGTCAGATTTATCAAGCCTTGCCCCGATAGGATAAGGATACCCCCCCCCCCCTTTCCCCAAACTCTTATTAAAATGCTTATTGTGGTCAATATGCCCCTACACCTATGAAGCCCAAACCACTTAGAATAGTGAAGTTCTATGTTAAATGTAGTTCATCAGTGCTACAGAACCATGACACCACACCACAATAGAAAGGATACTATTTTGCAATGTCTAGAACTGGGCCTTGTCCGGATACCAAAACGCACTTGTCGTGATACTGTTTGAAGATGCGCAGTGGGCTGTGCGACATCATCACTTGGTCCTGTGAGATCTATTGGACAGAAAACCAAACATGCAAGTATTAATATATGTAAAACAAGCTCTTTACATGAACATTCAACTGTTGTATTGCAAGTATTTATTCAGATTTCAGCATTGAAGTCAGTCTCAAATAAAAGAAGGAAAACAGTGAATGAGAATTCTCCTCAAAGGCTAATACACAGGCACTTGTAACAATGGGGCAGATGTATTAACCTGGAGAAGGCATAAGGAAGTGATAAACCAGTGATATGTGCAAGGTGATCAAGGCACCAGCCAATCAGATCCTAACTGTTAATTTACATATTGGATCTGATTGGCTGGTGCGTTTATCACCTTGCACATATCACTAGTTTATCACTTCCTTATGCCTTCTCCAGGTTAATACATCTGCACCAATGTCATCAGGATTAAAACAAACGGGTTATGGACACAGAATGCAATGTTACTATATATCCAAGTATCAGCACTGAAAAATTAATCACAGGGAGAATTTAATGAGCTGCAGGTTCTGTCCAATAAAGTTGATGGTTAAAATAACATGTATGCCATTTTTGATCAAGCATTCTACCACAATCGGTGCAATTCAATTGTAAAAGCCTACTTACTGCACTCACAGCAGGGTAAATCTATGAAAATTAGTTAAAATTTCCTATACATGACACAGTAAATAAAATCTGTAGCTGTGTATCTTGAGATTTCACCATCAGTTAAAATATACTGTAGGCCTTTTTCATAGGTTTTTATAAAAAAACAACATGCTCTTCATTTGGAGTTGAGGAGAATTATCAAGTAGTCCTTTACAAAACGGTGGTTGGTGACATGGCTTGTCACGTACGTAAAAAAACAAAAACTTAGGTGTTAACAAAAATTGTTATTTTAAAAACTTGTACAAAATGTCCACTGGAATGGCCCAGCAAAGTTGTGCGGTAAATCTACATGGTGCAAGCTGGATGGAATGCACGAAAATGGAAAAAACAGGATTTTAATACCTACCGGTAAATCCTTTTCTCCTAGTCTGTAGAGGATGCTGGGGTCCACTTCATGACCATGGGGTATAGACTGTTCCGCAGGAGCCATGGGCACTTTAAGACTTTTCAAAGGGTGTGAACTGGCTCCTCCCTCTATGCCCCTCCTCCAGACTTCAGTTATAGGAACTGTGCCCAGGGAGACGGACATTTAGAGGAAAGGATTCACTGTAATACTAATGGTGAGAATCATACCAGCTCACACCTCAACCATGCCGCACAACATGGCATTCAACATAACACACGCCAACAGGCATGAACCAATTACAGCAACATGCTGAAACTAATACAACACAACTTGTGTAACTCTAATAAACAAAAAACTGCAGGTAAAGTACGCACTGGGTCGGGCGCCCAGCATCCTCTACGGACTAGGAGAAAAGGATTTACCGGTAGGTATTAAAATCCTGTTTTTTCATACGTCCTCGATGATGCTGGGGTCCACTTCATGACCATGGGGTTTATACCATAGCTCCAGTACGGGCGGGAGAGTGCGGATGACCCTGCAGCACCGATTGACCGAACTTGAGGTCCTCATCGGCCAAAGTGTCAAACTTATAAAATTTAGCAAATGTGTTTGACCCTGACCAAGTAGCTGCTCGGCAAAGTTGCAATGCCGAGACCGGACGAGCCCACCTTCCTAGTAGAATGGGCCTTCACCAACGTAGGTAACGGCAATCCAGCCATAGAATGAGCTGCTGAATCGTACCTCTGATCCAGCGCGCAATAGTCTGCTTGGAAGCAGGACACCCAATCTTGTTGGGAGCATACAGGACAAACAGAGCCTCTGTTTTCCATATCCAAGCTGTTCTAGCGACATAAATCTTCAAAGCCCTAACCACATCTAGAGACTGACTCAGTGAACGTGTCAGTAGCCACTGGCACCACAATAGGTTGGTTTATGTGGAAAGACGAAACCACCTTTGGAAGAAAATGTTGGCGAGTTTTCAACTCCACCCTATCTTCATGGAAGATCAGGTAAGGGCTCTTGTGAGACAAGGCCCCCAACTCAGACACCCGCCTTGCGGATGCCAATGCCAAAAGCATCACCACTTTCCAAGTGCGAAACTTCAACTCTATCTCCTGTAGAGGTTCAAACCAATCCGATTGAAGGAACTGCACCACCACATTAAGGTCCCATGGTGCCACTGGAGGCACAAATGGAGGCTGGATGTGCAGAACCCCTTTCACGAAGGTCTGAACTTCAGGAAGAGAGGCCAATTGTTTTTGGAAGAAAACCGATAAGGCAGAAATCTGGACCTTGATTGACCCCAATCTAAGGCCCGCATCCACACCAGCCTGCAGAAAATGGAGAAAACATCCCAACTCAAACTCTTCCGTAGGAGCCTTCTTGGATTCACACCAAGACACATATTTTCTCCAAATACGGTGGTAATGTTTAGACGTCACTCTTTTCCTGGCCTGAATAAGAGTGGGGATTACTTCCTTGGGAATACCCTTCCGGGCTAGGATCCAGCGCTCAACAGCCATGCCGTCAAACGTAACCGCGGTAAGTCTTGCTGTAGCAGGTCCTCGCGAGGAGGAAGAGGCCGAGGATCTTCTATGAGCAACTCCTGAAGTTCTGGGTACCAAGCCCTCCTTGTCCAGTCTGGGGCAATGCAGATTGCTCAAACTCTTGTTCTTCTTATATTGAGAACTTTTGGGATCAGCGGAAGTGGAGGGAAGACATACACCGACCGGAATACCCACTGGGCCACCAGTGCATCCACTGCTATTGCTTGAGGGTCTCTCGACCTGGAACAATATCTCTGAAGCTTCTTGTTGAGACGAGATGCCATCATGTCTACTTAAGGAACACCCCAGAGACTTGTCACCTCTGCGAAGACTTCTTGGTGGAGGCCCCACTCTCCTGGATGGAGATCGTGTCTGCTGAGGAAGTCTGCTTCCCAGTTGTCTACTCCCGGAATGAAAATCGCAGACAGAGCTCTGACATGTCTTTCTGCCCAGAGGAGAATCCTTGACACCTCTGCCATTGCTGCTCTGCTTTTCGTTCCGCCTTGCCTATGTACGCGACTGCTGTTACATTGTCTTACTGGATCTGCACAGGACGATCTTGAAGAAGATGTACGGCTTGTAGAAGGCCGTTGTAAATGGCTCTCAATTCCAGCACGTTTATGTGAAGGCAGGCTTCCTGACTTGATCATCTTCTTTGGAAGCTTTCCCCCTGAGTGACTGCTCCCCAGCCTTGGTGACTTGCATCCGTGGTTACCAGGACCCAGTCCTGAATCCCAAACCTGCGTCCCTCCAGTAGGTGAGAACTGTGTAGCCACCACAGGAGCGAAATCCTGGCTTCTGACGACGGGATTATCTTCCGGTGCATGTGTAGGTGGGATCCGGACCACTTGTCCAACAGGTCCCACTGGAATACTCTGGCATGGAATCTGCCAAACTGTATGGCCTCGTAGGCCACCACCATTTCCCCCAACAACCGAATGCACTGATGGATCGACACACTTGTTGGTCTCAGTATCTGTTTGACCATTCTCTGGATTTCCAGAGCCTTTTCCACTGGAAGAAATACTCTCTGAACTTGTGTCCAGTATCATCCCGAGAAAAGACAATCTTGTCGTCGGTTCCAACTGTGACTTTGGAAAATTTATGATCCAACCGTGTTGTTTGGGTATGGACAGGGAGAGTGATGTTCTGCAGCAACTGCTCCCTGGATCTCGCCTTTATCAGGAGATCGTCCAGATAAGGAATTATACTGACTCCTCTTTGACGAAGGAGGACCATCATCTCCGCCATCACCTTGGTGAATACCCTCGGCGCCGTGGAGAGACCGAAAGGCAACGTCTGGAATTGGTAATGGCAATCCTGAACCGCGAACATCAGATAAGCCTGGTGAGGAGGATAAATGGGAACATGCAGGTAAGCATCCTTTATGTCTACTGATACCATGAAGTCCCTCTCTTCCAGACTGGAAATCACTGCTCTCAGTGATTCCATTTTGAACTTGAACCTTTGCAAGTAGAGATTCAGATTTTGTAGGTTTAAAATTGGTCTGACCGAGCCGTCCGGCTTCGGAACTACAAAGAGGCTTGAATAAAAACCCTCTCCTTGTTGTGATAAGGGTACCAGGACTATGACCTGATCCTGACATAAATTTTTAAATTTGCCGTTGTTACTGCCTCTCTTTCTGGAAGAGAAGCTGGCAATGTCGATTTGAAAAATCGGCATGGGGGGACGTCTTGAAACTCCAGTTTGTACCCTTGGGATACTATCTGTAAAACCCATGGGTCCAGGCCAGATTGAAACCAACCTTGACTGAACAGTTTCAGACGTGCCCCCACCCGAGCGGCCTCCCGCAAGGGAGCCCCAGCGTCATGCTGCAGATTTGGCAGAAGTAAGGGTTGACTTCTGTTCCTGGGATCCTGGAGACGTTGCAGACTTCTTTCCTTTCCCCCTTCCCCTACCTGCAAAGAAGGGGAAACCTTTGGCCTTTTTGTATTTGTTGGGCCGAAAGGACTGCATGTGAGAGTGATGTGTCCTTTTTGCCGGTGCAGGCGCATAAGGCAAAAATGTCGACTTACCTGCGGTAGCCGCCGAGACGAATGCATCCAGCCCATCACCAAATAAGGCCTCACCTTTATATGGGAGAGCCTCCATATTCTTTTTGGAATCTGAATCCGCGTTCCACTGGCGAATCCACAATGCCCGCCGAGCCGATACTGCCATGGTAGCGGCTGTTGAACCCAAGAGTCCAATATCCTTCATCGCTTCTAGCATGTATGCGACAGCGTCTTTGATATTACCTAACTTTAGGAGAATCTCATCTTTATCAATCGTGTCAATTTCTGATGACAAGTTGTCTGACCATTTTTCAATAGCACGACTCACCCATGCGCAAGCAATTGTGGGCCTAAGCAGCGTACCATTGGCAACATAAATGGATTTTAATGTAGTCTCCATTTTGCGGTCTACCGGCTCCTTTAGGGAAGCCGTCCCAAGTGCAGGGAGAATCACCTTCTTTGTCAATCTAGACAAGGCACTGTCTAACACCAGGGGTGACTCCCATTTTTTCCTGTCCTCTAAAGGAAAAGGATAAGCCATCTGAATCCTTTCGGGAATACGAAATTTCTTTTCAGGATTCACCCACACCCCTTCAAAAAGAGTATTTAGCTCGTGGGAAAGAGGGAAATTAACCTTCGATTTCTTTTCTTTATAGAAAATAAGATTTTACTTACCGGTAAATCTATTTCTCGTAGTCCATAGAGGATGCTGGGGACTCCGTAAGGACCATGGGGAGAGACGGGCTCCGCAGGAAACATGGGCACTTTAAGAAAGAATTTAGTTCCTGGTGTGCACTGGCTCCTCCCTCTCTGCCCCTCCTCCAGACCTCAGTTAGAGAACTGTGCCCAGAGGAGATGGACAGTACGAGGAAAGGAGTTTTGTTAATCCAAGGGCAAGATTCATACCAGCCACACAAATCACACCGTATAACTTGTGATAACAATCCAGTAAACAGTATGACAATAACATAGCATCAGTTCACGCCCGATGCAACAATAACTTAACCCTTATTGAAGCAATAACTATATACAAGTATTGCAGAAGAAGTCCGCACTTGGGACGGGCGCCCAGCATCCTCTACGGACTACGAGAAATAGATTTACCGGTAAGTAAAATCTTATTTTCTCTAACGTCCTAGAGGATGCTGGGGACTCCGTAAGGACCATGGGGATTATACCAAAGCTCCCAAACGGGCGGGAGAGTGCGGATGACTCTGCAGCACCGATTGAGCAAACATGAGGTCCTCCTCAGCCAGGGTATCAAACTTATAGAATTTTGCAAAGGTGTTTGTACCCGACCAAGTAGCAGCTCGACACAGCTGTAGTGCCGAGACCCCTCGGGCAGCCGCCCAAGAAGAGCCCACTTTCCTAGTGGAATGGGCCTTGACCGATTTTGGTAACGGCAAACCAGCCATAGAATGCGCTTGCTGAATCGTGTTACAGATCCAGCGAGCAAGAGTCTGCTTTGAAGCAGGGCCGCCAAGCTTGTTGGCTGCATACAGAACAAACAGTGCTTCTGTTTTTCGGACTCTAGCCGTCATGGCCACATAAATCTTCAAAGCCCTGACCACATCAAGGGACTCGGAATCCTCCAAGTCCCGTGTAGCCACAGGCACCACAATAGGTTGGTTCATATGAAAGGATGAAACCACTTTTGGCAGGAACTGAGGACGTGTCCGCAATTCCGCTCTATCCATATGGAAAACCAGATAGGGGCTTTTATGTGATAAAGCCGCTAATTCAGACACTCGCCTAGCCGAAGCTAGGGCTAATAACATGACCACCTTCCAAGTGAGATATTTCAACTCCACCGTTTTCAGTGGTTCAAACCAGTGTGACTTTAGGAAGTCCAAAACCACATTAAGGTCCCAAGGCGCCACCGGAGGCACAAACGGAGGCTGAATATGCAGTACTCCCTTAACAAAAGTCTGAACTCCTGGGAGAGAAGCCAATTCTTTTTGAAAGAAAATGGATAGGGCCGAAATCTGGACCTTAATGGAGCCTAATTTAAGGCCCAAACCCACTCCAGTTTGTAGGAAGTGAAGGAAACGGCCCAGATGGAATTCTTTTGTAGGAGCATTCCTGGCCTCACACCAAGAACATATCTTCGTCATATACGGTGATAATGTTTTGCTGTTACTTCCTTCCTAGCCTTTATCAGCGTAGGGATAACCTCAACCGGAATACCTTTTTCCGCTAGGATCCGGCGTTCAACCGCCATGCTGTCAAACGCAGCCGCGGTAAGTCTTGGAACAGACAGAGTCCCTGTTGCAACAGGTCCTGCCTTAGAGGAAGAGGCCACGGATCTTCCGTGAGCATTTCCTGCAGATCTGGATACCAGGTCCGTCGTGGCCAATCTGGAACAACGAGAATTGTTCTCACTTCTTTTCTTCTTACTATTCTCAACACCTTGGGTATGAGAGGAAGAGGAGGAAATACATAGACGGACCGGAACACCCACGGTGTCACGAGGGCGTCTACCGCTACTGCCTGAGGGTCTCTGGACCTGGTGCAATACCTCTGTAGCTTTTTGTTGAGGCGGGACGCCATCATGTCTATCTGTGGCAGTTCCCACCGACTCACAATCTGTGCGAAGACTTCTGGATGAAATCCCCACTCTCCCGGGTGTAGGTCATGTCTGCTGAGGAAGTCTGCTTCCCAGTTGTCCACTCCCGGAATGAACACTGCTGACAGTGCGCTTACATGATTCTCCGCCCAGCGAAGAATCCTGGTAGCTTCCGCCATTGCCGCTCTGCTCCTTGTGCCGCCTTGGCGGTTTACATGAGCCACTGCGGTGATGTCTGACTGGATCAGAACTGGTTGGTCGCGAAGTAAGGCCTACGCTTGACGTAGGGCGTTGTATATGGCCCTTAGTTCCAGGATGTTGATGTGCAGACAAGTCTCTTGACTTGACCAAAGACCCTGGAAATTTCTTCCCTGTGTGACTGCTCCCCAACCTCGGAGGCTTGCGTCCGTGGTCACCAGGATCCAATCCTGAATGCCGAATCTGCGGCCCTCGAGAAGGTGAGCACTCTGCAGCCACCACAGGAGCGACACCCTGGCCCTGGGGGACAGGGTGATCAACCGATGCATCTGTAGATGTGATCCGGACCACTTGTCCAACAGATCCCATTGGAAAGTCCTCGCATGGAACCTGCCAAAGAGAATGGCCTCGTATGAGGCCACCATCTTTTCCAGGACTCGAGTGCAATGATGCACGGACACCTGTCTTGATTTCAAAAGGTTCCTGACCAGAGTCATACGTTCCTGGGCTTTTTCTATCGGAAGATAAACCCTTTTCTGGGTCGTGTCCAGAATCATGCCCAAGAAAGGCAGACGAGTCGTAGGAACCAACTGCGACTTTGGGATATTGAGAATCCAGCCGTGTTGTTGTAACACTTTCAGTGAAAGAGATACGCTGTTCAGCAACTGCTCTCTTGATCTCGCTTTTATGAGGAGATCGTCCAAGTACGGGATAATTGTGACACCCTGCTTGCGCAGGAGCACCATCATTTCCGCCATTACCTTGGTGAAAATCCTCGGAGCCGTTGAGAGACCAAACGGCAACGTCTGAAATTGGTAATGACAGTCCTGTACCGCAAATCTTAGGTACGCCTGATGAGGTGGGTAAATGGGGACATGAAGGTACGCATCCTTTATGTCCAATGACACCATAAAATCCCCCCCTTCCAGGCTGGCGATGACCGCTCTTAGCGATTCCATCTTGAACTTGAACCTCTTCAAGTATAGGTTCAGAGATTTTAAATTCAATATGGGTCTGACCGAACCGTCCGGTTTCGGAACCACAAACATGGTCGAATAATAACCCCTTCCCTGTTGAAGGAGGGGAACCTCGACCACCACCTGCTGAAGATACAATTTTTGTATTGCATTTAACACTATCCCCCTCTCTAGGGGGGAAGATGGTAGAGCCGATTTGAAAAACCAGCGAGGAGGCACCTCTTCGAATTCCAGCTTGTAACCCTGAGACACAATTTCTATTGCCCAGGGATCCACCTGGGAGTGAACCCACATGTGGCTGAAATTCCGAAGACGCGCCCCCACTGGCCCCGACTCCGCCAGTGGAGCCCCAGCGTCATGCGGTGGATTTTGCAGAGGCCGGGGAGGACTTCTGTTCCTGGGAACTAGCTGTATTGTGCAGCTTCTTTCCTCTGCCCCTCCCTCTGGCAAGAAAGGACGCACCTCGGACTTTGTTTCTTTGTGAACGAAAGGACTGCATTTGATAATGCGGTGCTCTCTTAGGCTGTGAGGGAACATAAGGCAAAAAATTTGACTTTCCAGCCGTAGCTGTGGAGACCAGGTCCGAAAGACCTTCACCGAACAATTCCTCACCCCTGTAAGGTAAAACCTCCATATGTCGTTTAGAGTCGGCATCACCTGTCCATTGCCGAGTCTACAGGACCCTTCTGGCAGAAATCGACATAGCATTTATTCTAGAACCCAGCAGACTAATGTCTCTTTGAGCATCTCGTATATAAAGGACAGCGTCTTTAATATGCCCCAGGGTCAATAAAACAGTATCCCTATCTAGGGTATCAAACACCTCTGATAAGGTATCAGTCCATGCCGCTACTGCACTACAGACCCAGGCCGACGCGATTGCCGGTCTGAGCAAGGTACCTGAATGTGTATAAATGGACTTCAGGGTACCCTCCTGTTTGCGATCAGCAGCATCCTTGAGGGTAGCCGTATCCTGGGACGGCAGGGCTACCTTTTTGGATAAGCGTGTTAAAGCTTTGTCCACCCTAGGGGAGGATTCCCATCGTAACCTGCCCGTAGGTGGGAAAGGAGACGCCATAAGAATCAGTTTGGAAATCTGCAGTTTTTTATCTGGAGATTCCCAAGCTTTTTCACATAACTCATTCAGTTCGTGTGAGGGGGGAAGTTACCTCAGGTTTCTGTCCCTTATACATATAAACCATTGTGTCAGGGACAGGGGTTTCCTCTGTGATGTGCAAAACTTCCTTAATTGCTATAATCATATATCGGAGTGATTTAGCAAACTTTGGCTGTAACTTTGCATCATCGTAATCTGTGTCAACAATTTGGGATAGTGGGCGCTTATGAGACCCCGACGGTCCCTGCGACATAGGATCAGGCACGGGTTGAGACCCTGCCTGTCCCAATGCATCAGCCTTGTCTAATCTTTTATGCAAGGAATTTACATTATCATTTAAAACCTTCCACATATCCATCCAATCAGGTGTCGGCACCGTCGGCGGAGACACCACATTCATTTGCTCCCGCTCCTCTCCCACATAGCCTCCACATCAGACATGTCGACACAAGCGTACCGACACACCACACACACACACAGGGAATGTCCTGTCTGAAGACAGTTCCCCCACGAGGCCCTTTGGAGAGACAGAGAGAGAGTATGCCAGCACACACCCCAGCGCTATATAACCCAGGAATAACACAGTAACTTAATGTTAACCCAGTAGCTGCTGTTTATATACTTTTTTGCGCCTAATTATGTGCACCCCCCCCCGCTCTTTTCAACCCTCTTCTACCGTGTATCAGCAGGGGAGAGCCTGGGGAGCTTCCTCTCAGCGTGCTGTGGAGAAAAAATGGCGCTGGTGAGTGCTGAGGGAGAAGCCCCGCCCCCTCGGCGGCGGGCTTCTGTCCCGCTTAAATTGTATTTCTTTGGCGGGGGCTCCTACATATATACAGTGCCCAGCTGTATATATGTGTTCATTTGCCAGAATGAGGTCCCAAATGCTGCCCAGGGCGCCCCCCCCTGCGCCCTGCACCCTAACCGGAGTATGTGTAGGTGTGTGGAGCAATGGCGCACAGCTGCAGTGCTGTGCATTACCTCCAGTGAAGATCACGAAGTCTTCTGCCGCCTGTGAAGTCTTCTTGCTTCTCATACTCACCCGGCTTCAGTCTTCCGGCTCTGCGAGGGGGACGGCGGCGCGGCTCTGGGACGGACGGCGAGGGTGAGATCCTGCGTACCGATCCCTCTGGAGCTAATGGTGTCCAGTAGCCTAAGAAGCAGGACCTAGCTTCAGAGAGTAGGGCTGCTTCTCTCCCCTCAGTCCCACGATGCAGGGAGTCTGTTGCCAGCAGATCTCCCTGAAAATAAAACTTTCTATCAGCAAACTCAGGAGAGCTCACTGAAAAGCACCCAGCTCCTCTGGGCACAGAATCAAACTGAGGTCTGGAGGAGGGGCAGAGAGGGAGGAGCCAGTGCACACCAGGAACTAAATTCTTTCTTAAAGTGCCCATGTCTCCTGCGGAGCCAGTCTCTCCCCATGGTCCTTACGGAGTCCCCAGCATCCTCTAGGACGTTAGAGAAATAGGCCTTCTCCTGAGGTACAGGAGGGGCTTCTGTAACTTCCAAAACTTCCCTTATAGCCACAATCATATATTGTATGTTTTTCGCACATTTATGATCTATTTCCCTGGAGTCACTATCGTTGACACAGGAATCAGAGTCCGTGTCAGTGTCAGTATTTACAATTTTTGCAAATGGTCTCTTATGTGACCCAGAGGGGTCGCCTGCGGATGGGAGAACAGAAACCTGAAAAATCACATCTTCCACAGATTTTCTCCAGCATTCTGCATGAGATTCAGACTTATCTAATCTCCTATTAATATGATGCACACTATCACGTATTTCTTTCACCCATGCAGGCTCTTGGTGTGCCGGCAGCGCCACCACATTACAACTCTGTGTCCCTAAAACGGCTTCCTCAGGGGAAGAACTCCCTGCCTCAGACATGTCACACTAGTGCACAACACACACCACAGACACTCTGGGACTTATAGGGGACAGGCCCACAGTAAAATCTGTCAGAAGGACAGTTAGGAGCAGCCAGTTCACCACCCCAGCGCCAGAACATAATGTCTGTGAACACAAAATGCCCACTAACACAAGCGCTTTTTATAATGTAAATACACCCTGTAAAGTACCAAATTCACTGTGCCCCCCCTTGTTTTGCACCCTGATACTTGTATACAGTAGTGGAGGAGGACCAGCGTGGTCTCTGCAGTCTGAGGAGAGAGAAAATGGCGCTGAGCAGTGTGCTGGCTGACTGAGGAGGAAGCTCCGCCCCCGCAATGGCACGTTTCTCCTCAGAGATTTTTCACATAATATTTATACTGGCGGGGGTAGGGCTATGCCTGGGCATCTTATGCCCCCTTTTAGCCAGTTTATAAGGCTTTATGCTGCCCCCCCCCCCCGCACCCTTCAGTGCCTGTGTTTGTGTGGGGAGCAATGACGCGCTGCGCTCCCGCCAGCCGCGCGGTACCTTTAGCAGTCTCTATCTTAATTGAAGATCCATCTTCTAACACTCACCTGACTTCTGGCTCTGTGACGGGGGTGACGGCGTGCTGTGCGAGTGAGCATCTAGACATGGCTAGCATTCAGTACCCTTCAGGAGCTAATGGTGTCCTGTCAGCCAGAAGCAGAGCCATGAAACTCTTTAGGAAGTTGGTTCCTACTTCTGCCCCCTCAGTCCCACGAGGCAGGGAGACTGTTGCCAGCAGTTCTCCCTGAAAATAAAAAACCTAACATAAGTCTTTTCAGAGAAACTCAGTAGAGCTCCCCTGGAGTGTCCAGTCTGCCTGGGCACATTTCTAAAACTGAAGTCTGGAGGAGGGGCATAGAGGGAGGAGCCAGTTCAAACCCTTTGAAAAGTCTTAAGAGTGCCCATGGCTCCTGCGGAACAGTCTATACCCCATGGTCATGAAGTGGACCCCAGCATCCTCTAGGACGTATGAGAAATAAAATAAAATCACCCTAAACCACGAAAAGTGGCTAACGGGCTATTCGTGGCCATAAGATAATTATGGGGTACAGACACGTTCAATTGATTTTCAGTTGTGTTTAAAGTAAACAAATGTCAAACATATAGGGGAGAAAAGTATGAAAAAATGGCAGGTCATTATTGGCCAGATGATGCTATTTAAGAACCTCTAAATGCATGATTATTCATTGGGAGAGGGGTGTACCAGAGGTTCGGCAACAAGTCCTGACATTTTTTACCTTAAAACAATGATTTTTGCAAACTTTTCACCTGTTTAGGAGTTGCTAACTAAAGTGTAGATTTATAATTCAATAGGAAAAAGTTGGGGATGCAACTTTTTCAAATGCATTAATAAGCAATTTGTGGCTAACTGAAGTCAGCCAGATGTATCACAGCCACATGTGAGCTGACAGCAATATATAAAGTATGAGTCTAAAGCTAGGTACACACTGGGCTAATATTGGCCAGATATGTGATATTGAGCCGATTCAGAATAACATATCAGGCATATCACTCAGTGTGTATGCCCGATATGCGGGTGTCACAGTCCGAGGCAGACATATTTGTCCCAGTGTGTACCTAGCTTATCAATAACAGACAGCCAGATATACAGAAAGATCTATATACTATTATTCCTAAATATCAAGATATTTGACTACATTGGTCTATTATAACACATCCAGATGCCAAAACCCACTACAACAGCATAATAAGAGTAAAACTTTACTACTATGGAGGGTTTATTAAAAATAAGAATTTACTTACCGATAATTCTATTTCTCGGAGTCCGTAGTGGATGCTGGGGTTCCTGAAAGGACCATGGGGAATAGCGGCTCCGCAGGAGACAGGGCACAAAAAGTAAAGCTTTAGGATCAGGTGGTGTGCACTGGCTCCTCCCCCTATGACCCTCCTCCAAGCCTCAGTTAGGATACTGTGCCCGGACGAGCGTACACAATAAGGAAGGATTTATGAATCCCGGGTAAGACTCATACCAGCCACACCAATCACACTGTACAACCTGTGATCTGAACCCAGTTAACAGTATGATAACAGCGGAGCCTCTGAAAGATGGCTCACAACAATAATAACCCGATTTTTGTAACTATGTACAAGTATTGCAGATAATCCGCACTTGGGATGGGCGCCCAGCATCCACTACGGACTCCGAGAAATAGAATTATCGGTAAGTAAATTCTTATTTTCTCTATCGTCCTAGTGGATGCTGGGGTTCCTGAAAGGACCATGGGGATTATACCAAAGCTCCCAAACGGGCGGGAGAGTGCGGATGACTCTGCAGCACCGAATGAGAGAACTCCAGGTCCTCCTTAGCCAGGTTATCAAATTTGTAGGATTTTACAAACGTGTTTGCCCCTGACTAAATAGCCGCTCGGCAAAGTTGTAAAGCCGAGACCCCTCGGGCAGCCGCCCAAGATGAGCCCACCTTCCTTGTGGAATGGGCATTTACATATTTTGGCTGTGGCAGGCCTGCCACAGAATGTGCAAGCTGAATTGTATTACACATCCAACTAGCAAAAGTCTGCTTAGAAGCAAGAGCACCCAGTTTGTTGGGTACATACAGGATAACAGCAAGTCAGTTTTCCTGACTCCAGCCGTCCTGGAACCTATATTTTCAGGGCCCTGACCACATCTAGCAACTTGGAGTCCTCCAAGTCCCTAGTAGGCGCAAGACACCACAATAAGCTGGTTCAGGTGAAACACTGACACCACCTTAGGGAGAGAACTGGGGACGAGTCCGCAGCTCTGCCCTGTCCGAATGGACAAACAGATATGGGCTTTTTTGAGAAAAAAACCACCAATTTGACACTCGCCTGGTCCAGGCCAGGTCCAAGAGCATGTTCACTTTTCATGTGAGATGCTTCAAATCCACAGATTTGACTGGTTTTAAACCAATGTGTTTTGAGGAATCCCAGAACTACGTTGAGATCCCACAGTGCCACTGGAGGCACAAAAGGGGGTTGTATATGCAATACTCCCTTGACAAACTTCTGGACTTCAGGAACTGAAGCCAGTTCTTTCTGGAAGAAAAATCGACAGGGCCGAAATTTGAACCTTAATGGACCCCAATTTGAGGCCCATAGACACTCCTGTTTGCAGGAAATGCAGGAATCGACCGAGTTGAAATTTCTTCGTGGGGCCTTCCTGGCCTCACACCACGCAACATATTTTCGCCACATGTGGTGATAATGTTGTGCGGTCACCTCCTTTCTGGCTTTGACCAGGGTAGGAATGACCTCTTCCTGAATGCCTTTTCCCTTAGGATCCGGCGTTCCACCGCCATGCCGTCAAACGCAGCTGCGGTAAGTCTTGGAACAGACATGGTACTTGCTGAAACAAGTCCCTTCTTAGCGGCAGAGGCCATAAGTCCTCTGTGAGCATCTCTTGAAGTTCCGGGTACCAAGTCCTTCTTGGCCAATCCGGAGCCATGAGTATAGTTCTTACTCCTCTACGTCTTATAATTCTCAGTACCTTAGGTATGAAAAGCAGAGGATGGAACACATACACCGACTGGTACACCCACGGTGTTACCAGAACGTCCACAGCTATTGCCTGAGGGTCTCTTAACCTGGCGCAATACCTGTCCCGTTTTTTGTTCAGACGGGACGCCATCATGTCCACCTTTGGTAATTCCCAACGGTTTACAATCATGTGGAAAACTTCCCCATGAAGTTCCCACTCTGCCGGGTGGAGGTCGTGCCTACTGAGGAAGTCTGCTTCCCAGTTTCCATTCCCGGAATGAAACACTGCTGACAGTGCTATCACATGATTTTCCGCCAAGCGAAAAGTCCTTGCAGTTTTTGCCACTGCCCTCCTGCTTCTTGTGCCGCCCTGTCTATTTACGTGGGCGACTGCCGTGATGTTTTATCCCACTGGATCAATACCGGCTGACCTTGAAGCAGAGGTTGATGCATCTGAAGATGCGATCCGGACCATTTGTCCAGCAGATCCCACTGAAAAGTTCTTGCATGAAATCTGCCGACTGGAATTGCTTCGAAGGAAGTCACCATTTTTTTACCATGGCCCTTGTGCAATGATGCACTGATTTTAGGAGGTTCCTGACTAGCTCGGATAACTCCCTGGCTTTCTCTTCCGGGAGAAACACCTTTTTCTGGACTGTGTCCAGAATCATCCCTAAGCACAGGAGACTTGTTGTCGGGATCAGCTGCGATTTTGGAATATTTAGAATCCACCCCTGCCGTTGTAACAGTATCCGAGATAGTGCTACTCCGACCTCCAACTGTTCCCTGGACTTTGCCCTTATCAGGAGATCGTCCAAGTAAGGGATAATTAAGACGCCTTTTCTTCGAAGAAGAACCATCATTTCGGCCATTACCTTGGTAAAGACCCGGGGTGCCGTGGACAATCCAAACGGCAGCGTCTGAAACTGATAGTGACAGTTCTGTACCACGAACCTGAGGTACCCTTAGTGATAAGGGCAAATTTGGGACATGGAGGTAAGCATCCCTGATGTCTCGGGACACCATATAGTCCCCTTCTTCCCGGTTCGTTATCACTGCTCTGAGTGACTCCATCTTGATTTGAACCTTTGTAAGTGTTCAAATTTTTTTAGATTTAGAATAGGTCTCACCTAGCCTTCTGGCTTCAGTACCACAATATAGTGTGGAATAATACCCCTTTTCTTGTTGTAGGAGGGGTAATTTAATTATCACCTGCTGGGAATACAGCTCGTGAATTGTTTCCCATACTGCCTCCTTGTCGGAGGGAGACCTTGGTAAAGCAGACTTCAGGAGCCTGCGCAGGGGAAACGTCTCGACATTCCAATCTGTACCCCTGGGATACTACTTGTAGGATCCAGGGGTCCTGTACGGTCTCAGCGTCATGCTGAGAGCTTGTCAGAAGCGGTGGAACGCTTCTGTTCCTGGGAATGGGCTGCCTGCTGCAGTCTTCTTCCCTTTCCTCTATCCCTGGGCAGATATGACTCTTATAGGGACGAAAGGACTGAAGCTGAAAAGACGGTGTCTTTTTCTGCAGAGATGTGACTTAGGGTAAAAACTGTGGATTTTCCAGCAGTTGCCGTGGCCACCAGGTCCGATGGACCGACCCCAAATAACTCCTCTTCCTTTATACGGCAATACACCTTTGTGCCGTTTGGAATCTGCATCACCTGACCACTGTCGTGTCCATAAACATCTTCTGGCAGATATGGACATCGCACTTACTCTTGATGCCAGAGTGCAAATATCCCTCTGTGCATCTCGCATATATAGAAATGCATCCTTTAAATGCTCTATAGTCAATAAAATATTGTCCCTGTCAAGGGTATCAATATTTTTAGTCAGGGAATCCGACCAAGCCACCCCAGCTCTGCACATCCAGGCTGAGGCGATCGCTGGTCGCAGTATAACACCAGTATGTGTGTATATACTTTTTATGATATTTTCCAGCCTCCTGTCAGCTGGCTCCTTGAGGACGGCCCTATCTATAGACGGTACCGCCACTTGTTCTGATAAGCGTGTGAGCGCCTTATCCACCCTAAGGGGTGTTTCCCAACGCGCCCTAACTTCTGGCGGGAAAGGGTATACCGCCCATATTTTCTATCGGGGGGAACCCACGCATCATCACACACTTCATTTAATTTATCTGATTCAGGAAAAACTACGGTAGTTTTTTCACATCCCACATAATACCCTCTTTTGTGGTACTTGTAGTATCAGAAATATGTAACACCTCCTTCATTGCCCTTAACGTGTGGCCCTAATAAGGAATACGTTTGTTTATTCACCGTCGACACTGGATTCAGTGTCCCTGTCTGTGTCTGTGTCGACCGACTAAAGTAAACGGGCGTTTTAAAACCCCTGACGGTGTTTTTGAGACGTCTGGACCGGTACTAATTGTTTGTCGGCCGTCTCATGTCGTCAACCGACCTTGCCGCGTGTTGACATTATCACGTAATTCCCTAAATAAGCCATCCATTCCGGTGTCGACTCCCTAGAGAGTGACATCACCATTACAGGCAATTGCTCCGCCTCCTCACCAACATCGTCCTCATACATGTCGACACACACGTACCGACACACAGCACACACACAGGGAATGCTCTGATAGAGGACAGGACCTACTAACCCTTTGGAGAGACAGAGGGAGAGTTTGCCAGCACACACCAAAAACGCTATAATTATATAGGGACAACATTATATAAGTGTTTTCCCTTATAGCATCTTTTTTATATATTTTTAACGCCAAATTAGTGCCCCCCCCTCTCTGTTTTAACCCTGTTTCTGTAGTGCAGTGCAGGGGAGAGCCTGGGAGCCTTCCCTCCAGCCTTTCTGTGAGGGAAAATGGCGCTGTGTGCTGAGGAGATAGGCCCCGCCCCTTTTTCGGCGGCCTCGTCTCCCGCTCTTAACGGATTCTGGCAGGGGTTAAATATCTCCATATAGCCCCCGGAGGCTATATGTGAGGTATTTTTAGCCAAAAATAGGTTTTCATTGCCTCCCAGGGCGCCCCCCTCCCAGCGCCCTGCACCCTCAGTGACTGCCGTGTGAAGTGTGCTGAGAGGAAATGGCGCACAGCTGCAGTGCTGTGCGCTACCTTAAGAAGACTGAGGAGTCTTCATGCCACCGATTCTGGACCTTCTTCTTGTTTCAGCATCTGCAAGGGGGCCGGCGGCGAGGCTCCGGTGACCATCCAGGCTGTACCTGTGATCGTCCCTCTGGAGCTAATGTCCAGTAGCCAAAGAAGCCAATCCATCCTGCACGCAGGTGAGTTCACTTCTTCTCCCCTAAGTCCCTCGTTGCAGTGATCCTGTTGCCAGCAGGACTCACTGTAAAATAAAAAACCTAAGCTAAACTTTTCTAAGCAGCTCTTTAGGAGAGCCACCTAGATTGCACCCTTCTCGGCCGGGCACAAAAATCTAACTGAGGCTTGGAGGAGGGTCATAGGGGGAGGAGCCAGTGCACACCACCTGATCCTAAAGCTTTACTTTTTGTGCCCTGTCTCCTGCGGAGCCGCTATTCCCCATGGTCCTTTCAGGAACCCCAGCATCCACTAGGACGATAGAGAAAAAAGGATGTGCCTCATTTCGAACACTGTATACATTACTATTTTAAAAAAAAAGAAAAATATTTTTTATAAATTGTAAACTATATATGGTAATGTGTTTTTTGGACCTTGTGCTTCTTGGTAATAAATATTTTACCAGAGCAAATGTTTGAAGATTTTAATTGTTGTGTATCCAGTGCAATGCAGGTGCCATTAGTTATTGTTCTTGTTGCATCCAAATGCACCGAAGGTTAACACACGCACCCACGAGCAAAAGACTCATACCAGCCACACCAATCACACCGTATAACTTGTGATAACCTCACCCAGTTAACAGTATGAACAAACAACATAGCATCAACCAAAGGATGCCAATATAACATAACCCTTTATTAAGCAATAACTATATACACATATTGCAGAAAGTCCGCACTGGGGACGGGCGCCCAGCATCCACTACGGACTACAAGAAAAAGATTTACCGGTGAGTAAAATCTTATTTTCTCTAACGTCCTAGTGGATGCTGGGGACTCCGTAAGGACCATGGGGATTATACCAAAGCCTCCAAACGGGCGGGAGAGTGCGGATGACTCTGCAGCACCGAATGGGCAAACACAAGGTCCTCCTCAGCCAGGGTATCAAACTTGTAGAATTTTGCAAAAGTGTTTGAACCCGACCAAGTAGCAGCTCGGCAAAGCTGTAATGCCGAGACCCCTCGGGCAGCCGCCCAAGAAGAGCCCACCTTCCTTGTGGAGTGGGCTTTCACTGATTTTGGATGCGGCAATCCTGCCGCAGAATGAGCCTGCTGAATAGTGTTACAGATCCAGCGCGCAATAGTTTGCTTTGAAGCAGGAGCACCCAGCTTGTTGGATGCATACAGGATAAACAGCGAGTCAGTCTTCCTGACTCCAGCCGTTCTGTTAACATAAGTCTTCAAAGCCCGGACCATGTCCAGCAACTTGGAATCCTCCAAGTCACGAGTAGCCGCAGGTACCACAATAGGTTGGTTCAAATGAAACGAAGACACAACCTTTGGTAGAAATTGCGGACGAGTCCGCAATTCTGCCCTGTCCATATGAAATACCAGATAGGGGCTTTTACATGACATAGCCGCCAATTCTGACACACGCCTAGCCGACGCTAAGGCCAATAGCACGACCACTTTCCATGTGAGATACTTTAGCTCCACGGTCTTAAGTGGCTCAAACCAGTGGGATTTCAGGAACCCCAAGACCACATTAAGATCCCAAGGTGCTACTGGTGGCACAAAAGGGGGCTGAATATGCAGCACTCCCTTAACAAACGTCTGAACCTCAGGCAGTGAAGCCAGTTCCTTTTTAAAGAAAATGGATAGGGCCGAATCTGGACCTTTATGGTCCCTAATTTTAGGCCCATAGTCACTCCTGACTGTAGGAAGTGCAGGAAACGACCCAGCTGGAATTTCTCTGTAGGGACCTTCCTGGCCTCACACCAAGCAACATATTTTCGCCATATACGGTGATAATGTTTTGCAGTCACGTCTTTCCTAGCCTTTATCAGCGTAGGAATAACTTAATCAGGAATGCCCTTTTCCGCTAGGATCCGGCGTTCAACCGCCATGCCGTCAAACGCAGCCGCGGTAAGTCTTGGAACAGACAGGGCCCTTGTTGTAACAGGTCCTGTCTGAGAGGCAGAGGCCATGGGTCCTCTGTGAGCATTTCTTGCAGTTCCGGGTACCAAGTCCTTCTTGGCCAATCCGGATCAATGAATATTGTTCTCACTCCTCTTTCTTACAATTCTCAGCACCTTGGGTATGAGAGGAAGAGGAGGAAACACATAGACCGACTGGAACACCCATGGTGTTACTAGTGCGTCCACAGCTATCGCCTGAGGGTCCCTTGACCTGGCGCAATACCTGTTTAGCTTTTTGTTGAGGCGTGACGCCATCATGTCCACCTGTGGGAGTTCCCATCGATTTGCAATCAGCGTGAAGACTTCTTGATGAAGTCCCCACTCTCCCGGGTGGAGGTCGTGTCTGCTGAGGAAGTCTGCTTCCCAGTTGTCGACCCCCGGAATGAACACTGCTGACAGTGCCTGCACGTGATTCTCCGCCCAACGAAGAATCCTGGTGGCTTCTGCCATTGCCACCCTGCTTCTTGTGCCGCCCTGTCGGTTGACATGGGCCACTGCAGTGATGTTGTCTGACTGAATCAGCACTGGTTGGTCTCGAAGCAGAGGCTCCGCTTGGCTTAGGGCGTTGTATATGGCCCTTAGTTCTAGGATATTTATGTGCAGACAAGTCTCCTGACTTGACCACAGCCCTTGGAAGTTTCTTCCCTGAGTGACTGCCCCCCAACCTCGGAGGCTTGCATCCGTGGCCACCAGGACCCAGTCCTGTATGCCGAACCTGCGGCCCTCGAGTAGGTGAGCCCTCTGCAGCCACCACAGAAGAGACACCCTGGCCCTGGGGGCCAGGGTGATCAGCCGATGCATCTGAAGATGCGATCCGGACCACTTGTCCAACAGATCCCACTGAAAAATCCTGGCATGGAACCTGCCGAAGGGAATGGCTTCGTATGACGCCACCATCTTTCCCAGGACTCGCGTGCAGTGATGCACCGACACCTGTTTTGGCTTCAGGAGGTCCCTGACCAGAGTCACGAGCTCCTGAGCCTTCTCCTCCGGGAGAAATACCTTCTTCTGGCCTGTATCCAGAATCATGCCCAGGAAGGGCAGACGCTTCGTAGGGATCAGCTGCGACTTTGGAATATTCAGAATCCAGCCGTGCTGCCGCAACACTTCCTGAGAGTGTGCTATGCTGATCAGTAATTGCTCCCTGGACCTCGCCTTTATGAGGAGATCGTCCAAGTATGGGATAATTGTAACTCCTTGCTTCCGAAGGAGTACCATTATCTCCGCCATCACCTTGGTAAATATTCTCGTTGACGTGGACAGGCCAACGGCAGCGTCTGGAATTGGTAATGACAGTCCTGTACCACAAACCTGAGGTACTCTTGATGAGGCGGATAAATGGGGACATGCAAGTAAGCATCCTTGATGTCCAGAGACACCATGAAATCCCCCTCTTCCAGACTTGCAATGACCGCTCTGAGCGATTCCATTTTGAACTTGAATTTCCTCAGATAAATATTCAGGGATTTTAAATTCAAGATGGGCCTGACCGAACCGTCCGGTTTCGGTATTACAAACATAGTGGAATAGTAACCCCTTCCCTGTTGAAGGAGGGGAACCTTTACTACCACCTGCTGGAGGTATAGCTTGTGAATTGCCGCCAGCACTACCTCCCTTTCCATGAGGAAGCTGGCAAGGCCGATTTTAGGTAACGGTGAGGGGGCGTCACCTCGAACTCCAGCTTGTATCCCTGAGACATAATTTGTATAGCCCAAGGATCCACCTGTGAGCGAACCCACTGGTGGCTGAAATTTCGGAGACGCGCCCCCACCGCTCCTGGCTCCGCCTGTGGAGCCCCAGCGTCATGCGGTGGATTTAGTGGAAGCCGGGGAGGACTTTTGTTCCTGGGAACTAGCTGCATGGTGCAGCTTTTTTCCTCTACCCCTGCCTCTGGCAAGAAAAGATGCTTTTTTAGAGTCGGCATCCCCTGTCCATTGCAGAGTCCATAAGACCCTTCTGGCAGAAATGGACATTGCTTTAATTCTAGAGCCCAGCAGGCAAATGTCCCTCTGGGCATCGTGCATATATAGGACAGCGTCCTTGATATGTCCCAGGGTCAGTAGAACAGTGTCCCTGTCCAGTGTATCTATCTCCTCCGAGAGATTATCAGTCCAAGCTGCTACAGCACTACACATCCAGGCCGAAGCAATTGCTGGCCTCAGTAGAGTACCAGAATGTGTATAAACAGACTTCAGGATAGCTTCCTGCTTTCTATCCGCAGGATCCTTTAGGGCGGCCGTATCCTGAGACGGCAGGGCCACCCTCTTAGATAAGCGTGTCAACGCCTTGTCTACCCTCTGGGAGGATTCCCAGCGTAACCTGTCCGTTGGCGGGAAAGGATACGCCATCAGTAATCTCTTGGAAATTACTACTTTCCTATCAGGGGAATCCCACACTTTTACACATAATTCATTTAATTCATGTGAAGGGGGAAAAGTCACTTCTTGCTTTTTCTCCCCATACATATAAACCCTCTTGTCAGGGACAGGGTTTTCCTCTGATGTGTGCAATATATCCGTCATTGTTATAATCATGTAGCGGATGGCTTTAGTCATTTTAGGCTGCAACTTTGCATCATCGTCATCGACACTGAAGTCAGACTCCGTGTCGGCATCTGTGTCAACCATCTGGGATAGTGGGCGCTTGTGAGACCCTGACGGCCTCTGCATTGTAGGATCAGGCATGGGTTGAGACCCTGACTGTCCCAAGGCTACAGCTTTATCCAACCTGTTATGTAAGGAGCTTACATCATCATTTAACACCTTCCACATATCCATCCAATCAGGTGTCGGCACCGTCGGCGGCGACACCTCATTCACCTGCACTTGTTCTGCCTCCACATATCCTTCCTCATCAAACATGTCGACACTGACGTACCGACACACCACACACACACACACACAGGGAATGCTCTGACTGAGGACAGGACCCCACAAAGGCTTTTGGGGAGACAGAGAGAGTATGCCAGCACACACCCCAGCGCTATATAACCCAGGGATTACACTGTACCTTAGTGATTACCCAGTAGCTGCTGTTGGTGATCGTTGTGCGCCTAAATTTATGTGCCCCCCCCTCTCTTTTTACCCTTTTTGCACCTGGATACTGCAGGGGAGAGCCTGGGGAGCGTCTATCCAGCGGAGCTGTGAAGAGAAAATGGCGCTGGTGTGCTGAGGAAGAAGGCCCCGCCCCCTCAGCGGCGGGCTTCTGTCCCGCTTCTATGTGTAAAAAATGGCGGGGGCTCGAACATATATCCAGTGCCTGACTGGATATATGTGTTATTTTGCCAAAAGGTACCTTAATTGCTGCCCAGGGCGCCCCCCCCTGCGCCCTGCACCCTACAGTGACCGGAGTAAGCGGGTGTGCTGCGGGAGCAATGGCGCACAGCTGCAGTGCTGTGCGCTACCTTAAGTGAAGACAGGAGTCTTCTGCCGCCGATTTCGATGTCTTCATGCTTCTGCTGCTTCTGTACTTCTGGCTCTGCGAGGGGGACGGCGGCGCGGCTCCGGGAACGGACGATCAAGGTTAGGTACCTGTGTTCGATCCCTCTGGAGCTAATGGTGTCCAGTAGCCTAAGAAGCGCAACCTAGCCGCAGTTAGTAGGTTTGCTTCTCTCCCTCAGTCCCACATAGCAGAGAGTCTGTTGCCAGCAGAAGCTCCCTGAAAATAAAAAAACCTAAACTAAAATACTTTCTTCTTAGCAAGCTCAGGAGAGCCCACTGAAAGCACCCAGCTCTGGCCGGGCACAGATTCTAACTGAGGTCTGGAGGAGGGGCATAGAGGGAGGAGCCAGTGCACACCAGGTAGTACTAAATCTTTCTTTAGAGTGCCCAGTCTCCTGCGGAGCCCGTCTATTCCCCATGGTCCTTACGGATTTCTGGCAATACATTCTTTCACCCGTTGTCCGGTAAACATTATGAAATTAGACACACTCTTACGTGTAATTCTAAGTTCGTTGTATACCAGATCATACGCCCCTGTGGGCTGTCATACATAGGTAAGTCCGAACTTACGTTCAATAAGGGCAGCCCTGTTTAAAGGAACTAGTGAGCAGCCGCTTGCTAGGCATTTTTACCTTGCGCCTCATCCACTTACCACATTGAGGTACCGCATGATTGATCACATTCACCCGTCAATTCAGGGGGAAGGGGAGTGTGATCGGTCATTGCGGTTGCTCCAGTGAGAGAGCCGATGGATATATAGATTGCTCATTCAGTCCTATAGGGGACAAAGTGCCTCATCAGGGTTGGCACATTTTCTATAGCTATGTTATGGATTATGCAAGCAATTATGTAGGTAAATTGTTATATTCCCTGGTTACTTCAACATGATATATTCCTTTATATAACCAGCAATTTGGTTGTAATGCGTTTTATATTGTTCACTCTGTATTTAGTTCTTCATATGTCTACCTACTTGTATATGTTTGCATATCTTTTTATGTGTAATACTAGAGCAGCATAAACATATTGCTAGCAGTTATCATACTGTAAGTTATACTTTACTGATTTTCAGTTACGTGTGTGTGTGTATATATATATATATATATATATATATATATATATATATATATATATATATATATATATATATATATATATATATAATAAGATTTTACTCACCGGTAAATCTATTTCTCGTAGTCCGTAGTGGATGCTGGGACTCCGTAAGGACCATGGGGAATAGCGGCTCCGCAGGAGACTGGGCACAACTAAAGAAAGCTTTAGGACTACCTGGTGTGCACTGGCTCCTCCCCCTATGACCCTCCTCCAGACCTCAGTTAGGATACTGTGCCCGGTAGAGCTGACACAATAAGGATCCCGGTAAGACTCACCAATCACACCGTATAACTCGTGATACTATACCCAGTTAACAGTATGAAATATAACTGAGCCTCTCAACAGATGGCTCAACAATATCCCTTTAGTTAAACAATAACTATATACAAGTATTGCAGACAATCCGCACTTGGGATGGGCGCCCAGCATCCACTACGGACTACGAGAAATAGATTTACCGGTGAGTAAAATCTTATTTTCTCTGACGTCCTAAGTGGATGCTGGGACTCCGTAAGGACCATGGGGATTATACCAAAGCTCCCAAACGGGCGGGAGAGTGCGGATGACTCTGCAGCGCCGAATGGGCAAACTCTAGGTCCTCCTCAGCCAGGGTGTCAAACTTGTAGAATTTAGCAAATGTGTTTGACCCCGACCAAGTAGCTGCTCGGCAAAGTTGTAGAGCCGAGACCCCTCGGGCAGCCGCCCAAGAAGAGCCCCCCTTCCTCGTGGAATGGGCTTTCACTGATTTAGGATGTGACAGTCCAGCCACAGAATGTGCAAGCTGAATCGTACTACAGATCCAGCGAGCAATAGTCTGCTGTGAAGCAGGAGCACCCAGCTTGTTGGGTGCATACAGGATAAACAACGAGTCCGTTTTCCTGACACTCGCTGTCCTGGAAACATAATTTCTCAGGGCCCTGACTACGTCCAACAACTTGGAAGCCTCCAAGTCTTTAGTAGCCGCAGGCACCACGATAGGTTGGTTCAAATGAAAAGCTGATACCACCTTAGGGAGAAACTGGGGACGAGTCCTCAATTCTGCCCTATCCATATGGAGAATCAGATAAGGGCTTTTACATGACAAAGCCGCCAATTCTGACACACGCCTGGCCGAAGCCAAGGCCAACAGCATGACCACTTTCCACGTGAGATATTTTAATTCCACGGTTTAAAGTGGCTCAAATCAATGTGACTTTAGGAAATCCAACACCACGTTGAGATCCCAAGGTGCCACTGGAGGCACAAAAGGAGGCTGAATATGCAGCACTCCCTTAACAAAAGTCTGAACTTCAGGTAGTGAAGCCAGTTCTCTCTGGAAGAAAATCGATAGAGCCGAAATCTGGACCTTAATGGAACCCAATTTTAGGCCCATAGTCACCCCTGACTGTAGGAAGTGCAGAAAACGGCCCAGCTGAAATTCCTCCGTTGGGGCCTTCCTGGCCTCACACCAAGCAACATATTTTCGCCAAATGCGGTGATAATGGTTTGCGGTCACTTCTTTCCTAGCTTTAATTAGCGTAGGAATGACTTCCTCCGGAATGCCCTTTTCCTTCAGGATCCGGTGTTCAACCGCCATGCCGTCAACGCAGCCGCGGTAAGTCTTGGAACAGACAGGGCCCCTGCTGCAGCAGGTCCTGTCTGAGCGGCAGAGGCCATGGGTCCTCTGAGATCATTTCTTGAAGTTCCGGGTACCAAGCTCTTCTTGGCCAATCCGGAATAATGAGTATAGTTCTTACTCCTCTTTTTCTTATTATCCTCAGTACCTTGGGTATGAGAGGAAGAGGAGGGAACACATAAACCGACTGGTACACCCACGGTGTCACTAGAGCGTCCACAGCTATCGCCTGAGGGTCCCTTGACCTGGCGCAATATCTTTTTAGCTTTTTGTTGAGGCGGGACGCCATCATGTCCACCTGTGGCCTTTCCCAATGGTGTACAATCATTTGGAAGACTTCTGGATGAAATCCCCACTCTCCCGGGTGGAAGTCGTGCCAGCTGAGAAAGTCTGCTTCCCAGTTGTCCACTCCGGAAATGAACACTGCTGACAGTGCTAACACATGATTTTCCGCCCATCGGAAAATCCTTGTGGCTTCTGCCATCGCCATCCTGCTTCTTGTGCCGCCCTGTTGGTATACATGGGCGACCACCGTGATGTTGTCTAACTGGATCAGCACCGGCTGGTGTTGAAGCAGGGGTCTAGCCTAACTTAGGGCATTGTAAATGGCCCTTAGTTCCAGAATATTTATGTGTAGGGAAGTCTCCTGACTCGACCATAGTCCTTGGAAGTTTCTTCCCTGTGTGACCGCCCCCCAACCTCGAAGGCTGGCATCCGTGGTCACCAGGACCCAGTCCTGTATGCCGAATCTGCGGCCCTCTAGAAGATGAGCACTCTGCAGCCACCACAACAGCGACACCCAGGCCCTTAGAGACAGGGTTATCAGCCGATGCATCTGAAAATGCGACCCGGACCACTTGTCCAACAGATCCCACTGGAAGATCCTTGCATGGAACCTGCCGAATGGAATTTCTTCGTAAGAAGCTACCATCTTACCCAGGACTCGCGTGCATTGATGCACCGACACCTGTATTTGTTTTAGGAGGTCTCTGACTAGAGATGACAACTCCTTGGCCTTCTCCTCCGGGAGAAACACTTTTTCATGTTCTGTGTCCAGAACCATACCCAGGAACAGTAGACGCGTCGTAGGAACCAGCTGCGACTTTGGAATATTCAGAATCCAGCCGTGCTGTTGTAGCACTTCCCGAGATAGTGCTACTCCGACCAAGAACTGCTCCCTGGACCTCGCCTTTATAAGGAGATCGTCCAAGTAGGGATAATTATAACTACCTTTTTTTATTTTTTTTTATTTTTGAAGAAGGAGTATCATCATTTTGGCCATTACCTTGGTAAATACCCTCGGTGCCGGGGACAGACCAACGGCAACGTCTGGAATTGGTAATGACAGTCCTGTACCACAATCCTGAGGTACTCCTGGTGAGGAGGGTAAATGGGGACATGCAGGTAAGTATCCTTGATGTCCAGTGATACCATGTAATCCCCTTCTTCCAGGCTTGCAATAACCGCCCTGAGCGATTCCATTTTGAACTTGAACCTTCGTATATAAGTGTTCAAGGATTTCAATTTTAGAATGGGTCTCACCGAACCGACTGGTTTCAGTACCACAAACATTGTGGAATAGTAACCCCGGCCTTGTTGAAGGAGGGGTACCTTGATTATCCCCAGCTGGAAGTACAGCTTGTGAATTGCCGCCAGTACTACCTCCCCTTTCTCCGAGGGCAGCAGGCAAGGCTGATTTGAGGTAACGGCGAGGGGGAGTCGCCTCGAACTCCAGCTTGTATCCCTGTGATACTACTTGCAGAACCCAGGGATCCACCTGTGAGCGAGCCTACTGGTCGCTGAAGTTCCCGAAACGCGCCCCCACCGCACCTGGCTCCACCTGTGGAGCCCCAGCGTCATGCGGCGGACTCAGAGGAAGCGGGGGAAGATTTTTGATCCTGGGAACTGGCTGTCTGGTGCAGCTTTTTTCCCTCTTCCCTTGACTCTGTGCAGAAAGGAAGCGCCTTTGACCCGCTTGCTTTTCTGAAGCCGAAAGGGCTGTACCTGATAATACAGTGCTTTCTTAGGCTGTGAGGAAACCTGGAGGTAAAAAATGTTTTCTTCCCAGCTGTTGCTGTGGATACGAGGTCCCAGAGACCATCCCCAACAATTCCTCACCCTTATAAGGCAGATGTGCCTTTTAAAGTCAGCATCGCCTGTCCACTGCCGGATCCCTAATACCCTCCTGCCAGAATGGACATTGCATTAATTCTGGATGCCAGCCGGCAAATATCCCTCTGTGCATCCCTCATATATAAGACTACGTCTTTAATATGCTCTATGGTTAGCCAAATAGTATCCCTGTCCTGACAGGGTAACAGACCCCGCTGCAGCAGCACTATCCATGCTGAGGCAATTGCAGGTCTCAGTATAGTACCTGAGTGTATATACAGACTTCAGGATAGCCTCCTGTTTTTTATCAGCAGGCTCCTTCAAAGTGGCCGTATCCTAAGACGGCAGTGCCACCTTTTTTGACAAACGTGTGAGCGCCTTATCCACCCTAGGGGATATCTCCGAACGTGAACTATCCACTGGCGGGAAAGGGTACGCCATCAGTAACTTTCAGAAATTACCAGTTTCTTATCGGGGGAACCCACGCCTCTTCACACACTTCATTCACTCATCTAATGGGGGAACAAAACACTGGTTGCTTTTTCTCACCAAACATAAAACCCCTGTTTTGTGGTACTCGGGTTAATGTCAGAAAATAAGAATTTACTTACCGATAATTCTATTTCTCGTAGTCCGTAGTGGATGCTGGGAACTCCGTAAGGACCATGGGGAATAGCGGCTCCCCAGGAGACTGGGCACAAAAGTAAAGCTTTAGGACTACCTGGTGTGCACTGGCTCCTCCCCCTATGACCCTCCTCCAAGCCTCAGTTAGGATACTGTGCCCGGACGAGCGTACACAATAAGGAAGGATTTTGAATCCCGGGTAAGACTCATACCAGCCACACCAATCACACCGTATAACCTGTGATCTGAACCCAGTTAACAGCATGATAACAGAGGAGCCTCTCGAAAGATGGCTCACAACAATAATAACCCGATTTTTGTAACAATAACTATGTACAAGTATTGCAGACAATCCGCACTTGGGATGGGCGCCCAGCACCCACTACGGACTACGAGAAATAGAATTATCGGTAAGTAAATTCTTATTTTCTCTGACGTCCTAGTGGATGCTGGGAACTCCGTAAGGACCATGGGGATTATACCAAAGCTCCCAAACGGGCGGGAGAGTGCGGATGACTCTGCAGCACCGAATGAGAGAACTCCAGGTCCTCCTCAGCCAGGGTATCAAATTTGTAGAATTTAGCAAACGTGTTTGCCCCTGACCAAGTAGCTGCTCAGCAAAGTTGTAACGCCGAGACCCCTCGGGCAGCAGCCCAAGATGAGCCCACCTTCCTTGTGGAATGGGCTTTCACAGATTTAGGCTGTGGCAGGCCTGCCACAGAATGTGCAAGCTGAATTGTACTACAAATCCAGCGAGCAATAGTCTGCTTAGAAGCAGGAGCACCCAGCTTGTTGGGTGCATACAGGATAAACAGCGAGTCAGATTTCCTGACTCCAGCCGTCCTGGAAACATATATTTTCAGGGCCCTGACTACGTCCAGCAACTTGGAGTCCTCCAAGTCCCTAGTAGCCGCAGGTACCACAATAGGCTGGTTCAGGTGAAACGCTGAAACCACCTTAGGGAGAAATTGAGGACGAGTCCTCAATTCTGCCCTGTCCGAATGAAAAATTAGGTAAGGGCTTTTATAGGATAAAGCCGCCAATTCTGAGACACGCCTGGCTGAAGCCAGGGCCAACAGCATTACCACTTTCCATGTGAGATATTTTAAGTCCACAGTGGTGAGTGGTTCAAACCAATGTGATTTTAGGAACCCCAAAACTACATTGAGATCCCAAGGTGCCACTGGAGGCACAAAAGGAGGTTGTATATGCAGTACCCCCTTGACAAACGTCTGAACTTCAGGAACTGAAGCCAGTTCTTTCTGGAAGAAAATTGACAGGGCCGAAATTTGAACCTTAATGGACCCTAATTTTAGGCCCATAGACAGTCCTGTTTGCAGGAAATGCAGGAAACGACACAGTTGAAATTCCTCTGTAGGGGCCTTCCTGGCCTCGCACCACGCAACATATTTACGCCAAATACGGTGATAATGTTGTGCGGTTACATCCTTCCTGGCTTTGATCAGGGTAGGGATGACTTCATCCGGAATGCCTTTTTCCTTCAGGATCCGGTGTTCAACCGCCATGCCGTCAAACGCAGCCGCGGTAAGTCTTGGAACAGACAGGGTCCCTGCTGGAGCAGATCCCTTCTTAGAGGTAGAAGCCACGGTTCCTCTGTGAGCATCTCTTGAAGTTCCGGGTACCAAGTCCTTCTTGGCCAATCCGGAGCCACGAGTATAGTCCTTACTCCTCTCCTTCTTATGATTCGCAGTACCTTGGGTATGAGAGGCAGAGGAGGGAACACATACACTGACTGGTACACCCACGGTGTTACCAGAGCGTCCACAGCTATTGCCTGAGGGTCCCTTGACCTGGCGCAATACCTGTCTAGTTTTTTGTTGAGGCGGGACGCCATCATGTCCACCTTTGGTTTTTCCCAACGGTTTACAATCATGTGGAAGACTTCTGGATGAAGTCCCCACTCTCCCGGGTGGAGGTCGTGTCTGCTGAGGAAGTCTGCTTCCCAGTTGTCCACTCCCGGAATGAACACTGCTGACAGTGCTATCACATGATTTTCCGCCCAGCGAAGAATCCTTGCAGCTTCTGCCATTGCCCTCCTGCTTCTCGTGCCGCCCTGTCTGTTTACGTGGGCGACTGCCGTGATGTTGTCCGACTGGATCAACACCGGCTGACCCTGAAGCAGAGGTCTTGCTTGGCTTAGAGCATTGTAAATGGCCCTTAGTTCCAGGATATTTATGTGAAGTGACGTTTCCAGGCTTGACCACAAGCCCTGGAAAAAAATTTTTTCCCTGTGTGACTGCTCCCCAGCCTCTCAGGCTGGCATCCGTGGTCACCAGGATCCAGTCCTGAATGCCGAATCTGCGGCCCTCTAGAAGATGAGCACTCTGCAACCACCACAGGAGAGACACTCTTGTCCTTGGGGACAGGGTTATCCGCTGATGCATGTTAAGATGCGATCCGGACCATTTGTCCAGCAGATCCCACTGAAATGTTCTTGCGTGGAATCTGCCGAATGGAATCGCTTCGTAGGAAGCCACCATTTTTCCCAGGACCCTTGTGCATTGATGCACTGAGACCCGGTCTGGTTTCAGGAGGTTTCTGACTAACTCGGATAACTCCCTGGCTTTTTCTTCCGGAAGAAACACCTTTTTCTGGACTGTGTCCAGAATCATCCCTAGGAACAGCAGACGTGTCGTCGGAATCAGCTGTGATTTTGGGATATTTAGAATCCACCCGTGCTGTCGTAACACTACTTGAGATAGTGCTACTCCGACTACTAACCGTTCCTTGGATCTTGCCCTTATCAGGAGATCGTCCAAGTAAGGGATAATTAAGACGCCTTCTCTTCGAAGTATCATCATTTCGGCCATTACCTTGGTAAAGACCCGGGGTGCCGTGGACAATCCAAACGGCAGCGTCTGAAACTGATAGTGACAGTTCTGTACCACAAACCTGAGGTACCCTTGGTGAGAAGGGTAAATTGGGACATGGAGGTAAGCATCCTTGATGTCCAGAGACACCATATAGTCCCCTTCTTCCAGGTTCGCGATCACTGCTCTGAGTGACTCCATCTTGAACTTGAACCTTTGTATGCAAGTGTTCAAGGATTTCAGATTTAAAATAGGTCTCACTGAGCCGTCCGGCTTCGGTACCACAAACAGCGTTGAATAATACCCCTTGCCCTGTTGCAGGAGGGGTACCTTGATTATCACCTGCTGAGAATACAGCTTGTGAATGGCCTCCAATACCGCCTCCCTGTCGGAGGGAGACGTCGGTAAAGCAGACTTTAGGAACCGGCGAGGGGGAGGTGTCTCGAATTCCAATTTGTACCCCTGAGATACCACCTGAAGGACCCAGGGGTCTACCTGCGAGTGAGCCCACTGCGCGCTGAAATTCTTGAGACGTGCCCCCACCGTGCCTAAGTCCGCTTGTAAAGCCCCAGCATCATGCTGAGGACTTGGCAGAAGCGGGAGAGGGCTTCTGTTCTTGGGGATTTGCTGTCTGTTGCAGCCTTTTTCCCCTTCCTCTGCCCCGGGGCAGAAATGAGGAGCCTTTCGCTCGCTTGCCCTTATGGGGACGAAAGGACTGCGCCTGATAATACGGCGTCTTCTTATGTTGAGAGGCGACCTGGGGTAAAAATGTGGATTTCCCAGCTGTTGCCGTGGCCACCAGATCTGACAGACCTACCCCAAATAACTCCTCCCCTTTATAAGGCAATACTTCCATATGCCGTTTGGAATCCGCATCACCTGACCACTGTCGCGTCCATAACCCTCTTCTGGCAGAAATGGACAGCGCACTTACTCTTGATGCCAGTCGGCAAATATCCCGCTGTGCATCACGCATATATAGAAATGCATCTTTTAAATGCTCTATAGTCAGTAATATACTGTCCCTGTCTAGGGTATCAATATTTTCAGTCAGGGAATCCGACCAAGCCAAACCAGCACTGCACATCCAGGCTGAGGCGATTGCCGGTCGCAGTATAACACCAGTATGTGTGTAAATACATTTTAGGATACCTTCCTGCTTTCTATCAGCAGGATCCTTAAGGGCGGCCGTCTCAGGAGAGGGTAGAGCCACCTGTTTTGTTAAGCGTGTGAGTGCTTTATCCACCCTAGGGGGTGTTTCCCAACGCGCCCTAATCTCTGGCGGGAAAGGATATAATGCCAATAATTTTTTAGGAATTATCAGTTTTTTATCGGGGGAAACCCACGCTTCATCACACACCTCATTTAATTCCTCAGATTCAGGAAAAACTACAGGTAGTTTTTTCTCACCGAACATAATACCCTTTTTAGTGGTATTAGTATTATCAGAAATATGTAAAACATTTTTCATTGCCTCAATCATGTAACGTGTGGCCCTACTGGAAGTCACGTTTGTCTCTTCCCCGTCGACACTGGAGTCAGTATCCGTGTCGACGTCTGTATCTACCATCTGAGGTAACGGGCGTTTTAGAGCCCCTGATGGCTTTTGAGACGCCTGGACAGGCACAAGCTGAGTAGCCGGCTGTCTTATGTCGTCAACTGTTTTTTGCAAAGAGCTGACACTGTCACGTAATTCCTTCCATAAGATCATCCACTCAGGTGTCGACTCCCTAGGGGGTGACATCTCTATTATAGGCAATTGCCCTGCCTCCACATCATTTTCCTCCTCATACATGTCGACACAACGTACCGACACACAGCACACACACAGGGAATGCTCTGACAGAGGACAGGACCCCACTAGCCCTTTGGGGAGACAGAGGGAGAGTATGCCAGCACACACCAGAGCGCTATATATATATATACAGGGATAACCTTAAATAAGTGTTTTTCCCCCTTATAGCTGCTATTTGTAATTATTACGCCAATTAGTGCCCCCCTCTCTTTTTTACCCTGTTTCTGTAGTGCAGGACTGCAGGGGAGAGTCAGGGAGACGTCCTTTCAGCGGAGCTGTGAAGGAAAATGGCGCCTGTGTGCTGAGGAGATAGGCTCCGCCCCCTTCACTGCGGCCTTTTCTCACGCTTTTGTGTGGAATCTGGCAGGGGTTAAAATTCATCCATATAGCCCTGGGGGCTATATGTGATGTATTTTCGCCAGCCAAGGTGTTTCTATTGCTGCTCAGGGCGCCCCCCCCTAGCGCCCTGCACCCTCAGTGACCGGAGTGTGAAGTGTGCTGAGGAGCAATGGCGCACAGCTGCAGTGCTGTGCGCTACCTTGGTGAAGACAGGATGTCTTCTGCCGCCGATTTTCCGGACCTCTTCTTGCTTCTGGCTCTGTAAGGGGGCCGGCGGCGCGGCTCTGGGACCGGACTCCGAGGCTGGGCCTGTGTTCGGTCCCTCTGGAGCTAATGGTGTCCAGTAGCCTAAGAAGCCCAATCCACTCTGCACGCAGGTGAGTTCGCTTCTTCTCCCCTTAGTCCCTCGATGCAGTGAGCCTGTTGCCAGCAGGTCTCACTGAAAATAAAAAAACCTAAAACTAAACTTTCACTAAGAGCTCAGGAGAGCCCCTAGTGTGCACCCTTCTCGGTCGGGCACAAAAATCTAACTGAGGCTTGGAGGAGGGTCATAGGGGGAGGAGCCAGTGCACACCAGGTAGTCCTAAAGCTTTACTTTTGTGCCCAGTCTCCTGCGGAGCCGCTATTCCCCATGGTCCTTACGGAGTTCCCAGCATCCACTAGGACGTCAGAGAAATGTGTAATACATTTTTCATTGCCGAGCTCATGCAACGGATGTTCCTAGTGGATTGTGTATATGTCTCAACCTCGTCGACACTGGAGTCAGACTCCGTGTCGACATCTGTGTCTGCCATCTGAGATAGCGGGCGTTTTTTGAGCCCCTGATGGCCTTTGAGACGCCTGGGCAGGCGCGGGCTGAGAAGCCGGCTGTCCCACAGCTGTTACGTCATCCAGCCTTTTATGTAAGGAGTTGACACTGTCGGTTAATACCTTCCACCTATCCATCCACTCTGGTGTCGGCCCCACAGGTGGCGACATCACATTTATCGGCATCTGCTCCGCCTTCCACGTAACCTTCCTCATCAAACATGTCGACACAGCCGTACCGACACACCGCACACACACAGGGAATGCTCTGACTGAGGACAGGACCCCACAAAGTCCTTTGGGGAGACAGAGAGAGAGTATGCCAGCACACACCAAAGCGCTATATAATACAGGGATTCACACTTCCCACAGTGATTTTTCCCTTATAGCTGCTAGAATACACAATTTAGCGCCTAAATTTAGTGCCCCCCTCTCTTTTTAACCCTTTGAGCCTGAAAACTACAGGGGAGAGCCTGGGGAGCTGTCTTCCAGCTGCACTGTGAAGAGAAAATGGCGCCAGTGTGCTGAGGGAGATAGTCCCGCCCCTTTTTCGGCGGACTTTCTCCCGCTTTTTATGGATCTCTGGCAGGGGTATTTTTCACATATATAGCCTCTAGGACTATATATTGTGATTAATTTGCCAGCCAAGGTGTTAATATTGCTGCTCAGGGCGCCCCCCCCCCCCCCAGCGCCCTGCACCCATCAGTGACCGGAGTGTGAGGTGTGCATGAGGAGCAATGGCGCACAGCTGCAGTGCTGTGCGCTACCTTGTTGAAGACCGAAGTCTTCTGCCGCCGATTTTCAGGACCATCTTCATGCTTCTGGCTCTGTAAGGGGGACGGCGGCGCGGCTCCGGGACCGAACGATCGAGGTCGGGTCCTGTGTTCTATCCCTCTGGAGCTAATGGGGTCCAGTAGCCTAAGAAGCCCAAACTAGCTCCAATCAGGTAGGTTCGCTTCTTCTCCCCTTAGTCCCTCGTAGCAGTGAGTCTGTTGCCAGCAGATCTCACTGAAAATAAAAAACCTAAAATATACTTTCTTTTCTAGGAGCTCAGGAGAGCCCCTAGTGTGCATCCAGCTCAGCCGGGCACAAGATTCTAACTGAGGTCTGGAGGAGGGTCATAGGGGGAGGAGCCAGTGCACACCAGGTAGTCCTAAAGCTTTCTTTAGTTGTGCCCAGTCTCCTGCGGAGCCGCTATTCCCCGTGGTCCTTACGGAGTCCCAGCATCCACTTAGGACGTCAGAGAAATATATATATATATATATATATATATATATATATATATATATATATATATGTATATGTTATTACAGTTGACTGGATTTATAGTGCTGGTGTTATATTATATGCTTTGTTTCTGTAGATTTGCATAGAGCAGCGGTATTCTGTTGCTATGGTGATGGGAGCACAACAGTGAGTCCCAGTCAGTGATGTAACTAACACTGCGCCGCCGGCCGGGTGCACAGTCCCACTTCCGAGGATGGCGTTCACATGGTGGTTTGTTTTAAAAGTGAAGCACATTATTGTATCTTGCTTAGCCTGACGATAGTGCACTCAACTAAGCACTGAAACGTTGCTGATTACATGCTGCTGTAAGAGTTGTTTTTCAGTATTATAAGTGCCACACCAAAAGATCATATTCACACACATATATATATATATATATATATATATATATTTTTTTTTTTTTTTTTTTTTGGACAGAACCAATAAGTGTACTCTCACTAACAATCTAGTGCAGTGGCTGCTCTTTGTGAGGAGGTCAGAATGTATTGTCACAGATGGTTCACGGAAGGAAAAATAAATGTACACTCACTGGCACGCCAAGTATGTTGGACAGCTGGTCAGCTTTGGTCTGGCGAAGGCAGTTTCCGGCATTAGTGACAAACACAACTGGCACCATGAATTGACCCTGGCTATTCACCAGCTTTTGAAAGGCTTTTCTTGCTGAGGGGATTGGGGTCTTTCCTCGGACAAGCACTCCATCAATATCAAACAGGAGGCCAAACGCCGGCTTGAAGACAAAAAGCCAAATCAATATGGTTACATTGCAAAGTCTGAAGAATTATTAGTGCAGTCTAAAATAATAAACATTTTCTAAACAGAAATTCTACAACAGCTCAGTTAAATGGACATGGATCACAAAGAGAAGACTGAGCACGTAATAAAAAAAGAGCAATTATGATAAAATCCCATAAACATTGTCCCTGGGATCAACTGCTAGTCATTTTATAGCAGTAATAATTTGTCATTTTCAAAACCAGACAAGCAAGGCCCTTAATTACCACTGCATTTAAGACCCCAGTTAAGGTCAAGCATAACCCTGCTTGCTGTCTTTTTTATTTTCCATTTTTAATGGCATGCCATTCACATTTCAATAGCCTAACACTGATATACAAGCGTTAAACATACTGCAATCAATATATTATAAGACAGCAGTGGTGACTGGTGAGTGAACTCCGGCCAAAGCTAGCACTCCAGGTTCTCTACAGTTAATAATGTATTATGATATTCATTTCAAACTCTCTGGCCAAATGTTTACAACCTATTTATTTCAATAACCTATTATTTAACCACACCAAGTGGTTAGAATATTCCAGAAATACAACATAACATGCACATCTCAGATATACACAATACTTCAGTTTGCTACATGAGAAGATTATGATTAATTACATTACAGGATCTCAAACCGGTTATGTTCTGTTAAGATCTGATGACCTTTTAATTACGTATTACATCTGGTTGAAGACTGTTCTGAACCTGCAGCTTTACCAATACATTTGTTGCATGTTACAGTAGAAACCAACACTGTGAACCCTGGATGTTTCTATCACAAGAGAAAACAATGACTAGCCATGCTACAATGATCTACTGCGAATAAAAGACATTTGTTTTCCTTTACGGATAAAAAACAAACAAAACAAACTTTAATGAGAGCATGCATGTTAACATCAGTAAAGTAATACAAATAAATGACAATGGGAGCTCTTTGACTCGCTTTAGTCTGCAGTCAAGAGCAAATGCTCCATTGACCTTTACCTCAAAAGGCAAGAGTAATGGTGACACTCGGCAAGCCAACAGCAATTTATGAGCTTCATGCCATGTCACTGGTTTTCTCTTATGCCATTTAGAAACCGAATTTCACATGAAACACAACTCTTCTTTCCCTAAAATAATCACTATATGCCATATTTGTGATCCCATAACCACTAATATTTAATGGTTTTGCGATATAAAAAATAAAAATAAAAAAAGTGTTTCATGACCTCCCCCACCTCCGGATAGTATTACTGAATAAGATGACTTTATAAATAAACACATTTCATTAGAAGCTTGCTTAAATACCAAAATTAACAAATTCATATAAATGTGGTCTAATAGTACAGGGCAAGTCCAACCAAAAGTGGACATGGGTCATGAAAAAATAAATAAAAAAAAGTTGGAAAATTACAAAAATTTCCCAGGGCATCAGTCTATAGTAGTTTAAAAATGGGTTGCTACAAGCGTGTCACAGGATAAAGCTGCCATTTTGTCTTATTTCAGTAATGGCTACCAGGCATCAGGCAGACACTGATTGTGACCCCTGATTATCTACTGCTGTTTTATTAGAACAAAAAGGTAAAAAACTTGGATTATTGTAGTTTATAACAAAATTATAATAGGATTTTAATACCTACCAGTAAATCCTTTTCTCCTAGTCCGTAGAGGATGCTGGGGACTCCAAAAGGACCATGGGGTATAGACGGGATCCGCAGGAGACATGGGCACACTATAAGACTATTTTACTGGGTGTGAACTGGCCCCTCCCTCTATGCCCCTCCTCCAGACCTCAGTTATAGGAACTGTGCCCAGGGGAGACAGACATTTCGAGGAAAAGGATTTTTGTTAACTAAGGGTGAGACACATACCAGCTCACACCACAAACACACCGTACAACTGGAATAGCATGAATACCAGATAACAGTATGAACGAAAAAACAACAACAAGCTGAACATAACCGATACACAACCAACGTGTAACCGAAAACAACCACCAACAATACCACTGCAAGTAACAGGACGCACTGGGATGGGAGCCCAGCATCCTCTACGGACTAGGAGAAAAGGATTTACCGGTAGGTATTAAAATCCTATTTTCTCTTACGTCCTAGAGGATGCTGGGAACTCCAAAAGGACCATGGGGTCTATACCAAAGCTCCAGACCGGGCGGGAGAGTGCAGACGACTCTGCAGCACCGATTGAGCAAACATGAGGTCCTCTTCAGCCAGGGTATCAAACTTATAGAATTTAGCAAAAAAGTGTTTGAACCCGACCAAGTAGCTGCTCGGCAAAGTTGAAGTGCCGAGACCCCTCGGGCAGCCGCCCAAGATGAGCCCACCATCCTGGTAGAATGGGCCTTTACTGACTTCGGCAATGGCAACCCAGCCAAAGAATGAGCGTGCTGAATCGTATTACAAATCCAGCGTGCAATAGTCTGCTTGGAAGCAGGATTTCCAATCTTGTTGGAAGCATACAGGACAAACAGAGACTTGCATCTGTGGTCAGGTCAGCAGGACCCAATCCTGGATTCCGAACCTGCGTCCCTCTAGAAGGTGAGAACTTTGCAGCAACCACAGGAGAGAAATTTTGGTCCTGGAAGATAAGACTTATTTTCCGGTGCATGTGCAGGTAAGACCCGGACCATTTGCTCAGCAGATCCCACTGAAACACCCGGGCATGAAACCTGCCAAACGGAATGGCTTCGTAAGCCGCAACCATCTTCCCTAGCACTCGAGTGCATTGATGAATCGACACTCTTGCCGGTTTCAGAATCTCCTTGACCATGGTCTGGATTTCCAGAGCTTTTACCGCCGGAAGAAACTCTCTGTAGTTGAGTGTCTAGGATCATGCCCAAGAAGGGCAGCAGAGTTGTCGGAATCAAGTGAGACTTTGGCAAATTTAGAATCCAACCATGATGTTGGAGAACTGTCAGGGAGAGTTCCACATTCCTTAGCAACTGCTCTTTTGATCTCGCCTTTATCAGGAGATCGTCCAAGTACGGGATAATTGTGACACCCTGCTTGCGTAGGAGCACCATCATTTCCGCCATCACCTTGGTGAAGACCCTCGGGGCTGTGGAAAGCCCAAACGGCAACGTCTGAAATTGGTAATGACAATCCTGCACCGCAAACCTTAGGAAGGCCTGATGAGGAGGATATATCGGGACGTGTAAGTAGGCATCTTTTATGTCGACTGACGCCATAAAATCCCCCCCTTCTAAACTGGAGATCACAGCTCGAAGAGATTCCATCTTGAACTTGAAAGTTTTCAAGTACGGATTGAAGGATTTTAGGTTCAGAATCGGTCTGACCGAGCCGTCCGGATTTGGCACGACAAACAGGCTCGAATAGAACCTCCCCCCCCCCCCCCCCCCCCCCGTTGGGACGGGGGAACCGGGACAATGACCCTCTGTTGACACAGCTTTTGTATTGCGGCGTTTACTACTTCTCTTTCTGGAAGAGAAATTGGCAAGGCTGATTAGAAAAAGCGGCGGGGGGGGGGGCATCTCCTGAAACTCCAGTTTGTACCCCTGGGACACTGTCTAAGACCCAAGGATCCAGTCCCGAATTAAACCAGGCCTGACTGAAGATTCGGAGACGGCCCCCCACCAGCACGGACTCCCGTAGGGGAGCCCCAGCGTCATGCGGTGGACTTGGCAGAGGCGGGGGAGGACTTTTGGTCCTGGGCGCCAGACACAGCACGCAACCTTTTTCCCCTTCCTCTACCCTATGAAGCGAGGAAGGACGAGCCCTTTCCTTATTTGTATTTGTTAGGCCGAAAGGACTGCATCTGATAATGGGGCGTCTTTTTCTGTTGTGCGGAAACATAAGGAAGAAAGGATGACTTACCCGCAGTAGCGGTAGACACCAGATTAGCAAGGCCGTCACCAAACAAGACACTACCTTTAAAAGGGAGAGCTACCATAGCTTTCTTGGAATCGGCATCAGCATTCCATTGATGAATCCACAGCGCCCTCCTGGCTGAGACCGCCATGGCATTGGCCCTTGATCCCAAGAGGCCAATATCCCTCGCCGCATCCTTTAGGTAATCAGCAGCGTCCTTGATATAACCAAGAGTCAAAAGAATGTTATCCTTATCAAGGGTATCCATGTCAGATGCTAAATTATCAGCCCACTTAGCAATAGCACTACTCACCCATGCCGACGCCACGGCAGGCCTGAGGAGTGCACCAGTAGTGACGAAAATGGCCTTCAATGTCGTCTCCTGCTTGCGATCCGCCGGATCTTGAGACGGAAGCGCCACCTTTTTGGACAGTCGGGACAGAGCTTTGTCCACATTGGGAGATGACTCCCATTTCTCCCTGTCGTCAGAGGGAAAATAAGATTTTACTCACCGGTAAATCTATTTCTCGTAGTCCGTAGTGGATGCTGGGAACTCCGTAAGGACCATGGGGAATAGACGGGCTCCGCAGGAGACTGGGCACTCTAAAAGAAAGATTAGGTACTATCTGGTGTGCACTGGCTCCTCCCTCCATGCCCCTCCTCCAGACCTCAGTTAGGACACTGTGCCCGGAAGAGCTGACACAATAAGGAAGGATTTTGAATCCCGGGTAAGACTCATACCAGCCACACCAATCACACCGTATAACTCGTGATGCTATACCCAGTTAACAGTATGAAATATAACTGAGCCTCTCAACAGATGGCTTAACAATAACCCTTTAGTTAGGCAATAACTATATACAAGTATTGCAGACAATCCGCACTTGGGATGGGCGCCCAGCATCCACTACGGACTACGAGAAATAGATTTACCGGTGAGTAAAATCTTATTTTCTCTGACGTCCTAGTGGATGCTGGGAACTCCGTAAGGACCATGGGGATTATACCAAAGCTCCCAAACGGGCGGGAGAGTGCGGATGACTCTGCAGCACCGAATGAGAGAACTCAAGGTCCTCCTCAGCCAGGGTATCAAATTTGTAAAATTTAGCAAACGTGTTTGCCCCTGACCAAGTTGCAGCTCGGCAAAGTTGTAAAGCCGAGACCCCTCGGGCAGCCGCCCAAGATGAGCCCACTTTCCTCGTGGAATGGGCTTTTACTGATTTAGGATGCGGCAATCCAGCCGCAGAATGCGCCAGCTGAATTGTGCTACAAATCCAGCGAGCAATAGTCTGCTTAGAAGCAGGAGCACCTAGTTTGTTGGGTGCATACAGGATAAAAAGTGAGTCAGTTTTCCTGACTCCAGCCGTCCTGGAAACATAAATTTTCAAGGCCCTGACTACGTCCAGTAACTTGGAATCTTCCAAGTCCCTAGTAGCTGCAGGCACTACAATAGGTTGGTTCAAGTGAAAAGCTGATACCACCTTAGGGAGAAACTGGGGACGAGTCCTCAATTCTGCCCTATCCATATGGAAAATCAGATAAGGGCTTTTACATAACAAAGCAGTCAATTCTGACACACGCCTGGCCGAAGCCAAGGCCAATAACATGACCACTTTCCACGTGAGATATTTCAAATCCACAGTTTTAAGTGGCTCAAACCAATGTGATTTCAGGAAACTCAACACCGCGTTGAGATCCCAAGGTGCCACAGGAGGCCCAAAAGGGGGCTGAACATGTAGCACTCCCTTTACAAATGTCTGAACTTCAGGCAGTGAAGCCAGTTCTTTCTGGAAGAAAATCGACAGAGCCGAAATCTGGACCTTAATGGAACCCAATTTTAGGCCCATAGTCACTCCCGACTGTCGGAAGTGCAGAAAACGACCCAGCTGAAATTCCTCAGTAGGGGCCTTCCTGGCCTCACATCACGCAACATATTTTCGCCAAATACGGTGATAATGGTTTGCGGTTACTTCTTTCTTAGCTTTTATCAGCGTAGGAATGACTTCCTCCGGAATGCCCTTTTCCTTTAGGATCCGGAATTCAACCGCCACACCGTCAAACGCAGCCGCGGTAAGTCTTGTAACAGACAGGGCCCCTGCTGTAGCAGATCCTGTCTGAGCAGTAGAGGCCATGGGTCCTCTGATATCATTCTTGAAGTTCTGGGTACCAAGCTCTTCTTGGCCAATCCGGAACCACGAGTATCGTTCTTACTCCTCGCCTTCTTATTATTCTCAGTACCTTTGGTATGAGAGGCAGAGGAGGGAACACATAAACCGACTGGTACACCCACGGTGTCACTAGAGCGTCCACAGCTATCGTCTGAGGGTCCCTTGACCTGGCGCAATATCTCTTTAGCTTTTTGTTGAGGCGGGACGCCATCATGTCCACCTGTGACCTTTCCCAACGGTTTACCAACAGTTGGAAGACTTCTGGATGAAGTCCCCACTCTCCCGGGTGTAGGTCGCGTCTGCTGAGGAAGTCTGCTTCCCAGTTGTCCACTCCCGGAATGAACACTGCTGACAGTGCTAAGACGTGATTTTCCGCCCATCGGAGAATCCTTGTGGCTTCTGCCATCGCCATCCTGCTTCTTGTGCCGCCCTGTCGGTTTACATGGGCGACTGCCGTGATGTTGTCTGATTGGATCAGTACCGGCAGGTTTTGAAGCAGGGGCCTTGCCTGACTTAGGGCATTGTAAATGGCCCTCAGTTCCAGAATATTTATGTGTAGGGACGACTCCTGACTTGACCAAAGTCCTTGGAAATTTCTTCCCTGTGTGACTGCCCCCCAGCCTCGAAGGCTGGCATCCGTGGTCACCAGGACCCAGTCCTGTATGCCGAATCTGCGGCCCTCTAGAAGAAGAGCACTCTGCAGCCACCACAGCAGAGACACCCTGGTCCTTGGAGACAGGGTTATCAGCCGACGCTGAAAGGAAAAGGATTGTCTCTTTGTTGGCGCACTTTATGAGAGAAAGGTATGTATACTTAAAATATAACTTTTAATTACAATTTGTTAAAAGTGCCTGAGAACGTGAAAAAATAAGATTTTACTTACCGATAAATCTATTTCTCGGAGTCCGTAGTGGATGCTGGGGTTCCTGAAAGGACCATGGGGAATAGCGGCTCCGCAGGAGACAGGGCACAAAAAGTAAAGCTTTTCCAGATCAGGTGGTGTGCACTGGCTCCTCCCCCTATGACCCTCCTCCAGACTCCAGTTAGGTACTGTGCCCGGACGAGCGTACACAATAAGGGAGGATTTTGAATCCCGGGTAAGACTCATACCAGCCACACCAATCACACCGTACAACTTGTGATCTAAACCCAGTTAACAGTATGATAACAGCGGAGCCTCTGAAAGATGGCTTCCTTCAACAATAACCCGAATTAGTTAACAATAACTATGTACAATTATTGCAGATAATCCGCACTTGGGATGGGCGCCCAGCATCCACTACGGACTCCGAGAAATAGATTTATCGGTAAGTAAAATCTTATTTTCTCTATCGTCCTAGTGGATGCTGGGGTTCCTGAAAGGACCATGGGGATTATACCAAAGCTCCCAAACGGGCGGGAGAGTGCGGATGACTCTGCAGCACCGAATGAGAGAACTCCAGGTCCTCCTTAGCCAGAGTATCAAATTTGTAAAATTTTACAAACGTGTTCTCCCCTGACCACGTAGCTGCTCGGCAAAGTTGTAATGCCGAGACCCCTCGGGCAGCCGCCCAAGATGAGCCCACCTTCCTTGTGGAGTGGGCCTTTACAGATTTAGGCTGTGGCAGGCCTGCCACAGAATGTGCAAGTTGGATTGTGCTACAGATCCAACGAGCAATCGTCTGCTTAGACGCAGGAGCACCCATCTTGTTGGGTGCATACAATATAAACAACGTGTCAGATTTTCTGACTCCAGCTGTCCTTGCAATATATATTTTTAATGCTCTGACAACGTCCAGTAACTTGGAGTCCTCCAAGTCACTTGTAGCCGCAGGCACTACAATAGGCTGGTTCAGATGAAATGCTGACACCACCTTAGGGAGAAAATGCGGACGAGTCCGCAGTTCTGCCCTGTCCGAATGGAAAATCAGATATGGGCTTTTGTAAGATAAAGCTGCCAGTTCTGACACTCTCCTGGCCGAAGCCAGGGCTAGAAGCATGGTCACTTTCCATGTGAGATATTTCAAATCCACCTTCTTTAGTGGTTCAAACCAATGAGATTTTAGAAAGTCCAAAACCACATTGAGATCCCACGGTGCCACTGGAGGCACCACAGGAGGCTGTATATGTAGCACTCCCTTAACAAAGGTCTGGACTTCAGGGACTGAAGCCAATTCTTTTTGAAAGAAAATCGACAGGGCCGAAATTTGAACCTTAATAGATCCCAATTTGAGACCCATAGACAATCCTGATTGCAGGAAATGTAGGAATCGACCCAGTTGAAATTCCTCCGTCGGAGCACTCCGATCTTCGCACCACGCAACATATTTTCGCCAAATTCGGTGATAATGTTGCACGGTTACTTCCTTCCTTGCTTTAATCAAAGTAGGAATGACTTCTTCCGGCATGCCTTTTTCCTTTAGGATCCGGCGTTCAACCGCCATGCCGTCAAACGCAGCCGCGGTAAGTCTTGAAACAGACAGGGACCCTGCTGAAGCAAGTCCCTCCTTAGAGGTAGAGGCCACGGATCTTCCGTGATCATCTCTTGAAGTTCCGAGTACCAAGTCCTTCTTGGCCAATCCGGAACCACTAGTATCGTCCTTACGCCTCTTTGCCGTATAATTCTCAATACTTTTGGTATGAGAGGCAGAGGAGGAAACACATACACCGACTGGTACACCCAAGGCGTTACCAGCGCGTCCACAGCTATTGCCTGCGGATCTCTTGACCTGGCGCAATACCTGTCCAGTTTTTTGTTGAGGCGAGACGCCATCATGTCCACCATTGGTCTTTCCCAACGGGTTACCAGCAAGTGGAAGACTTCTGGATGAAGTCCCCACTCTCCCGGGTGAAGATCGTGTCTGCTGAGGAAGTCTGCTTCCCAGTTGTCCACTCCCGGGATGAACACTGCTGACAGTGCTATCACATGATTCTCTGCCCAGCGAAGAATCCTTGCAGCTTCTGCCATTGCACTCCTGCTTCTTGTGCCGCCCTGTCTGTTCACATGGGCGACTGCCGTGATGTTGTCCGACTGGATCAACACCGGTTTTCCCTGAAGCAGAGGTTCTGCCTGGCTTAGAGCATTGTATATTGCTCTTAGTTCCAGAATGTTTATGTGAAGAGACGTTTCCAGGCACGTCCATACTCCCTGGAAGTTTCTTCCTTGTGTGACTGCTCCCCAGCCTCTCAGGCTGGCGTCCGTGGTCACCAGGATCCAATCCTGTATGCCGAATCTGCGGCCCTCCAATAGATGAGCACTCTGCAACCACCACAGAAGAGACACCCTTGTCCTTGGAGACAGGGTTATCCGCAGGTGCATCTGAAGATGCGACCCTGACCATTTGTCCAACAGATCCCTTTGGAAAATTCTTGCGTGGAATCTGCCGAATGGAATTGCTTCGTAAGAAGCCACCATTTTTCCCAGGACTCTTGTGCATTGATGTACAGACACTTTTCCTGGTTTTAGGAGGTTCCTGACAAGCTCGGATAACTCCTTGGCTTTTTCCTCCGGGAGAAAAACCTTTTTCTGAACCGTGTCCAGAATCATCCCTAGGAACAGCAGACGAGTTGTCGGCATTAACTGGGATTTTGGAATATTCAGAATCCACCCGTGCTGTTTTAGCACTTCTTGAGACAGTGCTAATCCCATCTCTAGCTGTTCTCTGGACCTTGCCCTTATTAGGAGATCGTCCAAGTATGGGATAATTAATATGCCTTTTCTTCGAAGCAGAATCATCATCTCGGCCATTACCTTTGTAAAGACCCGAGGTGCCGTGGACAATCCGAACGGCAGCGTCTGAAACTGATAGTGACAGTTTTGTACAACGAACCTGAGGTACCCCTGGTGTGAGGGGTAAATTGGAACGTGGAGATACGCATCCTTGATGTCCAAGGATACCATAAAGTCCCCCTCTTCCAGGTTCGCTATCACTGCTCTGAGTGACTCCATCTTGAACTTGAACATCTTTATGTACAGGTTCAAGGACTTCAGATTTAGAATAGGCCTTACCGAGCCATCCGGCTTCGGTACCACAAAAAGAGTGGAATAATACCCCTTCCCTTGTTGTAGAAGAGGTACCTTGACTATCACCTGCTGAGAGTACAGCTTGTGAATGGCTTCCAAAACCGTCTCCCTTTCGGAGGGGGACGTTGGTAAAGCAGACTTCAGGAAACGGCGAGGTGGATCTGTCTCTAATTCCAACCTGTACCCCTGAGATATTATCTGCAGGATCCAGGGATCTACCTGTGAGTGAGCCCACTGCGCGCTGTAATTTTTGAGACGACCACCCACCGTCCCCGAGTCCGCTTGAGAAGCCCCAGCGTCGTGCTGAGGCTTTTGTAGAAGCCGGGGAAGGCTTCTGTTCCTGGGAAGGAGCTGCCTGTTGCTGTCTCTTCCCTCGACCTCTGCCTCGTGGCAGATATGAATAGCCCTTTGCTCTCTTATTTTTAAAGGAACGAAAGGGCTGCGGTTGAAAAGTCGGTGCCTTTTTCTGTTGGGGAGTGACTTGAGGTAGAAAGGTGGATTTCCCGGCTGTAGCCGTGGCCACCAAATCTGATAGACCGACTCCAAATAACTCCTCCCCTTTATACGGCAAAACTTCCATATGTCGTTTTGAATCCGCATCGCCTGTCCACTGTCGCGTCCATAAAGCTCTTCTGGCCGAAATGGACATAGCACTTACCCGTGATGCCAGTGTGCAGATATCCCTCTGTGCATCACGCATATAAAGAAATGCATCCTTTATTTGTTCTAACGACAGCAAAATATTGTCCCTGTCCAGGGTATCAATATTTTCAATCAGGGACTCTGACCAAACTACCCCAGCACTGCACATCCAGGCACTCGCTATAGCTGGTCGTAGTATAACACCTGCATGTGTGTATATACTTTTTTGGATATTTTCCATCCTCCTATCTGATGGATCTTTAAGTGCGGCCGTCTCAGGAGAGGGTAACGCCACTTGTTTAGATAAGCGTGTTAGCGCCTTGTCCACCCTAGGAGGTGTTACCCAGCGCTCCCTAACCTCTGGCGGGAAAGGGTATAATGCCAATAATTTCTTTGAAATTATCAGCTTTTTATCAGGGGCAACCCACGCTTCATTACACACGTCATTTAATTCTTCTGATTCAGGAAAAACTATAGGTAGTTTTTTCACACCCCACATAATACCCTGTTTAGTGGTACCCTTAGTATCAGCTAAATGTAACGCCTCCTTCATTGCCAAAATCATATAACGTGTGGCCCTACTGGAAAATACGGTTGATTCGTCACCGTCACCACTGGAGTCAGTGCCTGTGTCTGGGTCTGTGTCGACCGACTGAGGCAAAGGGCGTTTCACAGCCCCTGACGGTGTTTGAGTCGCCTGGACAGGCACTAATTGATTGTCCGGCCGTCTCATGTCGTCAAACGACTGCTTTAGCGTGTTGACACTATCCCGTAGTTCCATAAATAAAGGCATCCATTCTGGTGTCGACTCCCTAGGGGGTGACATCCTCATATTTGGCAATTGCTCCGCCTCCACACCAATATCGTCCTCATACATGTCGACACACACGTACCGACACACAGCAGACACACAGGGAATGCTCCTAACGAAGACAGGACCCACTAGCCCTTTGGGGAGACAGAGGGAGAGTTTGCCAGCACACACCAAAAGCGCTATATATAACAGGGATAGCCTTATAATAAGTGCTCCCTTATAGCTGCTTTATATATATCAAAATATCGCCATAAATTTGCCCCCCCTCTCTGTTTTACCCTGTTTCTGTAGTGCAGTGCAGGGGAGAGACCTGGGAGCCGTCCTGACCAGCGGAGCTGTGAGAGGAAATGGCGCCGTGTGCTGAGGAGATAGGCCCCGCCCCTTTTCCGGCGGGCTCGTCTCCCGCTATTTAGTGAATCCAGGCAGGGGTTAAATATCTCCATATAGCCTCTGGGGGCTATATGTGAGGTATTTTTAGCCTTTATATAGGTTACATTTGCCTCCCAGGGCGCCCCCCCCCCCAGCGCCCTGCACCCTCAGTGACTGCGTGTGAAGTGTGCTGAGAGGAAAATGGCGCACAGCTGCAGTGCTGTGCGCTACCTTTAGAAGACTGCAGGAGTCTTCAGCCGCCGATTCTGGACCTCTTCTGACTTCAGCATCTGCAAGGGGGCCGGCGGCGCGGCTCTGGTGACCATCCAGGCTGTACCTGTGATCGTCCCTCTGGAGCTGATGTCCAGTAGCCAAGAAGCCAATCCATCCTGCACGCAGGTGAGTTCACTTCTTCTCCCCTCAGTCCCTCGTTGCAGTGATCCTGTTGCCAGCAGGACTCACTGTAAAATAAAAAACCTAAGCTAAACTTTTTCTAAGCAGCTCTTTAGGAGAGCCACCTAGATTGCACCCTTCTCGGCCGGGCACAAAAATCTAACTGGAGTCTGGAGGAGGGTCATAGGGGGAGGAGCCAGTGCACACCACCTGATCTGGAAAAGCTTTACTTTTTGTGCCCTGTCTCCTGCGGAGCCGCTATTCCCCATGGTCCTTTCAGGAACCCCAGCATCCACTAGGACGATAGAGAAATTATAAGACAACAATCACAAACAATACATAAATTGAAACAAAATGTAATAAAAGATAAGAATATTATCATCTTGCCTATGTGTCCATATTATGTTTATACCTTTAATAATTACTTGAATATATCTCACTGCAGTTTAAGATAAACCACAAATTGTTAGTTGCTCAAAACAATTCTTAATTTTTTTTGCCCTGACGAAGCTTACGTGAAACGTGCACGTGGGCGTTTCAGATCGGCGCTAGCACGCCGGCTCATTCACTATGTGTCCGCAATAACAAATGAACAAATGATAATGTGTTTGATACTTACTGTAGTTGGGTGAAAATCGTGCACAATACATGGGATATGACCACAGTTAAGGGTGTTGAATAAGACCATGGTCCAATGCGATAAAACGCACTGATTGAGATTAGTTCAGCAGTGGGACTTGCATGCTTAAAATGTGTTAGAGCTAGTAGCTCAGTATATCAGTACCAGCACACTCGAAATAATTGAGCCAGTTTATTATGCAGATATAGCCTACTGATATCTGTTTGTCCATCTAAATCGGCACAGTGCATATGCACAATTAATGCAGGCTGTAGTATCAATGTGCAACAAACGTACATGGTAACATAGCTCATTTCTACCTAATTATTAGTAAACTCATCAGGTGGAATAGCATTTAATCAATTAGTTCTGCAGTGGGATTCGCATGCTCAAAAAGTGTTAGAGCTAGTAGCTCAGTATATCAGTACCAGCACACTTGAATCAATTGAGCCAGTTTATTATGCAGATATAGCCTACTGGCATTTGTTGTCCATTTAAATCGGCACAGTGCACAGGCACAATTAATGCAGACTGTAGTATTAATGTGTAACAAAACATATATGGTAATACAGCATACTTCTACCTAATTATCAGTAAACTCATTAGGTGGAATAGCATTTAATTAATTAATAATACACAGTCATTCTCTGTAGGATTTCTTATATGAAGTATGAATCCAGTAGTCCATCTCTAATCAGGGAAAGAAGAATCCACAGCTCCCAGCTGTAACTTTTGCAATGATTGTAGCAACATCATAAAAGCTATGGATGGTTGCAACTTGTAAAAAAGCAACTTAACAGTTACAAGAGGGAGACGTGAATGAGCTATTTTTGCTGTATTAAACCAGCACAGTATTTAGACTGAACGTGCCTTGCAACAAGAATATACATTGCGGAAAGCTTAGAATACATATGCTCTCTATTTATAAGTCAGCAATAGAGCAGCTGTTTGATGAGATAGACATAATTGAGCTAATCTGCGTCACTGAAACAACATAATATTCAGGCCGTGGACATTTCACACATGCCCTCTGTAAAATAATCTGTAGGTAAAATTTATAAGAGGAGTGTGCACAAGGTTTAATGCAATAAGATAAGCATAGTGATATTTTATATGCGAATAAATACTGTGCCATTAAATCAGCATAATACATAGACACATTTCAATGGTGCATATGATTGGTTGACGGAGATCTACACAATATAATGTAATGGGCATAATACTTTATTTTTACTAAACGTTATAGAACTCCTTAGCTCCAGTCACAACTGTTATAGTGTACATAATAACAGGAGTGCAGAACGAGCAATCTTCAATTTTCAATACCAACAATCATTATGCACTTATGATTGTACTGTAACAATTATAGATTATAGCATCCCGTGTGCCAGAATGAAAAGGGCCATTAATGAGCCATATTTGTCAAATTACATGTGGCAATGAATGCTCATTGATCCTGGGTGCAGGATAGATGCAGTTTGGTCCCATGATATGTGCAAAACCAAATAAAGATTTAACCACGGTATGATTACTGGTTATAAAACCACACTTGCTCATGATTCGAATTGATAAAAGTATTCTAATAAATTAAGAATTGTTTTGAGCAACTAACAATTTGTGGTTTATCTTAAACTGCAGTGAGATATATTCAAGTAATTATTAAAAGGTATAAACATAATATGGACACATAGGCAAGATGATAATATTCTTATCTTTTATTACATTTTGTTTCAATTTATGTATTGTTTGTGATTGTTGTCTTATAATTTTTCACGTTCTCAGGCACTTTTAACAAATTGTAATTAAAAGTTATATTTTAAGTATACATACCTTTCTCTCATAAAGTGCGCCAACAAAGAGACAATCCTTTTCCTTTCAGTATCTCTTCTTCAACTTATTGTCTATGGCGGCACCCTCACAAAATATTATAAATTAATTAATAATATGGAAATTGGGGCTTCTTTTGCTATTTGATTATCAGTACTACCAACTCAAATATAAGTCCAGTGCAGAGGATTATATCCCTTTCCCCTTATCCTTGAATCTATTATTATCAGCCGATGCATCTGAAGATGCGATCCCGACCACTTGTCCAAGAGGTCCCACTGAAAGGTTCTTGCATGGAACCTGCCGAATGGAATTGCTTCGTATGAAGCTACCATTTTTCCGAGGATTTGTGTGCAGTGATGCACCGATACCTGTTTTGGTTTCAGGAGGTCTCTGACTAGAGATGACAGCTCCTTGGCTTTTTCCTGCGGGAGAAACACTTTTTTCTGTTGTGTGTCCAGAACCATCCCCAGGAACAGTAGGCGTGTGGAAGGAACTAGCTGTGGAATGTTTAGAATCCATCCGTGCTGTTGTAGCACTTCCCGAGATAGTGCTATTCCGACCAACAACTGCTCCTTGGACCTCGCCTTTATAAGGAGAACGTCCAAGTACGGGATAATTAAAACTCCCTTTTTCGAAGAAGTATCATCATTTCTGCCATTACCTTGGTAAACACCCTCGGTGCCGTGGACAGTCCAAACGGCAGTGTCTGGAATTGGTAATGGCAATCCTGTACCACAAATCTGAGGTACTCCTGGTGAGGATGGTAAATGGGGACATGCAGGTAAGCATCTTTGATGTCCAGGGATACCATGTAATCCCCCTCGTCCAGGCTTGCAATAACCGCCCTGAGCGATTCCATCTTGAACTTGAATTTTTTTATGTATGTGTTCAAGGATTTCAAATTTAAAATGGGTCTCACCGAACCGTCCGGTTTCGGTACCACAAACAGTGTGGAATAGTAACCCCCTCCTTGTTGAAGTAGGGGCACCTTGACTATCACCTGCTGGGAATACAGCTTGTGAATTGCCTCTAGCACAGCCTCCCTGCCCGAGGGAGTTGTCGGCAAGGCAGATTTGAGGAAAACGGCGGGGGGGGAGACATCTCGAATTCCAGCTTGTACCCCTGAGATACTACTTGAAGGATCCAGGGATCCTGTGAGCGAGCCCACTGATCGCTGAAATTTTTGAGGCGGCCCCCCACCGTACTTGGCTACGCCTGTGGAGCCCCCGCGTCATGCGGTGGGCTCAGAGGAAGCGGGGGAAGAATTTTGATTCTGGGAACTGGCTGACTGGAGCAGCTTTTTCCCTCTTCCCTTGTCTCTGTGCAGAAAGGAAGCGCCTTTGACCCACTTGCTTTTCTGAAGCCGAAAGGACTGTACCTGATAATACAGTGCTTTCTTAGGCTGTGGGGAAACCTGAGGTAAAAATTTTCTTCCCAACTGTTGCTGTGGATACGAGGTCCCAGAGACCATCCCCAAACAATTCCTCACCCTTATAAGGCAGATCTATGTGCCTTTAAAGTCAGCATCACCTGTCCAGTGTCGGGTCTCTAATACCCTCCTGACAGAATGGACATTACATTAATTCTGGATGCCAGCCGGTAAAATATCCCTCCGTGCATCCTTCATATATAAGACGACGTCTTTAATATGCTCTTATGTTAGCAAACTAGTATCCCTGTTTGACAGGGTCACAGACCACGCTGCAGCAGCATTATCTGCAGGTCTCAGTCTAGTACCTGAGTGTGTAAATACAGACTTCAGGATAGCCTCCTGCTTTTTATCAACAGGTACCTTCAAAGTGGCCGTATCCTAAGACGGCAGTGCCACCTTTTTTGACAAACGTGTGAGCGCCTTATCCACCCTAGGGGATATCTCCCAGCGTAACTTATCCTCTGGTGGGAAAGGGTACGCAAACAGTAACTTTTTAGAAATTACCAGTTTCTTATCGGGGGAACCCACGCTTTTTTACACACTTCATTCACTTATCTGATGGGGGAACAAAACACTGCCTGCTTTTTCTCCCCAAACATAAAACCCCTTTTTTTTTTTTTTTTTTTTTAGTGGTACTTGGGTTAATGTCAGAAATGTGTAACACATTTTATTGCCGGATGTTCCTAGTGGATTGTGTATATGTCTCAACCTCGTCGACACTGGAGTCAGACTCCGTGTCGACATCTGTGTCTGCCATCTGAGGGAGCGGGCGTTTTTGAGCCCCTGATGGCCTTTGAGACGCCTGGGCAGGCGCGGGCTGAAAAGCCGGCTGTCCCATAGCTGTTACGTCATCCAGCCTTTTATGTAAGGAGTTGACACTGTCGGTTAATACCTTCCACTTATCCATCCACTCTGGTGTCGGCCCCACAGGGGGCGACATCACATTTCTCGGCATCTGCTCCGTCACCACATAAGCCTCCTCATCAAAACATGTCGACACAGCCGTACCGACACACTGCACACACACAGGGAATGCTCTGACTGAGGACAGGACCCCACAAAGCCCTTTGGGGAGACAGAGAGAGAGTATGCCAGCACACACCAGAGTGCTATATAATGTGGGGATTAACACTATAACTGAGTGAATTTTCCCCAATAGCTGCTTGTATATACAATATTGCGCCTAAATTTAGTGCCCCCCCCCTCTCTTTTTAACCCTTTGAGCCTGAAAACTACAGGGGAGAGCCTGGGGAGCTGTCTTCCAGCTGCACTGTGAAGAGAAAATGGCGCCAGTGTGCTGAGGGAGATAGCTCCGCCCCCTTTTAGCGGACTTTTCTCCCGCTTTTTTATGGATTCTGGCAGGGGTATTTATCACATATATAGCCTCTGGGGCTATATATTGTGATTATTTTGCCAGACAAGGTGTTTATATTGCCCTCAGGGCGCCGCGCCCCCCCCCTGCACCCATCAGTGACCGGAGTGTGAGGTGTACATGAGGAGCAATGGCGCACAGCTGCAGTGCTGTGCGCTACATTGGTGAAGACTGAAGTCTTCTGCTGCCGATTTTCCGGACCATCTTCATGCTTCTGGCTCTGTAAGGGGGACGGCGGCGCGGCTCCGGGAACGAACACCAAGGACGGGTCCTGCGGTCGATCCCTCTGGAGCTAATGGTGTCCAGTAGCCTAAGAAGCCCAAGCTAGCTGCAAGCAGGTAGGTTCGCTTCTTCTCCCCTTAGTCCCTCGTTGCAGTGAGCCTGTTGCCAGCAGGTCTCACTGTAAAATAAAAAACCTAAAATATACTTTCTTTCTAGGAGCTCAGGAGAGCCCCTAGTGTGCATCCAGCTCGGCCGGGCACAGAAATCTAACTGAGGTCTGGAGGAGGGGCATATAGGGAGGAGCCAGTGCACACCAGATAGTACCTAATCTTTCTTTTAGAGTGCCCAGTCTCCTGCGGAGCCCGTCTATTCCCCATGGTCCTTACGGAGTTCCCAGCATCCACTAGGACGTCAGAGAAAAGGATATGCCATAAAAATTCTCTTGGGAATCTGCCACCTTTTATCAGGCGACTCCCAAGCCTTTCACAAAGAGCGTTCAGTTCATGAGAGGGGGGAAATGTTACCTCAGGTTTTGTTCCCTTATACAAACAAACCCTCGTATGTGGAACAGAAGGCACTTCAGAAATATGTAAAACATCTTTAATAGCCACAATCATGTACTGAATACTCATCCAATGTCAGATGTAAACTGGCCTCATTGAAGTCGACACTGGAATCAGAGTCTGTGTCGGTATCCGTATCTGCCATCTGGGTAAACGAACGTTTTTGTGACCCTGAGGGGACCTGTACCCAAGACAAAGCATCCTCCATGGATTTTCTCCACATTTGTGTCTGAGAATCAGATTTATCTAGCCTCTTAGACAATAAAGCCACATTCGCATTCAATGTACTCAACATATTCACCCAATCAGCAGTCGGCTGTGCCGACAGTCATTCCCAACTCCTTCTCCGCGCCCCCCGTAACTTCCTCCGGGGAGGAACACTCAGCCTCGGACATGTCGACACACAGTACCGACACACCACCACTCACACTGGCCAAAGAGGACAGACCCACAGGGAAGCCTATAGAGAGAACACAGAGGGAGTATGCCAGCTCACACCCCAGCGCCCATATACTACTAAATAAATAATATATGATGGCTGTGCTGTAAATAAATATATAGCACCAAATTGCCTGTGCCACCCCCCCCCGTTTTGCTCCCCTGTTACTTTTAAGGAGAGTGGAGGTCCGGGCCAGCGTCTCTGCATGCACAGTGAAGAAAGAAAATGGCGTTGGTAAGCTGGGCAGCTAAGCCCCGCCCCTTCCAGATGCGCTGTAGTCCCGCTTAAATTTGAATTCTTATATTGGCGGGGGTCTCGTACAAAGTGCCCGGGCACATAATATGCGGTTTTGCCAGTAAAAAACAACCTCAGTAACATGCTGCCCAGGGCGCTCCCCCCCCCCCCCCAGCGCCCTGCACCCTGTGAGTGCCGTTGGTGTGTGTGTGGGAGCATGGAGCGCAGCGCGACCGATGCGCTGTACCTCCGTTACTGAAGTCTTCTGCCTTCTGCATACTCACCTGGCATCTTTCTTCTGGCTTCTGTGAGGGGGGTGACGGCGCGGCTCCGGGAACAAGCAGCTAGGCGCACCAAGTGATCGAACCCTCTGGAGCTAATGGTGTCCAGTAGCCTAAGAAGCAGAGCCCTTAACTAAGAAGAAGTAGGTCTGACTTCTGTCCCCTCAATCCCACAAAGCAGGGAGCCTGTAGCCAGCAGGTCTCCCTGAAAATAAAAAAGCCTAACAAAGTCTTTCCAGAGAAACTCTGTAGAGCTCCCCTAGTGTGTGTCCAGTCTCTCCTGGGCACAGAATCTAACTGAGGTCTGGAGGAGGGGCATAGAGGGAGGGGCCAGTTCACACCCAGTAAAAGTCTTATAGTGTGCCCATGTCTCCTGCGGATCCCGTCTATACCCCATGGTCCTTTTGGAGTCCCCAGCATCCTCTAGGACGTAAGAGAAAATAAGATTTTACTTACCGATAAATCTATTTCTCGTAGTCCGTAGTGGATGCTGGGACTCCGTAAGGACCATGGGGAATAGCGGCTCCGCAGGAGACAGGGCACAAAATAAAAGCTTAAGGATCAGGTGGTGTGCACTGGCTCCTCCCCCTATGACCCTCCTCCAAGCCTCAGTTAGGATACTGTGCCCGGACGAGCGTACATAATAAGGAAGGATATTGAATCCCGGGTAAGACTCATACCAGCCACACCGTACAACTTGTGATCTGAACCCAGTTAACAGTATGATAAACGCAAAGGAGCCTCTGAAAAGATGGCTCACAACAATAATAACCCGAATCTTTGTAACAATAACTATATACAAGTATTGCAGACAATCCGCACTAGGGATGGGCGCCCAGCATCCACTACGGACTACGAGAAATAGATTTATCGGTAAGTAAAATCTTATTTTCTCTGACGTCCTAGTGGATGCTGGGACTCCGTAAGGACCATGGGGATTATACCAAAGCTCCCAAACGGGCGGGAGAGTGCGGATGACTCTGCAGCACCGAATGAGAGAACTCCAGGTCCTCCTCAGCCAGGGTATCAAATTTGTAGAATTTAGCAAACGTGTTTGCCCCTGACCAAGTAGCTGCTCGGCAAAGTTGTAAAGCCGAGACCCCTCGGGCAGCCGCCCAAGATGAGCCCACTTTCCTTGTGGAATGGGCTTTTACTGATTTTGGCTGTGGCAATCCTGCCACAGAATGTGCAAGCTGAATTGTACTACAAATCCAACGAGCAGCTTGTTGGGTGCATACAGGATAAACAGCGAGTCAGATTTTCTGACTCCAGCCGTCCTGGAAACATATATTTTCAAGGCCCTGACAACGTCAAGCAACTTAGAGTCCTCTAAGTCCCTGGTAGCCGCAGGTACCACAATAGGTTGGTTCATGTGAAATGCAGAAACCACCTTAGGTAGAAATTGAGGACGAGTCCTCAATTCCGCCCTGTCAGAATGAAAAATTAAGTAAGGGCTTTTATATGATAAAGCCGCCAATTCTGACACACGCCTGGCTGAAGCCAAGGCTAACAGCATCGACACCTTCCATGTGAGATATTTTAAGTCCACAGTGGAAAGTGGTTCAAACCAATGTGACTTTAGAAAACTCAACACCACATTGAGATCCCAAGGTGCCACTGGAGGCAAAAAAGGAGGCTGTATGTGCAGCACCCCTTTTACAAATGTCTGAACTTCAGGTACTGAAGCCAGTTCTTTCTGGAAGAAAATGGACAGGGCCGAAATTTGAACCTTAATGGACCCTAATTTTAGGGCCATAGACAGTCCTGTTTGCAGGAAATGAAGGAAACGACCCAGTTGAAATTCCTCTGTAGGGGCCTTCTTGGCCTCACACCACGCAACATATTTACGCCAAATGCGGTGATAATGTTTTGCGGTTACGTCCTTCCTGGCTTTGACCAGAGTAGGGATGACTTCTTCTGGAATGCCTTTTTCCCTCAGGATCCGGCGTTCAACCGCCATGCCGTCAAACGCAGCCGCGGTAAGTCCTGGAACAGACAAGGCCCCTGCAGTAGCAGGTCCTTTCTTAGAGGTAGAGGCCACGGTTCGTCCGTGATCATCTCTTGAAGTTCCGGGTACCAAGTCCGTCTTGGCCAATCCGGAACCACGAGTATAGTTCTTACTCCTCTCCTTCTTATGATTCTCAGTACTTTTGGTATGAGAGGCAGAGGAGGGAACACATACACTGACTGGTACACCCACGGCGTTACCAGAGCGTCCACTGCTATTGCCTGAGGGTCCCTTGACCTGGCGCAATATCTGTCCAGTTTTTTGTTTAGACGTGATGCCATCATGTCCACCTTTGGTTTTTCCCAACGGTTTACAATCAGGTGGAAGACTTCTGGGTGAAGTCCCCACTCTCCCGGGTGAAGGTCATGTCTGCTGAGGAAGTCTGCTTCCCAGTTGTCCACTCCCGGAATGAATACTGCTGACAGTGCTATCACATGATTTTCCGCCCAGCGAAGAATCCTTGCAGCTTCTGCCATTGCCCTCCTGCTTCTCGTGCCGCCCTGTCTGTTTACGTGGGCGACTGACGTGATGTTGTCCGATTGGATCAACACCGCCTGACCCTGAAGCAGAGGTTTTGCTTGACTTAGGGCATTGTAAATGGCCCTTAGTTCCAGAATGTTTATATGAAGAGACGTTTCCAAGCTTGACCACAGGCCCTGGAAATTCCTTCCCTGTGTGACTGCTCCCCAGCCTCTCAGGCTGGCATCCGTGGTTACCAGGATCCAATCCTGAATGCCAAATCTGCGGCCCTCTAGTAGATGAGCACTCTGCAGCCACCACAGGAGAGACACCCTTGTCCTTGGCGACAGGGTTATCCGCTGATGCATCTGCAGATGCGATCCGGACCATTTGTCCAGTAGATCCCACTGAAATGTTCTTGCATGGAATCTTCCGAATGGAATCGCTTCGTAAGAAGCCACCATTTTCCCCAGGACCCTCGTGCACTGATACCTGTCCTGGTTTTAGGAGGTTCCTGACTAGCTTGGATAACTCCCTGGCCTTCTCCTCCGGGAGAAACACCTTCTTCTGGACTGTGTCCAGAATCATTCCTAGGAACAGTAGACGTGTCGTTGGAATCAGCTGCGATTTTGGAATATTTAGAATCCACCCGTGCTGACGTAACACTACCTGAGATAGTGCTACTCCGACTTCTAACTGTTCCCTGGATCTTGCCCTTATCAGGAGATCGTCCAAGTAAGGGATAATTAAAATGCCTTTTCTTCGTAGAAGAATCATCATTTCGGCCATTACCTTGGTAAAGACCCGAGGTGCCGTGGACAATCCAAACGGCAGCGTCTGAAACTGATAATGACAGTTTTGTACTACAAAACTGAGGTACCCTTGGTGAGAAGGGTATATCGGGACGTGGAGATAAGCATCTTTGATGTCCAGAGACACCATATAGTCCCCTTCTTCCAGGTTTGCTATCACTGCTCTGAGTGACTCCATCTTGAATTTGAACCTTTTTATGTAAGTGTTCAAGGATTTCAGATTTAAAATTGGTCTCACCGAGCCGTCCGGCTTCGGTACCACAAACAGCGTGGAATAATACCCCTTTCCTTGTTGCAGGAGGGGTACCTTGATTATCACCTGCTGGGAATACAGCTTGTGAATGGCTTCCAAAACTGCCTCCCTGTCGGAGGGAGACTTTGGTAAAGCAGACTTCAGGAAACGACGAGGGGGAAACGCCTCGAATTCCAGTTTGTACCCCTGCGATACTACCTGTAGAATCCAGGGATCCACTTGCGAGTGAGCCCACTGCGTGTTGAAATTCTTGAGACGGGCCCCCACCATATCTGAGTCTGCTTGTAAAGCCCCAGCGTCATGCTGAAGACTTGGCAGAAGCAGGGGAGGGCTTCTGCTCCTGTGAAGCGGCTGCATGGTGCAGTCTTTTTCCTCTTCCTCTGCCCCGGGGCAGAAAAGAATGGCCTTTTGCTCGCTTGTACTTATGGGAACGAAAGGACTGAGTTTGAAAAGACGGTGTCTTTTTCTGCTGATGTGGAGTGACCTGGGGTAAAAAGGTGGATTTTCCAGCCGTTGCCGTGGCCACCAGGTCCAATAGACCAGCCCCAAATAACTCCTCCCCTTTATACGGCAATACTTCCATGTGCCGTTTGGAATCCGCATCCCCTGACCACTGTCGCGTCCATAACGCTCTTCTGGCAAAGATGGACATAGCACTTACTCTTGATGCCAGGGTGCAAATATCCCTCTGTGCATCACGCATATATAGTAATGCATCCTTTAAATGTTCTATAGTTAACAAAATATTGTCCCTATCCAGGGTATCAATATTCTCGGTCAGGGAATCCGACCATGCGACTCCAGCACTGCACATCCAGGCTGAGGCGATTGCTGGTCGCAGTATAACACCAGTATGTGTGTATATACTTTTTAGGATATTTTCCAGCCTTCTATCAGCTGGTTCTTTGAGGGTAGCCGTATCAGGAGACGGTAACGCTACTTGTTTTGATAAACGTGTGAGCGCCTTATCTACCCTAGGGGGTGTTTCCCAACGCGCCCTAACCTCTGGCGGGAAAGGATATAATGCTAATAATTTTTTAGAAATTAGCTGTTTTTTATCGGGGGAAACCCACGCTTTTTCACACACCTCATTTATTTCCTCTGACTCAGGAAAAAATATTGGTAGTTTTTTCTCACCCCACATAATACCCTTCTTTGTGGTACTTGTAGTGTCAGAAAGGTTCAATGCCTCTTTCATTGCCGTGATCATGTAACGTGTGGCCCTACTGGACATTACGTTTGTCTCGTCACCGTCGACACTAGACTCAGTATCTGTGTCAGGGTCTGTGTCGACCCACTGAGGTAACGGGCGTTTTAGCGCCCCTGACGGTGTCTGAGACGCCTGGACAGGCACTAATTGATTTGCCGGCTGTCTCATGTCGTCAACAGTTTTTTGCAAATTGCTGACATTATCACTTAATTGTTTAAATACAATCATCCAGTCAGGTGTCGACTCCCTAGGGGGTGACATCACCAACACAGGCAACTGCTCCGCCTCCACATAATTTTCCTCCTCATACATGTCGACACACGCGTACCGACACACAGCACACACACCGGGAATGCTCTGATAGAGGACAGGACCCCACTTAGCCCTTTGGAGAGACAGAGGGAGAGTCTGCCAGCACACACCCAGCGCTATATATATATATATATATACAGGGATAACCTTATATAAGTGTTACTCCCTTATAGCTGCTGTTAATATATTTATTTGCTGCCAAACGTGCCCCCCCTTCTCTTTTTTACCCTGATTCTGAAGCAGGACTGCAGGGGAGAGTCAGGGAGCTGTCCTTCCAGCGGAGCTGTGAGGGAAAATGGCGCTTGTGTGCTGAGGAGATAGGCTCCGCCCCTTCACGACGTCCTTATCTCCCGCTTTTTTGTGTAAAATGGCAGGGGATTAAAATACATCCATATAGCCCAGGAGCTATATGTGATGTATTCTGTTTTGCCACCTAAGGTATTCTGTTATATTGCGTCTCAGGGCGCTCCCCCCCCAGCGCCCTGCACCCTCAGTGACCGGAGTGTGAAGTGTGCTGAGAGCAATGGCGCACAGCTGCGGTGCTGTGCGCTACCTTAGTCTGAAGACAGGATGTCTTCTGCCGCCGATTTCACCGGACCTCTTCGTCTCTTCTGGCTCTGTAAGGGGGACGGCGGCGCGGCTCCGGTGACCCATCCAGGCTGAACCTGTGATCGTCCCTCTGGAGCTAGTGTCCAGTAGCCTAAGAAACCCGATCCACTCTGCACTCAGGTGAGTCCGTTTCTTCTCCCCTTAGTCCCACGATGCAGTGAGCCTGTTGCCAGCAGGACTCACTGAAAATAAAAAAAAACCTAACTAAACTTTTATTCTAAGCAGCTCAGGAGAGCCACCTAGATTGCACCCTTCTCGGCCGGGCACAAAAATCTAACTGAGGCTTGGAGGAGGGTCATAGGGGGAGGAGCCAGTGCACACCACCTGATCCTTAAGCTTTTATTTTGTGCCCTGTCTCCTGCGGAGCCGCTATTCCCCATGGTCCTTACGGAGTCCCAGCATCCACTAGGACGTCAGAGAAATGTTGATAATCAGTGTTTTATGTTCGTGAAAGAGTTAAAACAAAGATGATGAGATATGGTACCCATCTGAAAACATTATTAGAAAGGTAAATGACCCTGTACCAGTTAATCTAAGGGGCCTTTTTCAATTTCATGATTAAATGTATTTGATGGTTACGTCCGTGACGATTTTCGGGTTACGTCCATTACACATACATTCCATTAAATATTGTCTAGGTAATAAGAATGACTTTCCTGAAAACTATACTAAAACAATCTGTGTGGGTTATACTTTATTGTAAAAAAGTATGGAATAAATATCTGTTGTAGTTTCAGAGAAATCAGACATGTATTTTATTTCAGGAATTACCATGTCCTATACCGGTTACATTTAAACAACGTATTTATTTACAGCAGACAACAATGGTGAGTCTTGTTTACATTTCATTTGTATTCACCAGTGGTAGATACAACTGTGGTAAAATTTGCTTCTTTATGTGCTTTCTAAATTTTAATAAATCCAGATGTTTATCACAAACGCTGATAGCCCTTTTCCACTAGCTCTTAGAAACACTGGTAAATGCGCGGGGGCGCGCATTTACCGTGTTTTGTCCTAGTGGAAAAGGGTTCCTCGGCAAATTTCCGGATCAAGTGACCCGGGAATCCTACCCGGGTAGCTATCCGGGTTGAACACGTGTTCAAACCGGCTAGCTGTCTAGTGTGAACGGGTGCCATGTCGGGGCAACACGGCTCCCGTTCACAGTGTATAGGGAGGGCGGCATTGGGAGATCATGTGATCTCCCAGCGCCGGCCCTGCCGCGTCAGTAGTAGCGTCACCAACCCAGCAATATGCCGGGTTGGTGAGCACTGTTCAAAAGGGGCTGTAGCACGGGTCGCAGCCGTGTCAGGCGACATGGCTGCAACCCGTGCTTTAGTGGAAAAGGGGTATGAATCTGAGAATATCCATTACTTTGGAATTGCCCTACATTGTAATGGACAGGATTTATTGCATTATTTCTTAAAAAAGAAATAAGTATAAACAGACATTGAAGCTGGTGACCGTTATTAGCATTACGATACCCACTAAATTACCATGAAAATAACCATTTGCTTTTGCAAAATATCTTTTTTAATTCTAGAATGCTATTTAGAACAAAAAATAATAATAATAATAATAATAATAATAAATCTTTTAGCTTATTTTCAGGAATGCTATTAAGCCACTTCTCACTTAAGATCACCTTGTAATTTAGCTATAAGTGAGGTAAAGAGCTAGGAGTATCCTATATAATAAAAGGCTAACGCTGCTTCTCACCTCTCTGGGGTGAATTCAATTGTTGTGCATACCTGCGGCCACTAGACGGTGTCCGACGGAGCAAATCAAGTGTTGCGCTGTTCGGGAGCGCAAAAACGCGTTGCCGACATTGTTGTTTTGTTCCGTCATTTTGACGGGCTTGTAACTAGTATTTACTAATGTTCAATTTTGTATTACATTTTAAGGTCGCTTTAAATCAGCCAAAATCAAATTGAATAAACATTTTTTCACTGTCCATTAATTTTTAAAATCAGTTTCAAAATAGAATTTCATGTGGTATGATTTTGACTAGTGGTTTCTTGTTGGTTTTTGGATGTCCATTTCAAAATTGAACATAAAACCGAATGAAATAGAACAAACACTTCCATATGTATTTTTATTGGGCAAAACATATCACATGGAAGAAGCTGCTGTAGTTCCTCTAATTCTGGTTCAGTGTCCACCCTGCGCTTAATCTCGCCTGACAAAAATCTCCTGCCGCCCTGGCACTGTGATGCAGCCGAAGTCATGCTTTACTGGCTCTTGCTGCATGTCACTGAGACATGTCCAAAAGGGGTGGTCTTCTGTATGCCGAATGTCGGGATCCCGGCGCACAGTATACCGGCGCCGGAATCCCGACACCCGGCATACCGACAGCTATTCTTTCTTGTGGGGGTCCACGACCCCCCTGGAGGGAGAATAAAATAGTGTGGCACGCATAGCGCGCCCGCAAGGGGCTCCTTTGCGCTCGCCACGCTGTCGGCATGCCGGCGGTCGGGCTCCCGGCGCCGGTATGCTGGTCGCCGGGAGCCCGAGCGCCGGCATACCATACTACACCCGTCCAAAAGGCACGCCTCACTGACATCAGCAGGAGGTTGGTAGGGGCCATGTTGTGAACCCTTGGTGTCCATACAACATTTCTCCCCGTACAGCTTTCTTGACTAGCCCTGCTTCTTCCTACAGTCCACAGTGACATGATGGTTACGTCAGACAAAGCGCTCTTGGCGGTGGCTGGTGCTCGTGCCCTCCCCTCAGACCGCAAGTGGACAGCACGGGAGAGGAGCACATGCCCGGGAGCTCATGAGACCAGACAGCCCCCTCACCCCGCAGGTAACAAATTTTCTCTCATATGCACACACCCCATCATCTCTCTCCCCCTGGTATCCTGCTGCTGTGTGCTGGCACATGCCTGGCTGGTGCTCCAATGTGGAAGGTGCCAGCCATCTGTTGAACTGTGGTAGAATGTGCCATGCTAGTGCTGGGATATGGACAGTGCAAGGTTAGTTGTAGAAGGTGCCAGGCTGGTGCTGGGATGAGGACAGTGCGAGGCTGGAAGATGTGAAATTGACCAGGATTGTGGTAGAATGAGAGGATGGTGCCAGGGCCGGACGGCCCATCTGGTACTTCTGGCAAGTGCCAGAAGGGCTGGTGGGCCAGTTTGGTCGACAGAAAGCCGGGAAGGCCGCGCGTAAAGTGCAGCTCCTGGCTCTCTGGTTTGTCCCCCACTGCCGGTAACTCCCTGTTGCTAAGCAATATGGGGGCGTTCCGTGAGTCAACGCCCCATTTGCAGTGTCCGCGCGCCCCTTTCTCATCGCACGTGCGCACACAGATGCCAGGGCCGGAAAGAGTCCCCAGTCCGTCTCTGGATGTTGCTGAGATGTGGAAACTGTGTACAAGTTCTTGTTGCACAGGTGTTCTCGGGGGTGTGTCTGCCTATTGATGGCATTGTAATGCCTGGTGTAAGCCTTCTCTGCCAGGCTTGTGACACGTACAGCTTGTACTGAAACTATTGGCTAGGTCACGTTAGCTATTGTTAATTGATCAACTGTATGATAAGCCTGGCAGCTGTAATTTGTTATACATGAGTGTTCAAGTTTTGTTAATATGTGCTTAGCATGCAAAGATAAATAACCCCCTCACATAGTACAGTTAATTTATAGATCTAGCTATAACAACTTTAATTCTTGGCATTATTTACCACAGTCTATGTATGTTTTCATTCAATCTTGACCTTTTCACTAGAAAGAGTGAATTACATTAATTGCTGTGAATAAATAATAAGAATTTACTCACCGGTAATTCTATTTCTCGTAGTCCGTAGTGGATGCTGGGGACTCCGTAAGGACCATGGGGAATAGACGGGCTCCGCAGGAGACTGGGCACTCTATAAGAAAGATTTGGTACTATCTGGTGTGCACTGGCTCCTCCCTCTATGCCCCTCCTCCAGACCTCAGTTAGGATACTGTGCCCGGAAGAGCTGACACAATAAGGAAGGATTTTGAATCCCGGGTAAGACTCATACCAGCCACACCAATCACACCGTATAACTCGTGATATTATACCCAGTTAACAGTATGAAATATAACTTAGCCTCTCAACAGATGGCTCAACAATAACCCTTTAGTTAGGCAATAACTATATACAAGTATTGCAGACAATCCGTACTTGGGATGGGCGCCCAGCATCCACTACGGACTACGAGAAATAGAATTACCGGTGAGTAAATTCTTATTTTCTCTGACGTCCTAGTGGATGCTGGGGACTCCGTAAGGACCATGGGGATTATACCAAAGCTCCCAAACGGGCGGGAGAGTGCGGATGACTCTGCAGCACCGAATGAGAGAACTCAAGGTCCTCCTCAGCCAGGGTATCAAATTTGTAGAATTTAGCAAACGTGTTTGCCCCTGACCAAGTTGCAGCTCGGCAAAGTTGTAAAGCCGAGACCCCTCGGGCAGCCGCCCAAGATGAGCCCACCTTCCTCGTGGAATGGGCTTTTACTGATTTAGGATGCGGCAATCCAGCCGCAGAATGCGCCAGCTGAATTGTGCTACAAATCCAGCGAGCAATAGTCTGCTTAGAAGCAGGAGCACCTATTTTGTTGGGTGCATACAGGATAAAAAGCGAGTCAGTTTTCCTGACTCCAGCCGTCCTGGAAACATAAATTTTCAAGGCCCTGACTACGTCCAGTAACTTGGAATCCTTCAAGTCCCTAGTAGCCGCAGGCACCACAATAGGTTGGTTCAAGTGAAAAGCGGATACCACCTTAGGAAGAAACTGGGGACGAGTCCTCAATTCTGCCCTATCCATATGGAAAATCAGATAAGGGCTTTTACATGACAAAGCCGCCAATTCTGACACACGCCTGGCCGAAGCCAAGGCCAATAACATGACCACTTTCCACGTGAGATATTTCAAATCCACAGTTTTAAGTGGTTCAAACCAATGTGATTTTAGGAAACTCAACACCACATTGAGATCCCAAGGTGCCACAGGAGGCACAAAAGGGGGCTGAATATGAAGCACTCCCTTTACAAAAGTCTGAACTTCAGGCAGTGAAGCCAGTTCTTTCTGGAAGAAAATCGACAGAGCCGAAATCTGGACCTTAATGGAACCCAATTTTAGGCCCATAGTCACTCCCGACTGTAGGAAGTGCAGAAAACGACCCAGCTGAAATTCCTCTGTAGGGGCCTTCCTGGCCTCACACCACGCAACATATTTTCGCCAAATGCGGTGATAATGGTTTGCGGTTACTTCTTTCCTGGCTTTTATCAGCGTAGGAATGACTTCCTCCGGAATGCCCTTTTCCTTTAGGATCCGGAATTCAACCGCCATGCCGTCAAACGCAGCAGCGGTAAGTCTTGGAACAGACAGGGCCCCTGCTGTAGCAGATCCTGTCTGAGCGGTAGAGGCCATGGGTCCTCTGATAACATTTCTTGAAGTTCTGGGTACCAAGCTCTTCTTGGCCAATCCGGAACCACAAGTATCGTTCTTACTCCTCGCCTTCTTATTATTCTCAGTACCTTTGGTATGAGAGGCAGAGGAGGGAACACATAAACCGACTGGTACACCCACGGTGTTACTAGAGCATCCACAGCTATCGCCTGAGGGTCCCTTGACCTGGCGCAATATCTCTTTAGCTTTTGTTGAGGCGGGACGCCATCATGTCCACCTGTGGCCTTTCCCAACGGTTTATCAACAGTAGGAAGACTTCTGGATGAAGTCCCCACTCTCCCGGGTGTAGGTCGTGTCTGCTGAGGAAGTCTGCTTCCCAGTTGTCCACTCCCGGAATGAACACTGCTGACAGTGCTAGTACGTGATTTTCCGCCCATCGGAGAATCCTTGTGGCTTCTGCCATCGCCATCCTGCTTCTTGTGCCGCCCTGTCGGTTTACATGGGCGACTGCCGTGATGTTGTCTGATTGGATCAGAACCGGCTGGTTTTGAAGCAGGGGCCTTGCCTGACTTAGGGCATTGTAAATGGCCCTCAGTTCCAGAATATTTATGTGTAGGGACGACTCCTGACTTGACCAAAGTCCCTGGAAATTTCTTCCCTGTGCGACTGCGCCCCAGCCTCGAAGGCTGGCATCCGTGGTCACCAGGACCCAGTCCTGTATGCCGAATCTGCGGCCCTCTAGAAGATGAGCACTCTGCAGCCACCACAGTAGAGACACCCTGGTCCTTGGAGACAGGGTTATCAGTTGATGCATCTGAAGATGCGATCCCGACCACTTGTCCAAGAGGTCCCACTGGAAGGTCCTTGCATGGAACCTGCCGAATGGAATTGCTTCGTATTAACCCACCATTTTTCCCAGGACTCGTGTGCAGTGATGCACCGATACCCGTTTCGGTTTTAGGAGGTCTCTGACTAGAGATGACAGCTCCTTGGCTTTCTCCTGCGGGAGAAACACTTTTTTCTGTTCTGTGTCCAGAATCATCCCCAGGAACAGTAAGCGTGTGGAAGGAACCAGTTGTGACTTTGGAATGTTTAGAATCCAGCCATGCTGTTGTAGCACTTCCCGAGATAGTGCTACTCCGACCAGTAACTGCTCCCTGGACCTCGCCTTTATTAGGAGATCGTCCAAGTACGGGATAATTAAAACTCCCTTTTTCGAAGGAGTATCATCATTTCTGCCATTACCTTGGTAAACACCCTCGGTGCCGTGGACAGTCCAAACGGTAGTGTCTGGAATTGGTAATGGCAATCCTGTACCACAAATCTGAGGTACTCCTGGTGAGGAAGGTAAATTGGGACATGCAGGTAAGCATCCTAGATGTCCAGGGATACCATGTAATCCCCCTCGCCCAGGCTTACAATAACCGCCCTGAGCGATTCCATCTTGAACTTGAATCTTTTTATGTATGTGTTCAAGGATTTCAAATTTAAAATGGGTCTCACCGAACTGTCCGGTTTCGGTACCACAAACAGTGTGGAATAGTAACCCCGTCCTTGTTGAAGTAGGGGTACCGTGACTATCACCTGCTGGGAATACAGCTTGTGAATTGCCTCTAGTACAGCCTCCCTGCCCGAGGGAGATGTCGGTAAGGCCGATTTGAGGAAACGGCGGGGGGGGGGGGGGGGGGGGAGGCGCCTCGAATTCCAGCTTGTACCCCTGAGATACTACTTGAAGGATCCAGGGATCCACCCGTGAGCGAACCCACTGATCGCTGAAATTTTTGAGGCGGCCCCCCACCGTACCTGGCTCCGTCTGTGGAGCCCCACCGTCATGCGGCGGATTTGGAAGAAGCGGGGGAGGACTTTTGTTCCTGGGAACCTGCTGTGTGTTGCAGCTTTTTTCCCCTTCCTCTGCCTCTAGACAGAAAGGACCCGCCTTTTCACCGCCTGTTTTTCTGGGGTCGAAAGGACTGTACCTGATAATACGGCGCTTTCTTAGGCTGTGAGGGGACATGGGGCAAAAATGCTGACTTCCCAGCTGTTGCTGTGGAAACAAGGTCAGAGAGACCATCCCCGAATAACTCCTCACCCTTATAAGGCAAAACTTCCATGTGCCTTTTAGAATCTGCATCCCCTGTCCACTGCCGAGTCCATAAGCCTCTCCTAGCAGAAATGGACAAAGCACTTATTCTAGATGCCAGCCGGCAGATCTCCCTCTGTGCATCTCTCATGTACAAGACTGAGTCTTTTATATGCTCTACGGTTAACATTATAGTGTCCCTGTCTAGAGTGTCAATATTTTCCGACAGGGAATCTGACCAAGCAGCAGCAGCACTGCACATCCACGCTGAAGCAATAGCTGGTCTCAGTATAACACCAGTGTGTGTATATATAGACTTTAGGATAGCCTCCTGCTTTCTATCAGCAGGTTCCTTTAGGGCGGCCGTATCCGGAGACGGTAGTGCCACCTTTTTAGACAAACGTGTGAGCGCTTTATCCACCCTAGGGGGAGTTTCCCAACGTGACCTATCCTCTGGCGAGAAAGGGAACGCCATTAGTAATTTTTTTGAAATCACCAATTTTTTATCGGGGAAAGCCCACGCTTCTTCACACACTTCATTTAATTCTTCAGATGGGGGAAAAACTATTGGTAGTTTTTTCTCCCCAAACATAATACCCTTTTTTGAGGTACCTGGGGGTTTATATCAGAAATGTGTAATACCTCTTTCATTGCCTCAATCATGCAACGAATGGCCCTAGTGGACATTAAATTTGACTCATCGTCGTCGACACTGGTATCAGTATCCGTGTCGACATCTGTGTCTGCCATCTGAGGTAGTGGGCGTTTCAGAGCCCCTGATGGCCTTTGAATTGTCTGGGCAGGCACGAGCGGAGAAGCCGGCTGTCCCGCATTTGGCATGTCGTCAAATTTTTTATGTAAGGAGTCGACACGTGCACGTAATTCCTTCCATAAATCCATCCACTCAGGTGTCTGCCCCGCAGGGGGTGACATCACATTTATCGGCATCTGCTCCGCCTCCACATAAGCCTCCTCAAACATGTCGACACAGCCGTACCGACACACCGCACACACACAGGGAATGCTCTTAAAGGAGACAGGACCCCACAAAAGCCCTTTGGGGAGACAGAGAGAGAGTATGCCAGCACACACCAGAGCGCTATATAATGCAGGGACTAACTGAATTATGTCCCCTTATAGCTGCTATAAGTTATACTGCGCCTAAATTTAGTGCCCCCCCTCTCTTTTTACCCTTTCTGTAGTGTAGACTGCAGGGGAGAGTCAGGGAGCTTCCTTCCAGCGGAACTGTGAGGGAAAAATGGCGCCAGTGTGCTGAGGGAGATGGCTCCGCCCCTTTTTCGGCTGACTTTTCTCCCGCTTTTTTCTGTATTCTGGCAGGGGTAATTACCACATATATAGCCTCTGGGGCTATATATTGTGGTTATTTTGCCAGCCAAGGTGTTTTTATTGCTGCTCAGGGCGCCCCCCCCCAGCGCCCTGCACCCTCGGTGACCGGAGTGTGAAGTGTGTATGAGGAGCAATGGCGCACAGCTGCAGTGCTGTGCGCTACCTTGGTGAAGACTGAAGTCTTCTGCCGCCGATTTTCCGGACCATCTTCTTGCTTCTGGCTCTGTAAGGGGGACGGCGGCGCGGCTCCGGGAACGAACACCAAGGACGGGTCCTGCGGTCGATCCCTCTGGAGCTAATGGTGTCCAGTAGCCTAAGAAGCCCAAGCTAGCTGCAAGCAGGTAGGTTCGCTTCTTCTCCCCTTAGTCCCTCGTTGCAGTGAGCCTGTTGCCAGCAGGTCTCACTGTAAAATAAAAAACCTAACATATACTTTCTTTCTAGGAGCTCAGGAGAGCCCCTAGTGTGCATCCAGCTCAGCCGGGCACAGAAATCTAACTGAGGTCTGGAGGAGGGGCATAGAGGGAGGAGCCAGTGCACACCAGATAGTACCAAATCTTTCTTATAAAGTGCCCAGTCTCCTGCGGAGCCCGTCTATTCCCCATGGTCCTTACGGAGTCCCCAGCATCCACTAGGACGTCAGAGAAATTGTGTTTCAGGTATCAACAAATATAGGTTTAATTAACCATTAATAGTGAGACATGATATTGCATCACATTTTGTAGCATCACAAAGGGAAAAGAGCGCACCATGGGGTGATTCAGAGTTGTTTGCGATCATCCACACTGACATGCGGGGAGACGCCCAGCACAGGGCTAGCCCGCTTTGCATGTTAGTCCCTGCCCCATCGCTGAAGTACAAAAGCATCGCATCTCTGTTGTACTTCAGGGGTAGCTCCCGGCCAGCACAGCTTTTGCGTGCTGGCTGGGAGCTACTCGTCGTTGCCCGGCTCACATCGGCTGCGTGTGAAATCATACAGACACTGTGGCCTGCCGCCTGCACCACCCCCCCTCCCCCCCCCCCGCACGGTCCAGCCACGCTTGCGTTGGCCGGACTGCGCCTACAAAACGGCGCCCATGCCGCCCCTCCCGCTTCTACCCATCAATCAGGCAGAGGCGATCGCTAGGCAACGACAGCCATCGGCTGTCAGCCATGCGCCAGCGCAGCGCATGCGCAGATCTGACCTGATCGTTGCACTGCGATGAACTGCAGCGAGCGATCAGGTCAGAATGACCCCTCCATGTGTGTATCCTCACTTGATACATACTCTATATTTTGATATATTCTTTCAAAATAATTTTTAGTACTGTTTCTTTTAGCTGCTTGGTAATAAGGCATAAAACACTTTGTATTAGGTGTAACACAACAAGCCACAATCAGTGTCCTTCTAAATATGCCAGTACTTGCCATTTACTGGTCACATCATATGCTTCAGGTGGGTTCTGCCTCTAGATGTGCAAGTACAATCCGTAGGCCAGGCATGCTCCGTCCCTTCACATCTATATTTTTTTTTATTCCTTAATGCTTTATGTTTGTACATAGTGGAAAAAAAAAAGAGGCCACACCTGTGAATTTAATACAATTCCGAATTCCAGCTATATTGCCCACAGAAGACCTACAGTAATTCACCTCTATCAAGCAGCCAAGTACAGGTACTCTGTCTTGCGAGAAAGCTGTAGATGACTGGGCCTCTAATAGGCCCTACACACTGGCCGACTTATCTGCACGATATGAACGATCTCGTTCATTAATGAACGAGATACCGTTCATATCGTGCAGTGTGGAAGCACCAGCGATGAACGATGCGCGGCCCCGCGCTCGTTCATCGCTGGTGCCCCGTCAGCTGTGCTTGCAGGCCAATATGGAAGATCTCGTCCTTATTTGCCTGCAGTTCTATGGAGCCGTGTGACGGGGGGAGTGAAGTAACTTCACGCCCCCCCCCCCCCCGCGCCGCCCGTATCCGCCGTCGGGCAGCTCGGCGACGGATTGGCCAATGTGTAGGGCCCTTAAGAAGAAGAAAATAATTACTATATAAAATGTTAATTTTGAGTTTAAATCAATATAAGGTCGGAATTTCAACAACCTGACTACCTCTTGATGCCACCTGGCTGGAATTTTTTTCTGGGGAGAACACTGTGGTTGCATACATTTCTGATGGTAGGATGTCTGTAGATGCACAGCACCCGTTCTGTGCATATGCAGAATAGGTCCTGTGCCACCGCACAGTGCCCCCAGAGCCACAGCCTGTCACCATTTGGGAGAGGGGAATCACAAAGACACAGGAGTGGTGTGCACTACATCCATCTTTGAATGGGGCACATAATTCCCACAGCCAGAGTGTACCGTATGTTCCTTTTTATTAGAGATAAGCACAAATCCTCAAGTGTTTCTCTATTTCTTTTAAAATTGATAAAAATAAATAAATACATTGAAAAAAATGTTTTATGGTAAGAACTTACCTTTATTAAAACTCTTTCTGCGAGGTACACTGGGCTCCACAAGGATAGACATAGGGGTGTAGAGTAGGATCTTGAGCCGAGGCACCAACAAGCTGAAAAGCTTTGACTGTTCCCAGAATGCATAGCGCTGCCTCCTCTATAACCCCGCCTCCCTGCACAGGAGCTCAGTTTTTAGTTAACCAGCCCAATGCAGTAGCAGGAAAAGAGACGACAACGGTTAGTAGCCACATACACCACACTCTCACGACAGGAGAAGTGTCAGCGGCTAATGCCATACCAACCCAAAGAAGCTAAGTGCGTCAGGGTGGGCACCTTGTGGAGCCCAGTGTACCTCGCAGAAAGAGTTTTAACAAAGGTAAGTTCTGACCAAAAAACTAGTTTTCTGCTGCGGGATACACTGGGCTCCACAAGGATAGACATAGGGGATGTCCTAAAGCAGTTCCTTATGGGAGGGGACGCACTGTAGCGGGCACAAGAACCATGCGTCCAAAGGAAGCATCCTGGGAAGCGGCAGTATCGAAGGCATAGAACCTTATGAACATGTTCACAGAGGACCACGTAGCCACCTTGCACAATTGTTCAAGGGCCGCACCACGGCGGGCCGCCCAAGAAGGTCCAACAGACCGAGTAGAATGGGCCGTAATGTGAGCAGGAGCTGATAGACCAGCCCTCACATAAGCATGTGCAATCACCATTCTAATCCATCTGGCCAAAGTTTGCTTGTGAGCAGGCCAGCCACGTTTGTGAAATCCAAACGGCACAAAGAGAGAATCAGATTTTCTAATAGAAGCAGTTCTCTTCACATAGATACGGAGAGCCCATACCACATCCAAAGACCGCTCTTTGGGAGACAGATCAGGAGAAACAAGTGCTGAAACCACAATATCCTGGTTAAGGTGGAACGAAGAAACCACCTTAGGTAAATATCCGGGACGAGTCCTAAGAACCGCCCGGTCACTGTGAAATATTAGATATGGGGAACTACAGGACAAGGCACCCAAATCCGACACTCTTTTAGCTGAAGCAATAGCCAGCAGAAACACCACTTTAAGGGAAAGCCACTTTAGATCAGCTGAACCAAGAGGTTCAAACGGAGACTCTTGTAACGCCTCCAAAACCACAGACAAGTCCCAAGGAGCCACAGGCGGGACATAGGGAGGTTGGATACGCAACAAACCCTGAGTAAAGGTATGCACATCAGGTAAGGTAACAATTTTTCTCTGAAACCACACCGACAAGGCAGATATTTGAACCTTGAGGCAGGCCTAAGTCCAGGCCCTGCTGAAGAAAAGCCAACAACTTGGCTATACTAAACTTGGAAGAGTCATAATCGTTAGATGCGCACCAAACAAAAGTAAGAATGCCAGACCCTATAGTAAATCCGAGCCGAAGCCGGTTTCCGGGCCCGCAACATAGTTTAAATGACCGCCTCAGAAAAACCCTTTAGCCCTTAAGACGGAAGCTTCAAAGACAGCCGGGCTAGGTCCTGGTAGACACAGGGGCCCTGAACAAGGATGTCTGGGCGTTGTGGAAGTAGAATTGGACGCTCTGACGATAGGCCTTGCAGGTCTGAGAACCAGTGCCGTCTGGGCCACGCTGGAGCTATGAGAAGCAGGATTCCTCCTTCTTGCTTGAACTTCCGAATTACCCTGGGCAGGAGTGACACCGGAGGGAACACGTACGGCAGCCGAAACCTCCACGGCACCGCCAGCGCATCCACGAATGCTGCTTGAGGATCCCTTGTCCTTGCTCCGAAGACCGGAACCTTGTGATTGTGTCGAGACGCCATCAAATCTGTGTCTGGAAGGCCCCACTTTTCTACTAGGAGTTGAAACACTTCTGGATGGAGTCCCCACTCGCCGGCATGCATGTCCCGACGACTGAGAAATTCCGCTTCACAATTCAGGACTCCCGGAATGAATATTGCCGATACGGCCGGTAGATGGCGTTCCGCCCAATGTAGAATCCGTGAGACTTCCTTCATTGCCAAACGGCTTTGAGTGCCGCCTTGATGATTTATGCAAGCCACTGTGGTGGAGTTGTCCGACTGTACCTGAACAGGACGGTTCTGAATTAAATGCTGGGCCAGGTTCAACGCATTGAAGACCGCCCGCAATTCCAGAATGTTGATCGAGAGGAGGGATTCCTCCTTGGTCCACTGACCCTGAAGGGAGTGTTGCTCCAGCACCGCGCCCCAACCTCTTAGACTGGCATCTGTCATCAACAGGACCCACTTGGATATCCAGAAAGGACGTCCCCTGCACAATTGTCGGTCCTGGAGCCACCAGAGCAGCGACAGACGGACCTCCGGAGTCAATGAGATCATGTGAGACCTGATCCGGTGAGGCAGGCCGTCCCACTTGGCTAGAATCAGCTTCTGGAGGGGGCGAGAATGGAATTGAGCATACTCCACCATGTCGAATGCTGATACCATGAGGCCCAGCACCTGCATCGCCGAATGTATCGACACTTGCGGACGAGAAATGAAGCAACGAATCCTGTCCTGAAGCTTCAGGACTTTCTCCTGAGACAAGAACAACCTCTGGTTGTGAGTGTCCAATAGCGCTCCCAGGTGCGCCATGCTCGGAGCAGGGACCAGGGAGGATTTCTTCCAGTTGATGAGCCACCCGTGGGCTTGTAGAAACCAGACAGTCATATCCAGATGACGTAGGAGAAGTTCTGGGGAATTTGCCAGGATTAACCTGGTATCCTGACCCCTTGACGGCGGAGTACCACCGTCATCACCGCCCTGACTTTGGTGAAGAGTCGCGGAGCCGTAGTTAAACCAAAAGGTAACGCCGAAACTGGTAATGGAGGTTGCCAATAGCAAACCTCAGGTATTGCTGATGTGACGCTGCTATAGGACTATGCAGGTAAGCATCCGGTATGTCCAGGGAGACCATGTAGTCCCCAGGTTCCAAGGTCAGAACTATAGAGCGAAGGGTTTCCATACGAAACTTGGAAACCTTCACAAACCTGTTCAATGCCTTGAGGTTGAGAATGGGCCGGGAGGACCCATTCGGTTTCGGGACTAGAAACAGCGGAGAATAGTACCCCCGGCCCCTCTGCGCAAGAGGCACCTGTACTACGACTCCTGTATCCAGGAGGGTCTGTACCACCGAATGTAGAGTGTTTGCCTTTGTCTGGTCCAACGGGATGTCTGTCCGGCAAATTCGATGAGGGGGTCGGTTTCTGAAGGCTATGGCGTAACCTCGAGTGACGACTTCCCGTACCCAGGCATCTGAAGTGGTCTTCAACCATTCCTGGATATACCCTAGAAGCCAGCCCCCCACCCTGGGATCCCCAAGGGGGAGGCCCGCCCCGTCATTCGGCAGGCTTATCGGTCTTGGAAGCTGGCTGACGGGCCGCCCAGGCTCTCTTGGGCTTTGGCTTACCAGATTTGGAAGTGCGGGCCTGCTTGTTGTACGCCTGACCTTTTGCTTTACCTGAATGACGACAGGGGCGAAAGGAAAGTACCTTTAGCCTTCGACACAGAAGGAGCGGTTACTTGGCAGACAGGCAGTTTTGGCAGTAGCCAAGTCAGCCACAATATTATTTAAGTCCTCCCCAAACAGAATATCTCCCTTGAAAGGGAGTACCTCCAGGATTTTTCTAGAGTCCAGATCCACAGACCAGGATCTCAGCCACAATATTCGGCGAGCCAGGACTGATGTAGTAGAGGCCTTCGCTGCTAGAATACCGGCATCAGAAGCTGCCTCTTTAATATAGTGAGAAGCTGTGACAATATATGACAAGCATTGTCTAGCATGGTCAGAAGAGATTTCAGCTTCTAACTCCAAGGCCCATGCTTCAATAGCCTCTGTAGCCCATGTTGCTGCAATAGTGGGCCTTTGTGCAGCACCCGTGAGGGTGTAAATCGCTTTCAGACAACCCTCCACACGTTTATCTGTAGGCTCTTTTAGAGATGTGACGATAGTGACAGGTAGAGCTGAGGAAACCACCATCCTAGCCACATGCGAGTCTACTGGAGGAGGCGTTTCCCAATTTTTAGACAGCTCTGGCGCGAGGGGATAGCGAGCCAGCATCTTCTTTTGAGGCACAAACTTCTTTCCCGGGTTCCTGACGTATATCCACTAGGTGGTCAGAGTGAGGTAAAACTGGTTTAACCACCTTCTGACGCTTGAATCTATCTGGTTTCTTAGGAGGGACGGATGGCTCGGGATCATCCGTAATCTGTAAAATCAACTTAATAGCCCCAAAAGATTTTTTTTATGGATTGTTGTATATTTTGGGTAATCCAGTTATTTTATGGAAATTATTGTTTTACTGTACTGTTGTGTTGATACTCTACTGTGCTACGGAGTTTAAGTACAATATCTGTAGTGTTTGTATTTCTATACAAACAACAATCAACTTGACGGTACTAATGGTTAAGTTTATTGTGATAGACATGTAAAATGTACAACTTCACTAATGATACTTGTATTCTGTTTGCTGATATATGCATTGCTTCAATAAAAAATAAATAAAAAAAGATCAGGAACATCCACATGTGAACTACCCTCCCCCATCAGCAGTATCTGTGTCAGAATCTGTGGGGTCAGTGTAAGCGCCATCTTCATCAGATGAGGTGTCAGTGACAGCAGTGGATTGTGAGGAGATAAGAGCTTGCTTAGAGGACCCTCCCTTGGGCTTGGGCGAGCGAGGGTCAGACATTTTAGTAGTCAGGGACTGGTTCAACTTCTTCAATTGAACAGATAAATTGTCCGCCCACGGCAGGTTAGCTGCAGGGACCACATACGGTTGCACCGGCATAGGAGGTTCCATAGGGAGTGTTCGTTTATTAACTAGCGTATGCAGAAGCGTGGAAAAAGCAGCCCACGGTGGGTCATTATGTACCTCCGTTGCCACAGTCCCACTGGGGGGCAAGGAGCCCCCAGAACCAGAGCCCACAGCTGCTATATTCTCCTCATATAGATCTGTGGCTTCAGCAACACCTGCAGTGTGTTCAGCCCCAGAACCGTTACCTTCAGAAGCAGACATGATATAACTTGCAGTATCAGGTAACATAGTACAATTGGCAGCAGCACAATACCTCTTGCCCAAACCCCTGCGCAGTGTAGTCGACAAGCAGAGATATAGGAGAGATATGGTGACTAAAATCACAGAGAAAAATACATATTAAAATATATCTTGTGAAAATCCTATATAAATATAAAACCTGACGCACCAAGCCCCCTCAGGTTATAGAATATAGGGATAGCAAGTTGAGTGAGAGACACGAAATGGACACCACTCAGCTATCTAATGCACACACATATAGTCACAGTTGTACAATGCAGAGGTTATTACTAACAATAATACTGCACTGGACCAGCTTATATAGCCAATAGATATAACACTGCACAGTAAGAACTGGATGTATATCACAGGGTAATTGTACTAGAAAACCCTGACTAAATGCACTCTTTCTTAACTAACACTGTCTAATAGGCAGGTAGAATACTTAAGTGTCATATAAAGGCACAGCGCTGACAACCAGGCGGCTTTACACAGGAGGATTTGCCCAAGCAGTCCCAGGAACAGTGTAGCTGAGAGAAATGGCACCGCAGACACTGACAGGGAGTGAGGGAGAGACAGATATGCAGCTCCAGGGCGGGAACATTTGCGGGAAATGGCGCCCTGGGGCTGGGGGAGGGGCTCCAGGCCTAAGCCTTATCCCCCTGCTGGCAAAACAACCGGGTTCTGTGGGCTACTATTAAACTGGTTTTAAGGGAAAACCTGAGCTGCACCCATGCCCTGGTGATCTAGTGGGCTCGCCTGTACTGCCAGTGTCCATCGCCAGCACGCGCGGCCCGCCTCCCACTGAACGCGCCGGATCGCGACAAAGTACGGGTCCCGCAAGCGGGACCCACTCACCACCTCCCGAAGCACGGCCACGCGATCCCGGAGAGCCCCCGTTGTGTGTGCCTGACCATGGAAGAAAACCGGAGCCTCCTGCTGTAGTTACCTGGCAACCAGGGCTCGGGAGTGTACAGCGCCGCTGGGGAGAGATGGAGCTGCAGCAGTGAATGTCACTAGACATGTACACACTGCTGCAGCCCTTGAAGTCTTCACTTTTCTTCTAAAAAAGCTCTTCTCAGGGCTGCCCAGAGCAGCCCCTCTGTTATGTGCCTGCTATCTGCGGCACCAACTACAAAACTGAGCTCCTGTGCAGAGAGGCAGGGTTATAGAGGAGGCGGCGCTATGCATTCTGGGAACAGTGGAAGCTTTTCAGCCTGTTGGTGCCTCGGATCAAGATCCTACTCTACACCCCTATGTCTATCCTTGTGGAGCCCAGTGTACCCCGCAGCTGAAACATGCAATTTGGATCTGTCACAGAACACTTACATTACTACTATCTGGCCTAATTCACTGATGGACGTTATGGCGACTGCACCTGTGATTGTGCAAGTTAAGGAAGTGCAAAATTATTTAGAAAAACTCAGCAGCCATAAAAATGACACACACACACACACACACACACACACACACACACACACACACACACCCTGCAGAGCAACTGTGCACACATTCCCAGCGCACGAGCACATCCTTCAATAATCATCAGCTTGATTAAATCAATGGGCACGCAGCATGGCATCCTGAACAAAGACAATGGGGGCACACTGCTAGAGTACGGATTCACAAGCACAACCAGTAACAGGCCGGCATTTTTGCCACCACAGCCCCATTTACACACACAAATGGTGCCCGACTCCGTCACTCTACTTAAAAGGTAAGCACTGTAAGTGGCATCACTATTAGACTTTGGCACGTGCGCACTACGAAGCATATGCGTGCGCAATTTACCAATAATCGCTCAAATGAAAAAACATTGGCATAGCATTAGTCATCTCTACTTTTTCAGGTATCATAACAATCATTTAGGGAATAACGGACTGTAGTTTAGAAGCTAAAATCGCCTGTATACTATTAGTCTATTATTTTAGGGATTTGTATGTCGATTGTGTTCAATTTTTAAATCGAACGTTAGTAAATCAGGGGATCTATATTAGTCTACATAAAAGTACCGATGTTTTGCCGATACTCGAATTTAAATGAGATTTGGTTTTATATTCGATTTTACCTTCAGCAAATCTCCATTTTGTAAAATAGAGTGCAAATCGAATAAAATCACCCAAATCGAACATTAGGAAATATACCCCCTAATCTGTGACCAGACACAATCTCCCCAAGGATAGGTTGGAGTAAGCAGCAATAACCAAAACACTGGTTGAGTAAACAGTCATATACCAACCTCCAGGCATACAAGTTTATGCACAAAACGCATTTGTCTTAAATAAGGAAATGGTTCTGTATGCAATTTAGTGTATTTAACTTGTCACAAAACATCAGACTTTGATTGACAAGTTTGTACATTGTGTCCACCTGTTATTCATTTCAGCAAATGAATGAGAAGAGTGTTGTAAACTACAGGGCACCATAAACAAGACTGTGGGTCAGGGGTCAAATATATTTTTCACACTGCAGATTTACAAATAGTCCCTAAGGCCCAGAATTGGTTCCAGAGCAAAGGGCATGCAACATGACGATACAGAGGTCACAATCTTGGAATATATATAGAAAGATAAATATAGATGGGAAACTAGTCACAACTACAATTTTCTGTGACCATATTAAAAAACAAATGAAAAACAACCACCACCCCACATGGGGTGGGGTGGTGTGTGTGTGTGTGTGTGTGTGTGTGTGTGTGTGTGTGTGTGTGTGTGTGTGTGTGTGTGTGTGTGTGTGTGTGTGTGTGTGTACTTGTTTATATATCCTAATGGGGACAAGGGCCAGACAGCACACCAACACTGGCGGGACCTCCGACATGGTGGGGACCTAAAATGAGGTCCCCACGAGTCTGACCCTGGGAGGTGATAGGGGAGTCATGTCTCAACTACCCAGCATACAATTCTCGCAAGTCCCCGAGAATCACGTTTACCAGACAGGAATGGGTGTCGGTGCGTGCAAAATGCAGAGTGTGTTTAAAGCAAACAGTTCCCCAGCAACGCTGGGGAGCATTCCCCGAATAATCTCCGGTGCTGCGGTGCCACCGGAGGAGGGGGGGCCAGGCGGCATGCATGCTCCGCGCCGGCGGAGGACTTGGACCGGGCGCCCTCGCTCTCCAGCCAAGTCCCGGCCGGGGGACTTGGCCGGAGTCAGCGCGGCGGAGCGTGGAAGGGGGGGTCCTTCCCTGGTCCGCCTGGGGGCCGACGTGGACTCCCTGGCCGGGCTTAATAGTCGGGGGCGGGTCCATCTGTGGGATTATGACTGAACGCCTCTAAGTCAGAATCCCCCCTAAGCGCGACGATACCGCAGCGTCGTCGAGCCACGGATGGCCTGGGATAGCCGGGCCCGTCCACTCCCCCGGGGGCCAGGGCCCGGCGCGTAGGGCCGCTCGCCACCGGACCGGAGCGCGGACGGAAGTGGGCCGCCTCTCTCCCGCAGCGCATCGCATGTTCGCTGGGCACCCGGTGCTAAATCATTCGTAGACGACCTGATTCTGGGTCAGGGTTTCGTGCGTAGCAGAGCAGCTCCCTCGCTGCGATCTATTGAAAGTCATCCCTCGAGCCAAGCTTTTGTCGACCCAAGGGGGCGGCGCGCGGCGCTGCGCACCCGACACTCGCTCCGCTCCGGCCGGGGGACTTGGCCCGGGGCGGGGGACGGGTGAGGCCCTAACCTCACCCTCCCTCGCTCTCCAGCCAGCCAAGTCCCGGCCGGGGGACTTGGCCGGAGGCACCCCGTCCGCCCGGCGCGTCAGCGCCTCCGAGCGCGGTGGAGCGCGGAAGGGGGGGTCCTTCCCTGGTCCGCCCGGGGGCCGACGTAAACTCCCTGGCCGGGCTTAATAGTCTGGGGCGGGTCCACCGGGAGGGGAGGAGGGGCCGGAAGGCAACCTCCCTCCCCGGGGCTTAAGCCTCGGGCCGTCCGGACGGGGGGGGAACGAGTCCGGGCCTCGCCTCCTCCTCCTCGTCCCGCCCGGGTCCACGGCCTGGGCTTCCCGTCCAGCGGAGGACACCCCTCCTCTCGCCTGATCTTCACCCGGCGAGAGCCCGGGCTGCGGAAGCCGGCCTGTTCTTCTCTTCCGCCCATCCGTCCGTTATTTCATTTTCTGTCTGTATGTATGGAGCCCGGGCAGCGGAAGCCGGCGAGAGCCCGGGCTGGTTCTTCTCTTCCATCCATCCGTCCGTTATTTCATTTTCTGTCTGTATGTATGGAGCCCGGGCCGCGGAAGCAGGCGGGAACCCGGGCCGCGGAAGCAGGCGGGTGCCCGGGCCACGGAAGCAGGCGGGTGCCCGGGCCACGGAAGCAGGCGGGTGCCCGGGCCACGGAAGCAGGCGGGTGCCCGGGCCACGGAAGCAGGCGGGTGCCCGGGCCACGGAAGCAGGCGGGTGCCCGGGCCACGGAAGCAGGCGGGTGCCCGGGCCACGGAAGCAGGCGGGTGCCCGGGCCACGGAAGCAGGCGGGTGCCCGGGCTACGGAAGCAGGCGGGTGCCCGGGCTACGGAAGCAGGCGGGTGCCCGGGCCGCGGAAGCAGGCGGGTGCCCGGGCTGTTCTTCTCTTCCGGCGCCGACGAGGGGAGACGCCTCCCTGCCGCCGCCGGCCCGGACACATCGCAAATTCACAACGGTGGATTATTATTATTATTTTTTACGCGGCCAGCAGGGGGCTCCGCGCGCGGACTGGCGGCCACCCTCGGCCGCTCATGAACTTTGCATTTAAATCGGTGGGGAGTTTTTGTCTTTTGCCTGTTTTTTTCCCCCTCTCAATCGTGTATTCCTTCGGCTGGCCAGCGGGGGGCACGGCAGCGGGGACACGGGGGAGGGCTCATGTGGGTGGACCGGGTACCTTTCATCTGTTTGGGGCGAGTGCTTTTTTGAATTTTTTTTTTTTTTTTAGTCTCATTCCGTTCTTTCCTTCAATCGGCCAGCGGGGGCCGCCGCGCGCGCGGCCCAGGGCCCTCCGTCCCGCTTACTTTCGCCCGACGGGAATTGTTCCTTGTTTTTTATCCGAGAGGACACACGGAATCTGCACCCCCGCAGTGGCGTCAGGCAGCCGCTGCGGGGATCCGGGGGAGGGGGGGCGCCCGAGCGCCGCCTGCCCGTCCGCTGGGCCAAGGGGGCCGGGCGGGTCGCGCGCCGCCGTTCCCACCCGAGCGGCGCGGTCCGAGCCACCTCTGGCCACTGGGGGGCGCCGTCGGGTGGCGCCCCCGCCTCCCCCAGGGCCCCCGCGGGCCGTGGGACGCGGCCGGCGAGCGTCAGCCTCCCGCATGGAAGTGTCGCGGATGAGTGCGGACCGGGGCGCCCGCGACTGGCCAGCGCTTCCAGGGGTTCGGGGAGGAGAGTGGGAAGCCTGGGTCGAGCGCGCCCTCGGCCACTCATGTCGCTACCCGCCGGAGCACACCTCCGCCGGATCAGTAGGTACCAACGAGGTGAGCGAGAGAGCCGGGACTCTGTCTGGGGCCGATAAGCCTGTTTCCCTGGAGCTTTTGCAAAAGGACCCGTGACAGAAGATGCGCGGAGCTCAGAGATCGGCATGGACAGGGCCTTCTTGCATCAGATTTTGCCCAGGCAGGGCTCGAGGAACCGGGTTCCAAAAAGCAAAATCGTTAGGAGCTCCGGTGAAAGGGCTCGTGACAGGATAGCTGTGGAGCTCGGATAACAGCATGGGCAGGACCTATGAGGCCTATAAAGGGTCCGCGACGGGCGTCCGTTGGAGCCCGACCACATCTCCTTCTCCCCCGGAGGCAGCGCCCCCCAGCGGGCCAAATCGGGTACTGCAATTTGTGGAAGTCTGGCCGATGAGTGCGGACCGGTGTTCCTCAGGCTGGGAGGCACTTCCAAGGCCTCGGGGAAAAATTGCAGAGCGCACCGCGAAAGCGTCGCGCGCGCC